>NC_091985.1:13843097-14161945 GCF_044704955.1 Pristiophorus japonicus | reverse complement strand
CTTCTATTCCATACGGATCAGCCCAATTTTACACGGAATTACGTAGAATTAACAGCACAGAAACAGGCTATTTGCCCCAACTGGCCCAGGTCGGTGTTTATGCCCCACACCAGCCTCCTCCCGGCCCCTCTTCATCTCATCCTATCAGCACCTCCTTCTGTTCCTTTCTCCCCCATATATTTATCTAGCTGCCCCTGAAATGTATCAGTGCTATTTCACCTCAACTAGTCCTTGTTGTTATGTATGAATAAAGAGTCTGACCAGATACTGTGAGCTCAAAGTAAAGTGTGATGTTAGTCTTTTATTCCAGGTCTCCAGAGTGCCTCTCTAGCCTCCTTAAGTACCGATGCTCCCAAGGGATTGTGGGATCCCTTGGGATTCCAGTGGTGAGCCCTCTGGTGGTTAAACAAGGTATTTACAGGTTTACATATATATCAACACTACCCCCCAAAGTCAATAGTGTAACTATTTACAATGTGAGTCGATCTGGGGCCTTCCTTTCCCTGGTTGATTGTCTCGGTGCAAATGCTGGTTTTGGTGAGTCATTTGTTGGGCCTTCGCTGGGCTGCTGTGCAGCTGGCCTTGCTGGGCTGCCTGGTGTGGTGAGTCCTGCTGGGCTGCTGCGGGTGATGGGTTCTGCTTCGTGGTCAACCGCTGTGTCGGTTGCCACTGGTGTGTGTGTTGTGGGGTCAAAAAAGGTAGGGTCTAATGTGGGTTGCTCTGGATAGTCCATGAATCTGAGTTTGGTTTGGTCCTGTAGATGAGTCCATTTGAAAGTTTGACCTGAAACACCCTACTCCCCTCTTTGGCCATGGACCTTGTCCATAGTTCAACACAAATACAGGATCATTCATTTCATTCCGCGTGACACATTTGCGCTATCATATGTACTTTGTTGAAGCCGCCTAATCTCTACCTGTTCGTGTAGATCAGGGTGGACTAACGAGAGCCTTGTCTTAAGTGCCCTTTTCATGAGCAGTTCAGCGGGTGGAATCCCAGTGACCAAGTGGGGTCTCGTGCAGTAACTAAGCAGGACTCGGGATAGGCGAGTCTGCAGTGAGCCTTCAGTTACCCTCTTCAAGCTCTGCTTGATTGTTTGCACTGCTCTCTCTGCCTGACCATTGGATGCTGGTTTGAAGGGGACAGATGTAACATGTTTGATCCCATTGCGGGTCATGAACTCTTTGAACTCGGCACTGGTGAAACATGGCCCGTTGTCGCTCACAAGGACATCAGGCAGGCCTTGTTTTGGCAAACATGGCCCGCAGGCTTTCAGTGGTGGCAGCGGACATGCTTGCTGACATAATCTCACATTCAATCCATTTGGAGTACGTATCTACGACCACTAGGAACATTTTACCCAAGAAAGGGCCAGCATAGTCAACATGGACCCTAGACCACGTTTTGGAGGGCCAAGACCATAAACTTAGTGGCTTGCTTAACTGTGAATATGTGTTACATTTTTGCACGTAGGACCACCACACGTGGGATCTGGCTATCGCTTTCATCATTTCAATGCCTGGGTGAGTACTCTGGAGATCACTAATGAAAGTGTCCCTGCCCTTTTTGGGTACCACGACCTGATTACTCCACAGAAGGCAGTCTGCCTGTAAAGACATTTCATCTTTGCGCCGCTGGTACGGCTTTATCTCTTCCTGCATTTCTAATGGGACACTGAACCAGCTCCCGTGAAGCACACAATTTTTTACTAAGGACAGTAAGGGGTCCTGGCTCGTCCACGTTCTAACCTGTCAGCCGGTAACGGGTGAGTGCTCACTCTCGAATGCTTCCATTACCATGACTAAATCCGCGAGCTGTGCCATTTCCACCTGCGTGGTGGACAATGGCAGCCTACTGAGAGCATTGGCACTTTTTTCTGTGCCTGGCCTGTGGCGGATGGCGTAGTTGTATGCGGACAACATGAACGCCCATCTCTGGATGCGGGCCGATGCATTCGTATTTATCCCTTTACTTTCAGAAAAGAGGGATATCAGTGGCTTATGTGCAGTTTCTAATTCAAATTTGAGCCAAACAGATATTGATGCATTTTCTTTACCCCATAAACACACTCTAACGCTTCTTTTTCAATCATGCTGTAGGCCGTTTCAGCCTTAGACAGACTTCTGGATGCATAAGCAACCGGTTGCAATTTCCCAGATTCATTAGCTTGTTGCAATACACACCCGACCCCGTACCACGACGCATCACATGTTAGTACTAATACTTACATGGATCATACAACGCAAGCAATTTGTTTGAGCATAAAAGTTTTCTAGCTTTTACAAAAACATGTTCTTGGTTTTTGCCCCATACCCATTTGTCTCCTTTACACAGTAAGGCGTGCAGTGGTTCCAACAGTGTGCTGAGACCCGGTAAGAAGTTACCAAAGTAGTTCAGGAGTCCGAGAAACGACCACAGCTCCATCACGTTCTGTGACCTTGGTGCGTTCTCGATTGCCTCCGTCTTCGAATCAGTGGGTCAGATGCCGTCCGCCGCGATTCTTCTCTCCAGGAACTCCACTTCAGGTGCCAGGAAAACGCACTTCGAGCTTTTTAACCTGAGCCCCACACTGTTAAGCTGACTAAGAACCTCCTCCAGGTTTTGCAGATGCTCGACGGTGTCCCAATCTGTAACCAAGATGTCGTCCTGGAAGACCACAGTGCACGGGACTGACTTCAGTAAGCTTTCCATGTTTCTCTGGAAAATCGCCGCAGCTGATCGAATCCCAAACGGGCATCTGTTGTAAATGAAGAGACCCTTGTGCGTGTTGATGCAGGTGAGGCCCTTCGATGATTGCTCCAGCTCCAGCTTCATGTCGGCCGAGGTCAAGTCCAGCTTCGTGAATGTCTTTCCTCCCGCCAGCGTCGCAAAAGGTCATTTGCCTTTGATAATGGGTATTGATCCTGCAGAGAGAAACGATTGATAGCTACTTTGTAATCACCAGAGATACTGACGGTGCCATCTCCCTTGTTGGGGGGGAGTTAAACTAATATGGCAGGGGGATGGGAACCGATGCAGGGAGACAGAGGGAAACAAAATGGAGACAAAAGCAAAAGACAGAAAGGAGATGAGTAAAAGTGGAGGGCAGAGAAACCCAAGGCAAAAAACAAAACGGGCCACTGTACAGCAAAATTCTAAAGGGTCAAAGTGTAATAAAAAGGCAAGCATGAAAGCTCGGTGCCTCAATGCAAGCAGTATTCGGAACCCAGGAGAGGGCTCTGAGCTAGTTAGAGTGGGTGAGAGCTCAGATGAACAGGACCCCAAGGAAGAATGCAAAAGGCAGGAGGCAACAGAGCAGAGTAGCACTGGGGTAAGTGTAAACCACAAGGTGATAGGAAGGGACAATATGTATAAATATAAAGGGGCTACAGGAGGGGTCAAAACTAAAAATCATGGTTTAAAAACTAGTATTAAAACACTCTACCTAAACGCACGCAGCATTCGAAATAAAGTAAATGAGTTGATGGCACAAATCATTACAAATGGGTATGATTTGCTGGCCATTACAGAAACGTGGTTGCAGGGGGGCCAAGGCTGGAGAATTAAACATACAGGGGTATCTGACAATTCGGAAAGATAGACAAGAAGGGAAAGGAGGTGGGGTAGCTCTATTAATAAAGGATGATATCAGGGCAGTTGTGAGAGACGATATTAGCTCTAATGAACAAAATGTTGAATCACTGTGGGTGGAGATTAGAGATAGTAAGGGGAAAAAGTCACTGGTGGGTGTAGTTTATAGGCCCCCAAATAATAACTTCATGGGCGGACAATAATCAAGGGAATAATGGAGGCATGTGGAAAAGGAACGGCAGTAATCATGGGGAATTTTAACCTACATATCGATTGGTCAAATCAAATCGCACGGGGTAGCCTTGAGGAGGAATTCATAGAATGCATACGGGATTGTTTCTTAGAACAGTATGTTACAGAACCTACAAGGGAGCAAGCTATCTTAGATCTGGTCCTGTGTAATGAGACAGGAATAATAAACGATCTTCGAGTAAAAGATCCTCTCGGAATGAGTGATCACAGTATGGTTGAATTTGTAATACAGATTGAGGGTGAGGAAGTAGTGTCTCAAACGAGCGTACTATGCTTAAACAAAGGGGACTACAGTGGGATGAGGGCAGAGTTGGCTAAAGTGGACTGGAAACACAGACTAAACGGTGGCACAGTTGAGGAACAGTGGAGGACTTTTAAGGAGCTCTTTCATAATGCTCAACAAAAATATATTCCAGTGAAAAAGAAGGGCGGGAAGAGAAGGGCGAACCAGCCGTGGATAACCAAGGAAATAAAGGAGAGTATCAAATAAAAAACCAATGCATATAAGGTGGCCAAGGTTAGTGGGAAACTAGAAGATTGGGAGAATTTTAAATGACAGCAAAGAATGACTAAGAAAGCAATAAAGAAAGGAAAGATAGATTACGAAAGTAAACTTGCGCAAAACATAAAAACAGAGAGTAAAAGCTTTTACCGATATATAAAACGGAAAAGAGTGACTAAAGTAAATGTTGGTCCCTTAGAAGATGAGAAGGGGGATTTAATAATGGGAAATGTGGAAATGGCTGAGGCCTTAAACAATTATTTTGCTTCGGTCTTCACAGTGAAAGACACAAAAACCATGCCAAAAATTGCTGGTCACGGGAATGTGGGAAGGGAGGACCTTGAGATAATCACTATCACTAAGGGGGTAGTGCTGGACAGGCTAATGGGACTCAAGGTAGGCAAGTCCCCTGGTCCGGATTAAATGCATCCCAGGGTATAAAAAGAGATGGCGGAAGTTATAGCAGATGCATTGGTTATAATCTACCAAAATTCTCTGGACTCTGGGGAGGTACCAGCGGATTGGAAAGCAGCTAATGTAATGCCTCTGTTTAAAAAAGGGGGCAGACAAAAGGCAGGTAACTATAGGCCGGTTAGTTTAACATCTGTAGTGGGGAAAATGCTTGAAGCTATCATTAAGGAAGAAATAGCGGGACATCTCGATAGGAATAGTGCAATCAAGCAGACGCAACATGGATTCATGAAGGGGAAATCATGTTTAACTAACTTACTGGAATTCTTTGAGGATATAACGAGCATGGTGGATAGAGGTGTACCGATGGATGTGGTGTATTTAGATTTCCAAAAGGCATTCGATAAGGTGCCACACAAAAGGTTACTGCAGAAGATAAAGGTACGCGGAGTCAGAGGAAATGTATTAGCAGGGATAGAGAATTGGCTGGCTAACAGAAAGCAGAGAGTCCAGATAAATGAGTCCTTTTCGGGTTGGAAATCGGTGGTGAGTGGTGTGCCACAGGGATCGGTGCTGTTTACAATATACATAGATGACCTGGAAGAGGGGACAGAGTGTAGTGTAACAAAATTTGCAGATGACACAAAGATTAGTGGGAAAGTGGGTTGTGTAGAGGACAGAGAGAGGCTGCAAAGAGATTTAGATAGGTTAAGCGAATGGGCTAAGGTTTGGCAGATGGAATACAATGTCGGAAAATGTGAGGTCATCCACCTTGGGAAAAAAAACAGTAAAAGGGAATATTATTTGAATGGGGAGAAATTACAACATGCTGCAGTGCAGAGGGACCTGGGGGGTCCTTGTGCATGAAACTCTTTTAGAGTCTACCTGCAAAAACATAAAACATTAAATCGTGCCACCCAACCTGGGTGACACACCAGACATTTACAAGGCCCTTTTTTTTCCTTTTTTTGTTTTTTTTTTTAGTTTTTCTTTTTCTTTTTTTTTTTGGGCACTAAAATCACAATTTTCCAGTGCCCCCTAAAAAAGGGAAGGGGACACTAAAAGCACCGGCAATTAAAACAAAATAAACTTTAAAACGTAAAATCAAATTAAAATTTGGTTGCCGGGCGTGATGATGCACTTTAGTCCCTCCGGTGCCCACCTCTCGCGGAAGGCCGCGAGCGTACCGGTGGACACCGCGTGCTCCATCTCCAAGGACACCCTGGACCGGATGTAAGAGCGGAAGAGAGGCAGGCAGTCAGGTTGGACGACCCCCTCGACCGCCCGCTGCCTGGACCGGCTGATGGCACCCTTGGCCGTGCCCAGGAGCAGTCCTACGAGGAGGCCTTCGGACCTACCCGCTCCCCTCCGCACAGGGTGCCCAAAGATCAGGAGAGTGGGACTGAAGTGCAGCCAGAATTTCAGGAGCAGCCCCTTCAAATAATAGAACAGGGGCTGCAACCTTGTACATTCCATAAAAACATGGAACATGGACTCTTCCAGACCGCAGAAATTGCAGGCGGCCTGGGAGTCCGTGAACCGGCTTAAAAATTTGTTGCATGGCACTGCTCCGTGCACCACCCTCCAGGCCAAGTCCCCGATGAATAGTGGGAGGACCCCTGCGTAGAGTGCCCTCCATCAGGGACCCCCGCCTCCTCCGGACGGCAAGATGGTACGCCATGGCGTGTCCGGACGGCCGGCGAGGATGGCAAAGTTGAGAGTGTGCAGGAGCAGCCCGTACAGGAAACCCCTCCGCGCGGAACTGAAAGGCACGGAGGGGATTTCCCCGAGGCGGCTCAAGTTGTGAGGCGCCGGCCCCCGAGGGAGGTTCCGGGGTTTGGCGCCGATGAGGAATTCCGTCCGGACGGGGGTCAGTTCGGACGGGATCTCCCCACGTGCTTGAGCCTCCTCGATGCACCTAACGGAGTCAGGGCCCAGAGCTGTTTTTAGCGACTCGATGGCATCGGCCGCGTGGCGGACGTTGGCAGAATTTAGGCGCCGCGCCAGCGTGTCTGGCGCCATCCAGCCCGCTCCTCCGCCATCGAGCAGGTCCCTGACTCTGGTCACCTCACCAGCCACAGCCCTCCCTTCCGACCGCCACATAAAACCTTGGTCGTGGAGGTACGGATTCCCGAGCAGCGGCTCCTGCAGGACGGCCGCCACTCCAGCCGGCGGAGAGCTGCGCTTGGTGGAGACTTTGTTCCAGACCCTGATGAGTTCCCTGTAAAAGACAGGCAGCTCCCGGAGGGCGGTCCTGGCACCCCCCAAGTTCACAAACAGGAGCTGCGTGTCATAATTGAGGTCGCGCTGCTGGCGGAAGAAATACCTCGCCAGAGCACACCACCTAGGAGGGGGCTCGACGTAAAGGTATCTCTGCAGGGTCTGAAGACGGAAAGTCGCGAGCTGGGCGCTGACGCACACCAACGACTGACCGCCCTCCTCAAGTGGGAGACTCAAGACCGCAGCAGAGACCCAGTGCTTCCTGTTGTTCCAGAAGAAGTCCACCAGCTTCTTCTGTATCTTGGCGACAAACGCAGGGGGAGGGGTCAAAGTGACCAGCCGGTATCACAACATTGCGGCCACCAGCTGGTTTATGACTAGCGCTCGACCCCTGTAGGACAGCACTCGGAGCAGTCCTGTCCAGAGCCCTAGGCGAGCGGTGACCTTGGCCTCCAGCTCCTGCCAGTTCGCCGGCCAGGCTCCCTCGTCGGGGCTAAGGTAGACTCCCAGATAGAGGAGATGGGTCGTGCTCCAGGCAAAAGGCCTGAGCTCCCCCGGCAGGGAGTCCACCCGCCACTGACCCACCAGGAGTCCGGAACATTTCTCCCAGTTGATCCTGGCGGAGGACGCGGCCGAGTAAATCTCCTGGCACTCACGCATCCTCCGCAGGTCAGCGGGATCCTCTACCGCGAGGAGCACGTCATCGGCGTAAGCCGAGAGGACGACCTCCATGCCCGGCCCTTGCAGAGCCAGTCCCGTCAACCTCGTCCGCAAGAGGCGCAGGAAAGGCTCCACGCAAACGGCGTATAACTGGCCGGACATGGGGCATCCCTGGCGCACCCCTCTCCTAAAGCGAAGGGGCGCCGTCAAGGACCCGTTAACCTTAATCAGACACTCCGCGGCGGCGTACAAAAGTCGGATCCGGGCGACGAAATGTGTCCCGAACCCGAAAGCGCGCAGAGTTCCGAGCAGATAGTCGTGATCCACCCTGTCGAACGCCTTCTCTTGGTCGAGGGATAGGAAGGCGACTGACAGACCAGCCTCCTGGGAACAATGGATGAGGTCCCGGACCAGATGGATGTTATCGTGGATTGTCCGGCCCTGGACCGTGTAGGACTGGTCGGGGTGGATCATGTGGTCCAACACGGCACCAAGGCGAGCAGACATCGCCCTGGCGAAGATTTTGTAGTCCGTGCTGAGGAGGGAGACCGGGCGCCAGTTCTTAAGGAGGCCGAGATCGCCCTTCTTAGGCAGCAGGACGATGACTGCCCTGCGCCAAGAGAGGGGCATCTCCACGGTCGCCAGACTTTCCCCCAGGACCCGCGCGTAGTCGCTCCCCAGGACGTCCCAGAACGCCCTGTGGAACTCCACGGTCAGCCCGTCCAGCCCCGGGGATTTTCCCCTCGAGAGCCGGGCGAGGGCACCGGTCAGCTCCGCCAGGCTTAGCGGAGCTTCCAGATTTTCGGCGCCCTCCGGGCTGACCTTCGGCAGGTCCTCCCACAAAACTCTACGCGCTTCCTCGCTGGACGGATCCGGAGAGAACAGAGCCCCGTAATATTCACGGGCCCTGTTGTTGACGCCCTCCGGATCCGAGACGAGAGAGCCGTCGTCGGCCAGCAGCGTCAAGAGCTGCTTACGGACACTCTGCCTTTTTTCCAGCGAGTAGAAGAAGGGGGAGCCGCGGTCCAGATCCCGCAGGAACCTTGATCCGCGACCTCACGAACGCGCCTCAGGACCAGACGAGCTGCAGGTCCTTCAGCGCGGCCTTCTTCGCTTCGTACACCGTCCGCAGGGCCGGGTCCTGGACGACTTGACCGAGACGGGCTTCCAGGTCGAGCACCTCTTTTTCTAGGCGCCCGACTCTGGCCGCCCGCCTCTTGGTCGACCCCCTCGCGTACTCTTGACAGAAGACGCGGACGTGAGCCTTGCCCACGTCCCACCATAGCCTCAAGGAGGGGAAGCCCCCCTGCTTCCTTCTCCAGTCGGACCAGAATCGACGGAACGAGTCCTGGAACCGCACGTCCTCCAGCAGCCGGTTGTTAAAGTGCCAGTACGCGGACCCCGTCCTCGCGCGGAGCGAAGCGAGCTCCGCCCACACCAGGTGGTGGTCCGAACACGGCACCGGCCGCATGGAGGCCGCCGGGACGCAGGAAACGTACGCCCGAGACACGTAAAGGCGGTCGACTCTAGACCATCCAACTCCAGGCCTCACCCAAGTAAAGGCGCTGGAGTCGGGGTGGAGATTTCGCCAGACGTCCACCAAGTCGAAGGTCCCGACCAGGTCCCTCAACTTCTCCATCGCCGTCATGCACTGCGGGGCACCGGACCGGTCCCTTGCCTCGAGGGTGCAGTTAAAATCCCCCACGAGGACAATGCAGTCGCCGACGTCGACGGAGCCAAGAAGAGCGGACACCTCTTCAAAGAAGCGCGTTTGCTGCGGGCCGGGCTGAGGGGCGTACACGTTCACGAGATGGAGCTGCACGTCCCCCAGGCGAACCGTTACGTGCAGCAAGCGGCCTGGCACGGGCTCCTCGACCCCCAAGATCTCCGGCTGAAAATGCGGGCCCAGCAAGATGGCCACCCCACTAGAAATGGCGGTGAGGTGGCTCATGCGGACCTCTCCTTGCCATTCCAGGAGCCACGTGGCTTCGTCTCCCGGAACGGTGTGGGTTTCTTGCAGGAAGCACACCGCATATTTCCCCTCCCGCAGGAGCGAAAAATTGTCAAATCTACGGCGTGCCCCTCTGCCGCCGTTGATGTTGAGGCTGGCTATGGTTATCTTCATGGCAAAAGCATAGTGCAACCTCTACCTTAACCTATTGTGGGGGAGGGAGCGGAGTCTTTTGTTGAACTCCGCTCCCTCCGCAGCCCAGCGAGGAGTCCCTCGAGCTCGCGCAGCTCAAGGTGTTGCGCCTTTGTCAAGGGCCCGCCCGCGGCCAAGGTTTTAACGGCGGCGCAGACGGACCCCTTGATCAGCTCTGGCTCGGACCATTTTTCCAGGGCCAGTCGGGCTTGGTTGCAGTGACCCCGGCTCTGGGCCAAAAAGTCCCGGAGTTCCTTTGCAGGAATGAGGATGGTCTCGGCGGCGGCCGCGAGCAGATCCACCGCCTCACTGGTGGTGGTCTCTAGGTCTTCACCCGCGTCCCCCACCGAGTCCCCGTCCTCCTCCGGGAGGTGGCCGCCAGCAGCCGGCCCATCGACCGCACAAGGTACGGCAAATGAACCGGCCGCTCCAACCGGCCCTGGCTCTGCCCCGATCCCACCCCCAGGATCGTCGGCAGAGGAGTCCCCACTGGGCTCTTTTAAAAATGGTGCTGGGTCGGGAAATGACAGCGGAAGGGGTTCCCCCTCCGCCCCAGGAACCGGAGAACAAGGAGAGACCCGGCCATAGGAAATCCCCAGGCTCTCCAAGTGCACCAGCTCCAAAGTAAGGGGCGAGGGTGGGTGTTCCTCCCCCTCCCCACTGCCACCCCCCGGCCCAGCATCTACAGTGTCATTAAATTTGTTAATAGTTTGTATTTCTGCCGGGTCGAGCGACTCCCGGCGGAAATTGGGTATTGGCTGGGCGGGCTCAGGTTCGGCCTTTTCGGCCCCGCCCGCCTCAGTCCCCGGGACGCCCGGCCCGGCGGCAATGCATTCTTCCGCGATCCCCACGCCCCCCACGACAGGCAGATCTTCCACTCCATCCCCAGGAGGCAGCGGCTGGGCAGCCTCGACTGCCTCACCCTCCCCGGGGACAGACTCTTCGCGCCTGCAGCGCAATTTGGGAGCGCTGGTGGGGGACGCGGGACACGCGGCGGGCACCGACTCCTCCGCGGAGGGATGTTGTTCCCCCTCCGCCTCATCGGAGCCGCGCCTCCTTTTGTTCCTGGGGGCGCGCGGAGGCAGGGAGACCTCCATGTCTGCCGAGGCCTCCCGCTCCGCCCCCCCCCTTTTCCTTTTCTTGCCCGCGCCCGGGCCCCTCTGTGGTGTTATTCAAGGGCCCGGGCACGGGCTCGGGTCACCCCGCGCTCGCCGGTGACGGGGTTGGGCTGAGCGCGGTGGTCAAATTGTCTGGCGCACTGAGGGGACCCGCCTCTTGATGTTTTGCCTTCTTCCGCGCCTTCTTTCCGGTCGGACGCTCTCCCTCCCCCCCGCCGGAGGCCCTGAAAACAAAGGCCTCCGACAATGCCCGCGCACCTACGGCTCCCGGCACGCGGACGCAACTAGGGGGAGGGGTGGCGGCGGCGCCAGCCTTGGCCGCCTTCGGTGGTTTGGCGGCCTTGGAGGCGGGGCAGTTCTTACGAACATGCCCCACCTCCCTGCAGGCATGGCACCGCACGCCGTCCGACGTCCAGAAGACGCGGTAGGCAGTCCCCTCGTGCACCACATTAAAGTGCCCTTCCGTCGTCTCCTCCCGCGCCAGCCGGACAAAGAGCTGGCGGCGGAAGGAGAACACGTGGCGCAGGCTGTTCTCCCTGAGGCCGAGCGGTATGGGGTTGATCCCCGACCTTACCTCCCCCAGTTGGTGTAGGTGAGGGAGGAGGAGCTCAGCGGGAACAAAGGGCGGGACGTTTGACACGATGACCCTCTGCGCGGTGGCCTCGAGAGGGTCCACCGGCAGGAACGTCCCGCCCACCGTGAGCCCCATTTCGAGGGCCAGGGACACCGCCCGCTCCGACCCCAGGAAGAACACGGCCTTCCCAGACATCTTGGAGGCTGCGACAATGGCCGAGGGACCGACTACCCCAGCCATCGCCCGCACGCACTCCTCAATGCTCATTGTGGGGTGAGTGTAGCTCTTGACCCCGTGTTTTTTGGTGATTAATCTGAAAGGTGGCAGGGCAGCGGGTGGCGCAGGAGGTGCCGTGGAAGCGGTTGCCACCTGCGCATACGTCTTCGCTGGCCCTGCCACCGGCGTGGATGGGGTCGCCATCACGGGGTCCCTTTAAGGGCTACACCCACCCCAAAGTCACAGGCCTTAATGGTCTTAATTGGCCTCGTTTGATTAGACTGAGCAGAGGAGCCCTTAATGAGGTACCTCTCCCCTAGTTGGCAATTGGGGAGGGGCCTTGCTCCCTCTGCTCAGTTGTCTCAATTGTTTGTTTGTTATTTTTTGATTGATTTGGCAGGAAAAGGGCTCTCAGAGAGAGAGGGGAGAATCAGAGTAACAGGGAAAGAGAGAGGGGGAACTGCGAGGGCAGGTCTCCCCTCGCAGCTGTGGGTGGGTGCACTCCCCAGATGGCAAAACACACACGCACAGTCTTTGGGTTGGTCTTCAGGTGGGGGGAGAAGATGTCTTCACCTGGGGTAGCTAGAGCCACCAGGCACGCACTCCTAACGATGTTAATTGGGTAAATGAGAAAAAATCTTCAGCCTGGTAGCTCCAGCTATCCCAGGCTAGGCAAATGTGGGGGGTGGGGGGGGTTCCAATTGTGGGGGGGGCCTAGTTGTAAGCATGGCCCCCACGCACACTTCCACACACACACACACCCCCCGCGATGTTCCGGCCCTCAGTGGTCTTCTTTCCTCCCCCCACCGATACAACAAAGTCTTTTGGGAAATGCACCCACACCCACCTGTAGAAATGTAGAGTCTCCCTCCTTCCACACTGGATGTTGTTGGTCTTTCCCCCTCTCTCCAACTCTTTGCAGAAATGGTAAAGTTGTTCAAAGTTTTCTGTTCTCCTCCTCTCCCTCTGGGTGAAAGTTGGTGGCGAAGCCCCTTCCTTCCTTCTCTTCCTGGGCTGGTCTCAGGGCTCTCCAGGCAGGAGCAAAAGTTGATAGCTGCTCCTCTCACTGCTCACAGCTACAACTGAACAGGACACGCCTCCACTGCTCCACGATTGGTTCCTTTTGCATGAAACTCTTTTGAGTTTACCTGCAAAAACAAAATCATTAAAACCATGCCACCCGCCTGGGTGACACAGCAGACATTTACAAGGCCCTTTTTTTTTTCTTTTTTGTTTTTTTTTTGTTTATTTTTTGGCTTTTTTTTTAGTTTTTTTTTGGGGCACTAAAATCAAATTTTCCTTTTTTCCAGTGCCCCCTATAAAAGGAGAGGGGGACACTAAAAGTACCGGCAATTAAAACAAAATAAACTTTAAAACGTAAAATCAAATTAAAATTTGGTTGCCGGGCGTGATGATGCACTCCAGTCCCTCCGGTGCCCACCTCTCGCGGAAGGCCGCGAGCGTACCGGTGGACACCGCGTGCTCCATCTCCAAGGACACCCTGGACCGGATGTAAGAGCTGAAGAGAGGCAGGCAGTCAGGTTGAACGACCCCCTCGACCGCCCGCTGCCTGGACCGGCTGATGGCACCCTTGGCCGTGCCCAGGAGCAGTCCTACGAGGAGGCCTTCGGACCTACCCGCTCCCCTCCGCACAGGGTGCCCAAAGATCAGGAGAGTGGGACTGAAGTGCAGCCAGAATTTCAGGAGCAGCCCCTTCAAATAATAAAACAGGGGCTGCAACCTTGTGCATTCCATAAAAACATGGAACACGGACTCTTCCAGACCGCAGAAATTGCAGGCGGCCTGGGAGTCCGTGAACCGGCTTAAAAATTTGTTGCACGGCACTGCTCCGTGCACCACCCTCCAGGCCAAGTCCCCGATGAATAGTGCGAGGACCCCTGCGTAGAGTGCCCTCCATCGGGGACCCCCGCCTCCTCCGGACGGCAAGATGGTACGCCATGGCGTGTCCGGACGGCCGGCGAGGATGGCAAAGTTGAGGGTGTGCAGGAGCAGCCCGTACAGGAAACCCCTCCGCGCGGAACTGAAAGGCACGGAGGGGATTTCCCCGAGGCGGCTCAAGTTGTGAGGCGCCGGACCCCGAGGGAGGTTCCGGGGTTTGGCGCCGATGAGGAATTCCGTCCGGACGGGGGTCAGTTCAGACGGGATCTCCCCACGTGCTTGAGCCTCCTCGATGCACCTAACGGAGTCAGGGCCCAGAGCTGTTTTTAGCGACTCGATGGCATCGGCCGCGTGGCGGACGTTGGCAGAATTTAGGCGCCGCGCCAGCGTGTCTGGCGCCATCCAGCCCGCTCCTCCGCCATCGAGCAGGTCCCTGACCCTGGTCACCTCACCAGCCACAGCCCTCTCTTCCGACCGCCACATAAAACCTCGGCCGTGGAGGTACGGATTCCCGAGCAGCGGCTCCTGCAGGACGGCCGCCACTCCAGCCGGCGGAGAGCTGCGCTTGGTGGAGACTTTGTTCCAGACCCTGATGAGTTCCCTGTAAAAGACAGGCAGCTCCCGGAGGGCGGTCCTGGCACCCCCCAAGTTCACAAACAGGAGCTGCGTGTCATAATTGAGGTCGAGCTGCTGGCGGAAGAAATACCTCGCCAGAGCGCACCACCTAGGAGGGGGCTCGACGTAAAGGTATCTCTGCAGGGTCTGAAGACGGAAAGTCGCGAGCTGGGCGCTGACGCACACCAACGACTGACCGCCCTCCTCAAGCGGGAGACTCAAGACCGCGGCAGAGACCCAGTGCTTCCTGTTGTTCCAGAAGAAGTCCACCAGCTTCTTCTGTATCTTGGCGACAAACGCAGGGGGAGGGGTCAAAGTGACCAGCCGGTACCACAGCATTGCGGCCACCAGCTGGTTTATGACTAGCGCTCGACCCCTGTAGGACAGCACTCGGAGCAGTCCTGTCCAGCGCCCTAGGCGAGCGGCGACCTTGGCCTCCAGCTCCTGCCAGTTCGCCGGCCAGGCTCCCTCGTCGGGGCTAAGGTAGACTCCCAGATAGAGGAGATGGGTCGTGCTCCAGGCAAAAGGCCTGAGCTCCTCCGGCAGGGAGTCCACCCGCCACTGACCCACCAGGAGACCAGAACATTTCTCCCAGTTGATCCTGGCGGAGAACGCGGCCGAGTAAATCTCCTGGCACTCACGCGTCCTCCGCAGGTCAGCGGGATCCTCTACCGCGAGGAGCACGTCATCGGCGTAAGCCGAGAGGACGACCTCCACGCCCGGCCCTTGCAGAGCCAGTCCCGTCAACCTCGTCCGCAAGAGGCGCAGGAAAGGCTCCACGCAAACGGCGTATAACTGGCCGGACATGGGGCATCCCTGGCGCACCCCTCTCCTAAAGCGAAGGGGCGCCGTCAAGGACCCGTTAACCTTAATCAGACACTCCGCGGCGGCGTACAAAAGTCGGATCCGGGCGACGAAATGCGTCCCGAACCCGACAGCGCGCAGAGTTCCGAGCAGATAGTCGTGGTCCACCCTGTCGAACGCCATCTCTTGGTCGAGGGATAGGAAGGCGACCGACAGACCAGCCTCCTGGGAACAATGGATGAGGTCCCGGACCAGATGGATGTTATCGTGGATTGTCCGGCCCGGGACCGTGTAGGACTGGTCGGGGTGGATCATGTGGTCCAGCACGGCACCAAGGCGAGCAGACATCGCCCTGGCGAAGATTTTGTAGTCCGTGCTGAGGAGGGAGACCGGGCGCCAGTTCTTAAGGAGGCGGAGATCGCCCTTCTTAGGCAGCAGGACGATGACTGCCCTGCGCCAAGAGAGGGGCATCTCCCCGGTCGCCAGACTTTCCCCCAGGACCCGCGCGTAGTCGCTCCCCAGGACGTCCCAGAACGCCCTGTGGAACTCCACGGTCAGCCCGTCCAGCCCCGGGGATTTTCCCCTCGAGAGCCGGGCGAGGGCACCGGTCAGCTCCGCCAGGCTTAGCGGAGCTTCCAGATTTTCGGCGCCCTCCGGGCTGACCTTCGGCAGGTCCTCCCACAAAACTCTACGCGCTTCCTCGCTGGACGGATCCGGAGAGAACAGAGCCCCGTAATATTCACGGACCCTGTTGTTGACGCCCTCCGGATCCGAGACGAGAGAGCCGTCGTCGGCCAGCAGCGTCAAGAGCTGCTTACGGACACTCTGCCTTTTTTACAGCGAGTAGAAGAAGGGGGAGCCGCGGTCCAGATCCCGCAGGAACCGGATCCGCGACCTCACGAACGCGCCTCGGGACCCGACGAGCTGCAGGTCCTTCAGCGCGGCCTTCTTCGCTTCGTACACCGTCCGCAGGGCCGGGTCCTGGACGACTTGACCGAGACGGGCTTCCAGGTCGAGCACCTCTTTTTCTAGGCGCCCGACTCTGGCCGCCCGCCTCTTGGTCGACCCCCTCGCGTACTCTTGACAGAAGACGCGGACGTGAGCCTTGCCCACGTCCCACCATAGCCTCAAGGAGGGGAAGCCCCCCTGCTTCCTTCTCCAGTCGGACCAGAATCGACGGAACGAGTCCTGGAACCGCACGTCCTCCAGCAGCCGGTTGTTAAAGTGCCAGTACGCGGACCCCGTCCTCGCGCGGAGCGAAGCGAGCTCCGCCCACACCAGGTGGTGGTCCGAACACGGCACCGGCCGCATGGAGGCCGCCGGGACGCAGGAAACGTACGCCCGAGACACGTAAAGGCGGTCGACTCTAGACCATCCTACTCCAGGCCTCACCCAAGTAAAGGCGCTGGAGTCGGGGTGGAGATTTCGCCAGACGTCCACCAAGTCGAAGGACCCGACCAGGTCCCTCAACTTCTCCATCGCCGTCATGCACTGCGGGGCACCGGAGCGGTCCCTCGCCTCGAGGGTGCAGTTAAAATCCCCCCCGAGGACAATGCAGTCGCCGACGTCGACGGAGCCAAGAAGAGCGGACACCTCTTCAAAGAAGCGCGTTTGCTGCGGGCCGGGCTGAGGGGCGTACACGTTCACGAGATGGAGCGGCACGTCCCCCAGGCGAACCGTTACGTGCAGCAAGCGGCCTGGCACGGGCTCCTCGACCCCCAAGATCTCCGGCTGAAAATGCAGGCCCAGCAAGATGGCCACCCCACTAGAAATGGCGGTGAGGTGGCTCATGCGGACCTCTCCTTGCCATTCCAGGAGCCACGTGGCTTCGTCTCCCGGAACGGTGTGGGTTTCTTGCAGGAAGCACACCGCATATTTCCCCTCCCGCAGGAGCGAAAAATTGTCAAATCTACGGCGTGCCCCTCTGCCGCCGTTGATGTTGAGGCTGGCTATGGTTATCTTCATGGTAAAAGCATAGTGCAACCTCTACCTTAACCTATTGTGGGGGGAGGGAGCGGAGTCTTTTGTTGAACTCCGCTCCCTCCGCAGCCCAGCGAGGAGTCCCTCGAGCTCGCGCAGCTCAAGGTGTTGCGCCTTTGTCAAGGGCCCGCCCGCGGCCAAGGTTTTGACGGCGGCGCGGACGGACCCCTTGATCAGCTCTGGCTCGGACCATTTTTCCAGGGCCAGTCGGGCTTGGTTGCAGCGACCCCGGCTCTGGGCCAAAAAGTCCCGGAGTTCCTTTGCAGGAATGAGGATGGCCTCGGCGGCGGCCGCGAGCAGATCCACCGCCTCGCTGGCGGTGGTCTCTAGGTCTTCACCCGCGTCCCCCACCGAGTCCCCGTCCTCCTCCGGGAGGTGGCCGCCAGCAGCCGGCCCATCGACCGCACAAGGTACGGCAAATGAACCGGCCGCTCCAACCGGCCCTGGCTCTGCCCCGATCCCACCCCCAGGATCGTCGGCAGAGGAGTCCCCACTGGGCTCTTTTAAAAATGGTGCTGGGTCGGGAAATGACAGCGGAAGGGGTTCCCCCTCCGCCCCAGGAACCGGAGAACAAGGAGAGACCCGGCCATAGGAAATCCCCAGGCTCTCCAAGTGCTCCAGCTCCACAGCAAGAGGCGAGGGTGGGTGTTCCTCCCCCTCCCCGCTGCCACCCCCCGGCCCAGCATCTACAGTTTCATTAAAATCAATAAATTGTGTTTCTGCCGGGTCGAGCGACTCCCGGGGGAAGTTGGGTATTGGCTGGGCGGGCTCAGGTTCGGCCTTTTCGGCCCCGCCCGCCTCAGTCCCCGGGACGCCCGGCCCGGCGGCAATGCATTCTTCCGCTGGCCCCACGCCCCCCACGACAGGCAGATCTTCCACTCCATCCCCAGGAGGCAGCGGCTGGGCAGCCTCGACTGCCTCACCCTCCCCGGGGACAGACTCTTCGCGCCTGCAGCACAATTTGGGAGCGCTGGTGGGGGACGCGGGACACGCGGCGAGCACCGCCTCCTCCGCGGAGGGATGTTGTTCCCCCTCCGCCTCATTGGGGCGGTGCCTCTTTTTGTTCCTAGGGGTGCGCGAAAGCAGGGAGACCTCCATGTCTGCCGAGGCCTCCCGCTCCGCACCCCCCTTTTCCTTATCTTGCCCTCGCCCAAGCCCCTCTGCGGTATTGGTCAAGGGCTCGGGCACGGGCTCAGGGCACCCCGCGCTCGCCGGTGACGGGGTTGGGCTGAGCGCGGTGGTCAAACTTTCCGGCGCACCGAGGGGTCCCGCCTTTGGATGTTTTGCCTTCTTCCGCGCCTTCCTTCCGGTCGGACGCTCTCCCTCCCCCCCGCCGGAGGCCCTGAAAACAAAGGCCCCCGACGATGCCCGCGCACCCATGGCTCCCGGCACGCGGACGCAGCTAGGGGGAGGGGTGGCGGCAGCGCCAGCCTTGGCCGCCTTCGGTGGTTTGGCGGCCTTGGAGGCGGGGCAGTTCTTGCGAACGTGCCCCACCTCCTTGCAGGCATGGCACCGCACGCCGTCCGACGTTCAGAAGACGCGGTAGGCAGTCCCCTCGTGCACCACATTAAAACTTCCCTCCGTCGTGCCCTCCCGCGCCAGCCGGACAAAGAGCTGGCGGCGGAAGGAGAACACGTGGCGCAGGCTGCTCTCCCTGAGGCCGAGCGGTATGGGGTTGATCCCTGACCTTACCTCCCCCAGTTGTTGTAGGTGAGGGAGGAGGAGCTCAGCGGGAACAAAGGGCGGGACGTTCGACACGATGACCCTCTGCGCGGTGGCCTCGAGAGGATCCACCGGCAGGAACGTCCCGCCCACCGTGAGCCCCCTTTCGAGGGCCAGGGACACCGCTCGCTCCGACCCCAGGAAGAACACAGCCTTCCCAGACATCTTGGAGGCTGCGACAATGGCCGAGGGGCCGACTACCCCAGCCATCGCCCGCACGCACTCCTCGATGCTCATTGTGGGGTGAGTGTAGCTCTTGACCCCGTGTTTCCTGGTTATAAGTCTGAAAGGTGGCAGGGCAGCGGGTGGCGCAGGAGGTGCCGTGGAAGCGGTTGCCACCTGCGCATACGTCTTCGCTGGCCCTGCCACCGGCGTGGATGGGGTCGCCATCACGGGGTCCCTTTAAGGGCTACACCCACCCCAAAGTCACAGGCCTTAATGGTCTTAATTGGCCTCGTTTGATTAGACTGAGCAGAGGAGCCCTTAATGAGGTATCTCTCCCCTAGTTGGCAATTGGGGAGGGGCCTTGCTCCCTCTGCTCAGTTGTCTCAATTGTTTTGTTTGTTTGTTTTTTTTTTTGAAAAATTAGGAGGAAGGGGCCTCAGAGAGAGATGGGAGAAACAGAGTAACAGAGAAAGAGAGAGGGGGGTGGGAAGGGCGGGGGGGACTGCGAGGGAAGGTCTCCCCTCGCAGCTGTGGGTGGGTGCACTCCCCAGATGGCAAAAACACACAAGCACAGTCTTTGGGTTGGTCTTCAGGTGGGGGGAGAAGATGTCTTCACCTGGGGTAGCTAGAGCCACCAGGCACACACTCCTAACGATGTTAATTGGTGATTTAAAGAAACTTCAGCCTGGTAGCTCCAGCTATCCCAGGCTAGGCAAATGTGGGGGGTGGTGGGGGTTCCAATTGTGGGGGGGGCCTAGTTGTAAGCACGGCCCCCACGCACACTTCCACACACACACACACCCCCCGCGATGTTCCGGCCCTCAGTGGTCTTCTTTCCTCCCCCCACCGATACAACAAAGTCTTTTGGGAAATGCACCCACACCCACCTGTAGAAATGTAGAGTCTCCCTCCTTCCACACTGGATGTTGTTGGTCTTTCCCCCTCTCTCCAACTCTTTGCAGAAATGGTAAAGTTGTTCAAAGTTTTCTGTTCTCCTCCTCTCCCTCTGGGTTAAAGTTGGTGGTGAAGCCCCTTCCTTCCTTCTCTTCCTGGGCTGGTCTCAGGGCTCTCCAGGCAGGAGCAAAAGTTGATAGCTGCTCCTCTCACTGCTCACAGCTCCAACTGAACAGGACACGCCTCCACTGCTCCACGATTGGTTCCTTTTGCATGAAACTCTTTTGAGTTAACCTGCAAAACATAAAACATGTATCCGTGCCACCCGACCTGGATGACACACACAAGACATTTACAAGGCCCTTTTTTGTTTTTTTGGGGGTTTTTTGTGTTTTGTTTTTTTTTGGGCACTAAAATCAAATTTTTCCTTTTTCCAGTGCCCCCTATAAAAGGGAAGGGGGACACTAAAAGCACCGGCAATTAAAACAAATTAAACTTTAAAACGTAAAATCAAATTAAAATTTGGTTGCCGGGCGTGATGATGCACTCCAGTCCCTCCGGTGCCCACCTCTCGCGGAAGGCCGCGAGCGTACCGGTGGACACCGCGTGCTCCATCTCCAAGGACACCCTGGACCGGATGTAAGAGCGGAAGAGAGGCAGGCAGTCAGGTTGAACGACCCCCTCGACCGCCCGCTGCCTGGACCGGCTGATGGCACCCTTGGCCGTGCCCAGGAGCAGTCCTACGAGGAGGCCTTCGGACCTACCCGCTCCCCTCCGCACAGGGTGCCCAAAGATCAGGAGAGTGGGACTGAAGTGCAGCCAGAATTTCAGGAGCAGCCCCTTCAAATAGTGGAACAGGGGCTGCAACCTTGTGCATTCAATAAAAACATGGAACACGGACTCCTCCAGACCGCAGAAATTGCAGGCGGCCTGGGAGTCCGTGAACCGGCTTAAAAATTTATTGCACGGCACTGCTCCGTGCACCACCCTCCAGGCCAAGTCCCCGATGAATAGTGGGAGGACCCCTGCGTAGAGTGCCCTCCATCGGGGACCCCCGCCTCCTCCGGACGGCAAGATGGTACGCCATGGCGTGTCCGGACGGCCGGCGAGGATGGCAAAGTTGAGGGTGTGCAGGAGCAGCCCGTACAGGAAACCCCTCCGCGCGGAACTGAAAGGCACGGAGGGGATTTCCCCGAGGCGGCTCAAGTTGTGAGGCGCCGGCCCCCGAGGGAGGTTCCGGGGTTTGGCGCCGATGAGGAATTCCGTCCGGACGGGGGTCAGTTCGGACGGGATCTCCCCACGTGCTTGAGCCTCCTCGATACACCTAACGGAGTCAGGGCCCAGAGCTGTTTTTAGCGACTCGATGGCATCGGCCGCGTGGCGGACGTTGGCAGAATTTAGGCGCCGCGCCAGCGTGTCTGGCGCCATCCAGCCCGCTCCTCCGCCATCGAGCAGGTCCCTGACCCTGGTCACCTCACCAGCCACAGCCCTCTCTTCCGACCGCCACATGAAACCTCGGCCGTGGAGGTACGGATTCCCGAGCAGCGGCTCCTGCAGGACGGCCGCCACTCCAGCCGGCGGAGAGCTGCGCTTGGTGGAGACTTTGTTCCAGACCCTGATGAGTTCCCTGTAAAAGACAGGCAGCTCCCGGAGGGCGGTCCTGGCACCCCCCAAGTTCACAAACAGGAGCTGCGTGTCATAATTGAGGTCGAGCTGCTGGCGGAAGAAATACCTCGCCAGAGCGCACCACCTAGGAGGGGGCTCGACGTAAAGGTACCTCTGCAGGGTCTGAAGACGGAAAGTCGCGAGCTGGGCGCTGACGCACACCAACGACTGACCGCCCTCCTCAAGCGGGAGACTCAAGACCGCAGCAGAGACCCAGTGCTTCCTGTTGTTCCAGAAGAAGTCCACCAGCTTCTTCTGTATCTTGGCGACAAACGCAGGGGGAGGGGTCAAAGTGACCAGCCGGTACCACAACATTGCGGCCACCAGCTGGTTTATGACTAGCGCTCGACCCCTGTAGGACAGCACTCGGAGCAGTCCTGTCCAGCGCCCTAGGCGAGCGGCGATCTTGGCCTCCAGCTCCTGCCAGTTCGCCGGCCAGGCTCCCTCGTCGGGGCTAAGGTAGACTCCCAGATAGAGGAGATGGGTCGTGCTCCAGGCGAAAGGCCTGAGCTCCTCCGGCAGGGAGTCCACCCGCCACTGACCCACCAGGAGTCCGGAACATTTCTCCCAGTTGATCCTGGCGGAGGACGCGGCCGAGTAAATCTCCTGGCACTCACGCATCCTCCGCAGGTCAGCGGGATCCTCTACCTCGAGGAGCACGTCATCGGCGTAAGCCGAGAGGACGACCTCCACGCCCGGCCCTTGCAGAGCCAGTCCCATCAACCTCGTCCGCAAGAGGCGCAGGAAAGGCTCCACACAAACGGCGTATAACTGGCCGGACATGGGGCATCCCTGGCGCACCCCTCTCCTAAAGCGAAGGGGCGCCGTCAAGGACCCGTTAACCTTAATCAGACACTCCGCGGCGGCGTACAAAAGTCGGATCCGGGCGACGAAATGCGTCCCGAACCCGAAAGCGCGCAGAGTTCCGAGCAGATAGTCGTGATCCACCCTGTCGAACGCCTTCTCTTGGTCGAGGGATAGGAAGGCGACTGACAGACCAGCCTCCTGGGAACAATGGATGAGGTCCTGGACCAGATGGATGTTATCGTGGATTGTCCGGCCCGGGACCGTGTAGGACTGGTCGGGGTGGATCATGTGGTCCAGCACGGCACCAAGGCGAGCAGACATCGCCCTGGCGAAGATTTTGTAGTCCGTGCTGAGGAGGGAGACCGGGCGCCAGTTCTTAAGGAGGCGGAGATCGCCCTTCTTAGGCAGCAGGACGATGACTGCCCTGCGCCAAGAGAGGGGCATCTCCCCGGTCGCCAGACTTTCCCCCAGGACCCGCGCGTAGTCGCTCCCCAGGACGTCCCAGAACGCCCTGTGGAACTCCACGGTCAGCCCGTCCAGCCCCGGGGATTTTCCCCTCGAGAGCCGGGCGAGGGCACCGGTCAGCTCCGCCAGGCTTAGCGGAGCTTCCAGATTTTCGGCGCCCTCCGGGCTGACCTTCGGCAGGTCCTCCCACAAAACTCTACGCGCTTCCTCGCTGGACGGATCCGGAGAGAACAGAGCCCCGTAATATTCACGGACCCTGTTGTTGACGCCCTCCGGATCCGAGACGAGAGAGCCGTCGTCGGCCAGCAGCGTCAAGAGCTGCTTACGGACACTCTGCCTTTTTTCCAGCGAGTAGAAGAAGGGGGAGCCGCGGTCCAGATCCCGCAGGAACCGGATCCGCGACCTCACGAACGTGCCTCGGGACCCGACGAGCTGCAGGTCCTTCAGCGCGGCCTTCTTCGCTTCGTACACCGTCCGCAGGGCCGGGTCCTGGACGACTTGACCGAGACGGGCTTCCAGGTCGAGCACCTCTTTTTCTAGGCGCCTGACTCTGGCCGCCCGCCTCTTGGTCGACCCCCTCGCGTACTCTTGACAGAAGACGCGGACGTGAGCCTTGCCCACGTCCCACCATAGCCTCAAGGAGGGGAAGCCCCCCTGCTTCCTTCTCCAGTCGGACCAGAATCGACGGAACGAGTCCTGGAACCGCACGTCCTCCAGCAGCCGGTTGTTAAAGTGCCAGTACGCGGACCCCGTCCTCGCGCGGAGCGAAGCGAGCTCCGCCCACACCAGGTGGTGGTCCGAACACGGCACCGGCCGCATAGAGGCCGCCGGGACGCAGGAAACGTACGCCCGAGACACGTAAAGGCGGTCGACTCTAGACCATCCTACTCCAGGCCTCACCCAAGTAAAGGCGCTGGAGTCGGGGTGGAGATTTCGCCAGACGGCCACCAAGTCGAAGGACCCGACCAGGTCCCTCAACTTCTCCATCGCCGTCATGCACTGCGGGGCACCGGAGCGGTCCCTCGCCTCGAGGGTGCAGTTAAAATCCCCCCCGAGGACAATGCAGTCGCCGACGTCGACGGAGCCAAGAAGAGCGGACACCTCTTCAAAGAAGCGCGTTTGCTGCGGGCCGGGCTGAGGGGCGTACACGTTCACGAGATGGAGCGGCACGTCCCCCAGGCGAACCGTTACGTGCAGCAAGCGGCCTGGCACGGGCTCCTCGACCCCCAAGATCTCCGGCTGAAAATGCGGGCCCAGCAAGATGGCCACCCCACTAGAAATGGCGGTGAGGTGGCTCATGCGGACCTCTCCTTGCCATTCCAGGAGCCACGTGGCTTCGTCTCCCGGAACGGTGTGGGTTTCTTGCAGGAAGCACACCGCATATTTCCCCTCCCGCAGGAGCGAAAAATTGTCAAATCTACGGCGTGCCCCTCTGCCGCCGTTGATGTTGAGGCTGGCTATGGTAAAAGCATAGTGCAACCTCTACCTTAACCTATTGTGGGGGGAGGGAGCGGAGTCTTTTGTTGAACTCCGCTCCCTCCGCAGCCCAGCGAGGAGTCCCTCGAGCTCGCGCAGCTCAAGGTGTTGCGCCTTTGTCAAGGGCCCGCCCGCGGCCAAGGTTTTGACGGCGGCGCGGACGGACCCCTTGATCAGCTCTGGCTCAGACCATTTTTCCAGGGCCAGTCGGGCTTGGTTGCAGCGACCCCGGCTCTGGGCCAAAAAGTCCCGGAGTTCCTTTGCAGGAATGAGGATGGCCTCGGCGGCGGCCGCGAGCAGATCCACCGCCTTGCTGGCGGTGGTCTCTAGGTCTTCACCCGCGTCCCCCACCGAGTCCCCGTCCTCCTCCGGGAGGTGGCCGCCAGCAGCCGGCCCATCGACCGCACAAGGTACGGCAAATGAACCGGCCGCTCCAACCGGCCCTGGCTCTGCCCCGATCCCACCCCCAGGATCGTCGGCAGAGGAGTCCCCACTGGGCTCTTTTAAAAATGGTGCTGGGTCGGGAAATGACAGCGGAAGGGGTTCCCCCTCCGCCCCAGGAACCGGAGAACAAGGAGAGACCCGGCCATAGGAAATCCCCAGGCTCTCCAAGTGCTCCAGCTCCACAGCAAGAGGCGAGGGTGGGTGTTCCTCCCCCTCCCCGCTGCCACCCCCCGGCCCAGCATCTACAGTTTCATTAAAATCAATAAATTGTGTTTCTGCCGGGTCGAGCGACTCCCGGGGGAAGTTGGGTATTGGCTGGGCGGGCTCAGGTTCGGCCTTTTCGGCCCCGCCCGCCTCAGTCCCCGGGACGCCCGGCCCGGCGGCAATGCATTCTTCCGCTGGCCCCACGCCCCCCACGACAGGCAGATCTTCCACTCCATCCCCAGGAGGCAGCGGCTGGGCAGCCTCGACTGCCTCACCCTCCCCGGGGACAGACTCTTCGCGCCTGCAGCACAATTTGGGAGCGCTGGTGGGGGACGCGGGACACGCGGCGGGCACCGACTCCTCCGCGGAGGGATGTTGTTCCCCCTCCGCCTCATTGGGGCGGTGCCTCTTTTTGTTCCTAGGGGTGTGCGAAAGCAGGGAGACCTCCATGTCTGCCGAGGCCTCCCGCTCCGCACCCCCCTTTTCCTTATCTTGCCCTCGCCCAAGCCCCTCTGCGGTATTGGTCAAGGGCTCGGGCACGGGCTCAGGGCACCCCGCGCTCGCCGGTGACTGGGTTGGGCTGAGCGCGGTGGTCAAACTTTCCGGCGCACCGAGGGGTCCCGCCTTTGGATGTTTTGCCTTCTTCCGCGCCTTCCTTCCGGTCGGACGCTCTCCCTCCCCCCCGCCGGAGGCCCTGAAAACAAAGGCCCCCGACGATGCCCGCGCACCCATGGCTCCCGGCACGCGGACGCAGCTAGGGGGAGGGGTGGCGGCAGCGCCAGCCTTGGCCGCCTTCGGTGGTTTGGCGGCCTTGGAGGCGGGGCAGTTCTTGCGAACGTGCCCCACCTCCTTGCAGGCATGGCACCGCACGCCGTCCGACGTTCAGAAGACGCGGTAGGCAGTCCCCTCGTGCACCACATTAAAACTTCCCTCCGTCGTGCCCTCCCGCGCCAGCCGGACAAAGAGCTGGCGGCGGAAGGAGAACACGTGGCGCAGGCTGTTCTCCCTGAGGCCGAGCGGTATGGGGTTGATCCCTGACCTTACCTCCCCCAGTTGTTGTAGGTGAGGGAGGAGGAGCTCAGCGGGAACAAAGGGCGGGACGTTCGACACGATGACCCTCTGCGCGGTGGCCTCGAGAGGATCCACCGGCAGGAACGTCCCGCCCACCGTGAGCCCCCTTTCGAGGGCCAGGGACACCGCTCGCTCCGACCCCAGGAAGAACACAGCCTTCCCAGACATCTTGGAGGCTGCGACAATGGCCGAGGGGCCGACTACCCCAGCCATCGCCCGCACGCACTCCTCGATGCTCATTGTGGGGTGAGTGTAGCTCTTGACCCCGTGTTTCCTGGTTATAAGTCTGAAAGGTGGCAGGGCAGCGGGTGGCGCAGGAGGTGCCGTGGAAGCGGTTGCCACCTGCGCATACGTCTTCGCTGGCCCTGCCACCGGCGTGGATGGGGTCGCCATCACGGGGTCCCTTTAAGGGCTACACCCACCCCAAAGTCACAGGCCTTAATGGTCTTAATTGGCCTCGTTTGATTAGACTGAGCAGAGGAGCCCTTAATGAGGTACCTCTCCCCTAGTTGGCAATTGGGGAGGGGCCTTGCTCCCTCTGCTCAGTTGTCTCAATTGTTTTGTTTGTTTGTTTTTTTTTTTGAAAAATTAGGAGGAAGGGGCCTCAGAGAGAGATGGGAGAAACAGAGTAACAGAGAAAGAGAGAGGGGGGTGGGAAGGGCGGGGGGGGACTGCGAGGGCAGGTCTCCCCTCGCAGCTGTGGGTGGGTGCACTCCCCAGATGGCAAAAACACACAAGCACAGTCTTTGGGTTGGTCTTCAGGTGGGGGGAGAAGATGTCTTCACCTGGGGTAGCTAGAGCCACCAGGCACACACTCCTAACGATGTTAATTGGTGATTTAAAGAAACTTCAGCCTGGTAGCTCCAGCTATCCCAGGCTAGGCAAATGTGGGGGGTGGTGGGGGTTCCAATTGTGGGGGGGGCCTAGTTGTAAGCACGGCCCCCACGCACACTTCCACACACACACACACCCCCCGCGATGTTCCGGCCCTCAGTGGTCTTCTTTCCTCCCCCCACCGATACAACAAAGTCTTTTGGGAAATGCACCCACACCCACCTGTAGAAATGTAGAGTCTCCCTCCTTCCACACTGGATGTTGTTGGTCTTTCCCCCTCTCTCCAACTCTTTGCAGAAATGGTAAAGTTGTTCAAAGTTTTCTGTTCTCCTCCTCTCCCTCTGGGTTAAAGTTGGTGGTGAAGCCCCTTCCTTCCTTCTCTTCCTGGGCTGGTCTCAGGGCTCTCCAGGCAGGAGCAAAAGTTGATAGCTGCTCCTCTCACTGCTCACAGCTCCAACTGAACAGGACACGCCTCCACTGCTCCACGATTGGTTCCTTTTGCATGAAACTCTTTTGAGTTAACCTGCAAAACATAAAACATGTATCCGTGCCACCCGACCTGGATGACACACACAAGACATTTACAAGGCCCTTTTTTGTTTTTTTGGGGGTTTTTTGTGTTTTGTTTTTTTTTGGGCACTAAAATCAAATTTTTCCTTTTTCCAGTGCCCCCTATAAAAGGGAAGGGGGACACTAAAAGCACCGGCAATTAAAACAAATTAAACTTTAAAACGTAAAATCAAATTAAAATTTGGTTGCCGGGCGTGATGATGCACTCCAGTCCCTCCGGTGCCCACCTCTCGCGGAAGGCCGCGAGCGTACCGGTGGACACCGCGTGCTCCATCTCCAAGGACACCCTGGACCGGATGTAAGAGCGGAAGAGAGGCAGGCAGTCAGGTTGAACGACCCCCTCGACCGCCCGCTGCCTGGACCGGCTGATGGCACCCTTGGCCATGCCCAGGAGCAGTCCTACGAGGAGGCCTTCGGACCTACCCGCTCCCCTCCGCACAGGGTGCCCAAAGATCAGGAGAGTGGGACTGAAGTGCAGCCAGAATTTCAGGAGCAGCCCCTTCAAATAGTGGAACAGGGGCTGCAACCTTGTGCATTCAATAAAAACATGGAACACGGACTCCTCCAGACCGCAGAAATTGCAGGCGGCCTGGGAGTCCGTGAACCGGCTTAAAAATTTATTGCACGGCACTGCTCCGTGCACCACCCTCCAGGCCAAGTCCCCGATGAATAGTGGGAGGACCCCTGCGTAGAGTGCCCTCCATCGGGGACCCCCGCCTCCTCCGGACGGCAAGATGGTACGCCATGGCGTGTCCGGACGGCCGGCGAGGATGGCAAAGTTGAGGGTGTGCAGGAGCAGCCCGTACAGGAAACCCCTCCGCGCGGAACTGAAAGGCACGGAGGGGATTTCCCCGAGGCGGCTCAAGTTGTGAGGCGCCGGCCCCCGAGGGAGGTTCCGGGGTTTGGCGCCGATGAGGAATTCCGTCCGGACGGGGGTCAGTTCGGACGGGATCTCCCCACGTGCTTGAGCCTCCTCGATACACCTAACGGAGTCAGGGCCCAGAGCTGTTTTTAGCGACTCGATGGCATCGGCCGCGTGGCGGACGTTGGCAGAATTTAGGCGCCGCGCCAGCGTGTCTGGCGCCATCCAGCCCGCTCCTCCGCCATCGAGCAGGTCCCTGACCCTGGTCACCTCACCAGCCACAGCCCTCTCTTCCGACCGCCACATGAAACCTCGGCCGTGGAGGTACGGATTCCCGAGCAGCGGCTCCTGCAGGACGGCCGCCACTCCAGCCGGCGGAGAGCTGCGCTTGGTGGAGACTTTGTTCCAGACCCTGATGAGTTCCCTGTAAAAGACAGGCAGCTCCCGGAGGGCGGTCCTGGCACCCCCCAAGTTCACAAACAGGAGCTGCGTGTCATAATTGAGGTCGAGCTGCTGGCGGAAGAAATACCTCGCCAGAGCGCACCACCTAGGAGGGGGCTCGACGTAAAGGTACCTCTGCAGGGTCTGAAGACGGAAAGTCGCGAGCTGGGCGCTGACGCACACCAACGACTGACCGCCCTCCTCAAGCGGGAGACTCAAGACCGCAGCAGAGACCCAGTGCTTCCTGTTGTTCCAGAAGAAGTCCACCAGCTTCTTCTGTATCTTGGCGACAAACGCAGGGGGAGGGGTCAAAGTGACCAGCCGGTACCACAACATTGCGGCCACCAGCTGGTTTATGACTAGCGCTCGACCCCTGTAGGACAGCACTCGGAGCAGTCCTGTCCAGCGCCCTAGGCGAGCGGCGATCTTGGCCTCCAGCTCCTGCCAGTTCGCCGGCCAGGCTCCCTCGTCGGGGCTAAGGTAAACTCCCAGATAGAGGAGATGGGTCGTGCTCCAGGCGAAAGGCCTGAGCTCCTCCGGCAGGGAGTCCACCCGCCACTGACCCACCAGGAGTCCGGAACATTTCTCCCAGTTGATCCTGGCGGAGGACGCGGCCGAGTAAATCTCCTGGCACTCACGCATCCTCCGCAGGTCAGCGGGATCCTCTACCTCGAGGAGCACGTCATCGGCGTAAGCCGAGAGGACGACCTCCACGCCCGGCCCTTGCAGAGCCAGTCCCGTCAACCTCGTCCGCAAGAGGCGCAGGAAAGGCTCCACGCAAACGGCGTATAACTGGCCGGACATGGGGCATCCCTGGCGCACCCCTCTCCTAAAGCGAAGGGGCGCCGTCAAGGACCCGTTAACCTTAATCAGACACTCCGCGGCGGCGTACAAAAGTCGGATCCGGGCGACGAAATGCGTCCCGAACCCGAAAGCGCGCAGAGTTCCGAGCAGATAGTCGTGATCCACCCTGTCGAACGCCTTCTCTTGGTCGAGGGATAGGAAGGCGACTGACAGACCAGCCTCCTGGGAACAATGGATGAGGTCCCGGACCAGATGGATGTTATCGTGGATTGTCCGGCCCGGGACCGTGTAGGACTGGTCGGGGTGGATCATGTGGTCCAGCACGGCACCAAGGCGAGCAGACATCGCCCTGGCGAAGATTTTGTAGTCCGTGCTGAGGAGGGAGACCGGGCGCCAGTTCTTAAGGAGGCGGAGATCGCCCTTCTTAGGCAGCAGGACGATGACTGCCCTGCGCCAAGAGAGGGGCATCTCCCCGGTCGCCAGACTTTCCCCCAGGACCCGCGCGTAGTCGCTCCCCAGGACGTCCCAGAACGCCCTGTGGAACTCCACGGTCAGCCCGTCCAGCCCCGGGGATTTTCCCCTCGAGAGCCGGGCGAGGGCACCGGTCAGCTCCGCCAGGCTTAGCGGAGCTTCCAGATTTTCGGCGCCCTCCGGGCTGACCTTCGGCAGGTCCTCCCACAAAACTCTACGCGCTTCCTCGCTGGACGGATCCGGAGAGAACAGAGCCCCGTAATATTCACGGACCCTGTTGTTGACGCCCTCCGGATCCGAGACGAGAGAGCCGTCGTCGGCCAGCAGCGTCAAGAGCTGCTTACGGACACTCTGCCTTTTTTCCAGCGAGTAGAAGAAGGGGGAGCCGCGGTCCAGATCCCGCAGGAACCGGATCCGCGACCTCACGAACGTGCCTCGGGACCCGACGAGCTGCAGGTCCTTCAGCGCGGCCTTCTTCGCTTCGTACACCGTCCGCAGGGCCGGGTCCTGGACGACTTGACCGAGACGGGCTTCCAGGTCGAGCACCTCTTTTTCTAGGCGCCTGACTCTGGCCGCCCGCCTCTTGGTCGACCCCCTCGCGTACTCTTGACAGAAGACGCGGACGTGAGCCTTGCCCACGTCCCACCATAGCCTCAAGGAGGGGAAGCCCCCCTGCTTCCTTCTCCAGTCGGACCAGAATCGACGGAACGAGTCCTGGAACCGCACGTCCTCCAGCAGCCGGTTGTTAAAGTGCCAGTACGCGGACCCCGTCCTCGCGCGGAGCGAAGCGAGCTCCGCCCACACCAGGTGGTGGTCCGAACACGGCACCGGCCGCATGGAGGCCGCCGGGACGCAGGAAACGTACGCCCGAGACACGTAAAGGCGGTCGACTCTAGACCATCCTACTCCAGGCCTCACCCAAGTAAAGGCGCTGGAGTCGGGGTGGAGATTTCGCCAGACGGCCACCAAGTCGAAGGACCCGACCAGGTCCCTCAACTTCTCCATCGCCGTCATGCACTGCGGGGCACCGGAGCGGTCCCTCGCCTCGAGGGTGCAGTTAAAATCCCCCCCGAGGACAATGCAGTCGCCGACGTCGACGGAGCCAAGAAGAGCGGACACCTCTTCAAAGAAGCGCGTTTGCTGCGGGCCGGGCTGAGGGGCGTACACGTTCACGAGATGGAGCGGCACGTCCCCCAGGCGAACCGTTACGTGCAGCAAGCGGCCTGGCACGGGCTCCTCGACCCCCAAGATCTCCGGCTGAAAATGCGGGCCCAGCAAGATGGCCACCCCACTAGAAATGGCGGTGAGGTGGCTCATGCGGACCTCTCCTTGCCATTCCAGGAGCCACGTGGCTTCGTCTCCCGGAACGGTGTGGGTTTCTTGCAGGAAGCACACCGCATATTTCCTCTCCCGCAGGAGCGAAAAATTGTCAAATCTACGGCGTGCCCCTCTGCCGCCGTTGATGTTGAGGCTGGCTATGGTAAAAGCATAGTGCAACCTCTACCTTAACCTATTGTGGGGGGAGGGAGCGGAGTCTTTTGTTGAACTCCGCTCCCTCCGCAGCCAAGCGAGGAGTCCCTCGAGCTCGCGCAGCTCAAGGTGTTGCGCCTTTGTCAAAGGCCCGCCCGCGGCCAAGGTTTTGACGGCGGCGCGGACGGACCCCTTGATCAGCTCTGGCTCGGACCATTTTTCCAGGGCCAGTCGGGCTTGGTTGCAGCGACCCCGGCTCTGGGCCAAAAAGTCCCGGAGTTCCCTTGCGGGAATGAGGATGGTCTCGGCGGCGGCCGCGAGCAGATCCACCGCCTCGCTGGCGGTGGTCTCTAGGTCTTCACCCGCGTCCCCCACCGAGTCCCCGTCCTCCTCCGGGAGGTGGCCGCCAGCAGCCGGCCCATCGACCGCACAAGGTACGGCAAATGAACCGGCCGCTCCAACCGGCCCTGGCTCTGCCCCGATCCCACCCCCAGGATCGTCGGCAGAGGAGTCCCTACTGGGCTCTTTTAAAAATGGTGCTGGGTCGGGAAATGACAGCGGAAGGGGTTCCCCCTCCGCCCCAGGAACCGGAGAACAAGGAGAGACCCGGCCATAGGAAATCCCCAGGCCCTCCAAGTGCACCAGCTCCAAAGTAAGGGGCGAGGGTGGGTGTTCCTCCCCCTCCCCGCTGCCACCCCACGGCCCAGCATTTACAGTTTCATTAAAAACCTGAATTTCAGTTTCTGCCGGGTCGAGCGACTCCCGTGGGAAGTTGGGTATTGGCTGGGCGGGCTCAGGTTCGGCCTTTTCGGCCCCGCCCGCCTCAGTCCCCGGGACGCCCGGCCCGGCGGCAATGCATTCTTCCGCTGGCCCCACGCCCCCCACGACAGGCAGATCTTCCACTCCATCCCCAGGAGGCAGCGGCTGGGCGGCCTCGACTGCCTCACCCTCCCTGGGGACAGACTCTTCGCGCCTGCAGCGCAATTTGGGAGCGCTGGTGGGGGATGCGGGACACGCGGCGGGCACCGACTCCTCCGCGGAGGGATGTTGTTCCCCCTCCGCCTCATCGGAGCCGCGCCTCCTTTTGTTCCTGGGGGCGCGCGGAGGCAGGGAGACCCCCATGTCTGCCGAGGCCTCCCGCTCCGCCCCCCCCTTTTCCTTTCCTTTCCCGTGCCCGGGCCCCCCCGTGGTGTTATTCAAGGGCTCGGGCACGGGCTCGGGGCACCACGCGCTCGCCGGTGACTGGGTTGGGCTGAGCGCGGTGGTCAAACTTTCCGGCGCACTGAGGGGACCCGCCTCTAGATGTCTCGTCTTCTTCCGCGCCTTCCTTCCGTTCGGGCGCTCTCCCTCCCCCCCGCCGGAGGCCCTGAAAACAAAGGCCCCCGACGATGCCCGCGCACCCATGGCTCCCGGCACGCGGACGCAACTAGGGGGAGGGGTGGCGGCGGCGCCAGCCTTGGCCGCCTTCGGTGGTTTGGCGGCCTTGGAGGCGGGGCAGTTCTTCCGAACGTGCCCCACCTCCTTGCAGGCATGGCACCGCACGCCGTCCGACGTCCAGAAGACGCGGTAGGCAGTCCCCTCGTGCACCACATTAAAACTTCCCTCCGTCGTCTCCTCCCGCGCCAGCCGGACAAAGAGCTGGCGGCGGAAGGAGAACACGTGGCGCAGGCTGTTCTCCCTGAGGCCGAGCGGTATGGGGTTGATCCCTGACCTTACCTCCCCCAGTTGTTGTAGGTGAGGGAGGAGGAGCTCAGCGGAAACAAAGGGCGGGACGTTTGACACGATGACCCTCTGCGCGGTGGTCTCGAGAGGGTCCACCGGCAGGAACGTCCCGCCCACCGTGAGCCCCTTTTCAAGGGCCAGGGACACCGCCCGCTCCGACCCCAGGAAGAACACGGCCTTCCCAGACATCTTGGAGGCTGCGACAATGGCCGAGGGGCCGACTACCCCAGCCATCGCCCGCACGCACTCCTCGATGGTCATTGTGGGGTGAGTGTAGCTCTTGACCCCGTGTTTCCTGGTTTTAAGTGTAAAAGGTGGCAGGGCAGCGGGTGGCGCAGGAGGTGCCGTGGATGTGGACACCGCCTGCGCATACGTCCTTGCTGGCCCTGCCACCGGCGTGGATGGGGTCGCCATCACGGGGTCCCTTTAAGGGCTACACCCACCCCAAAGTCACAGGCCTTAATGGTCTTAATTAGGCCTCGTATATTAACTGAGCAGAGGAGCCCTTAACGAGGCACCTCTCCCCTAGTTGGTAATTGGGGAGGGGCCTTGCTCCCTCTGCCCAGTTGTCTTAATTGGATTTTTTTAATTATTAATTTGGAAGAAAGAGGCCTCAGAGAGAGAGGGGAGAAACAGAGTAGCAGAGAAAGAGAGAGGGGGGGTGGGAAGCGGGGGGGGACTGCGAGGGCAGGTCTCCCCTCGCAGCTGTGGGTGGGTGCACTCCCCAGATGGCAAAACACACAAGCACAGTCTTTGGGTTGGTCTTCAGGTGGGGGGAGAAAATGTCTTCACCTGGGGTAGCTAGAGCCACCAGGCACACACTACTAACGATGTTAATTGGGTAAATCTTCAGCCTGGTAGCTCCAGCTATCCCAGGCTAGGCAAATGTGGGGGGTGGGGGGGGTTCCAATTGTGGGGGGGGGCCTAGTTGTAAGCACGGCCCCCACGCACACTACCACACACACACACACCCCCCGCGATGTTCCGGCTCTCAGTGGTCTTCTTTCCTCCCCCCACCGATACAACAAAGTCTTTTTGGGAAATGCACCCACACCCACCTGTAGAAATGTAGAGTCTCCCTCCTTCCACACTGGATGTTGTTTGTCTTTTCCCCCTCTCTCCAACTCCTTGCAGAATGGTAAAAAAGATGTTAAATGTTTTCTGTTCTCCTCCTCTCCCTCTGGGTAGAAGTTGGTGTTGAAGCCCCTTTCTTCCTTCTCTTCCTGGGCTGGTCTCAGGGCTCTCCAGGCAGGAGCACAAGTTGATGGCTGCTCCTCTCACTGCTCACAGCTCCAACTGAACAGGACACGCCTCCAATGCTCCACGATTGGTTCCTTTTGCATGAAACTCTTTTGAGTTAACCTGCAGAAACATAAAACATTAAAACCATGCCACCCGACCTGGGTGACACAGCAGACATTTTCAAGGCCCCTTTTTCTTTTTTTGTTTTTTTTTTTTTGGGGCGTTAAATCAAATTTTTCCAGTGCCCCCTATAAAAGGGAAGGGGGACACTAAAAGCACCGGCAATTAAAACAAATTAAACTTTAAAACGTAAAATCAAATTAAAATTTGGTTGCCGGGCGTGATGATGCACTCCAGTCCCTCCGGTGCCCACCTCTCGCGGAAGGCCGCGAGCGTACCGGTGGACACCGCTTGCTCCATCTCCAAGGACACCCTGGACCGAATGTAAGAGCGGAAGAGAGGCAGGCAGTCAGGTTGAACGACCCCCTCGACCGCCCGCTGCCTGGACCGGCTGATGGCACCCTTGGCCGTGCCCAGGAGCAGTCCTACGAGGAGGCCTTCGGACCTACCCGCTCCCCTCCGCACAGGGTGCCCAAAGATCAGGAGAGTGGGACTGAAGTGCAGCCAGAATTTCAGGAGCAGCCCCTTCAAATAATAAAACAGGGGCTGCAACCTTGTGCATTCAATAAAAACATGGAACACGGACTCCTCCAGACCGCAGAAATTGCAGGCGGCCTGGGAGTCCGTGAACCGGCTTAAAAATTTGTTGCACGGCACTGCTCCGTGCACCACCCTCCAGGCCAAGTCCCCGATGAATAGTGGGAGGACCCCTGCGTAGAGGGCCCTCCATCGGGGACCCCCGCCTCCTCCGGACGGCAAGATGGTACGCCATGGCGTGTCCGGACGGCCGGCGAGGATGGCAAAGTTGAGGGTGTGCAGAAGCAGCCCGTACAGGAAACCCCTCCGCGCGGAACTGAAAGGCACGGAGGGGATTTCCCCGAGGCGGCTCAAGTTGTGAGGCGCCGGCCCCCGAGGGAGGTTCCGGGGTTTGGCGCCGATGAGGAATTCCGTCCGGACGGGGGTCAGTTCGGACGGGATCTCCCCACGTGCTTGAGCCCCCTCGATACACCTAACGGAGTCAGGGCCCAGAGCTGTTTTTAGCGACTCGATGGCATCGGCCGCGTGGCGGACGTTGGCAGAATTTAGGCGCCGCGCCAGCGTGTCTGGCGCCATCCAGCCCGCTCCTCCGCCATCGAGCAGGTCCCTGACCCTGGTCACCTCACCAGCCACAGCCCTCTCTTCCGACCGCCACATAAAACCTCGGCCGTGGAGGTACGGATTCCCGAGCAGCGGTTCCTGCAGGACGGCCGCCACTCCAGCCGGCGGAGAGCTGCGCTTGGTGGAGACTTTGTTCCAGACCCTGATGAGTTCCCTGTAAAAGACAGGCAGCTCCCGGAGGGCGGTCCTGGCACCCCCCAAGTTCACAAACAGGAGCTGCGTGTCATAATTGAGGTCGAGCTGCTGGCGGAAGAAATACCTCGCCAGAGCGCACCACCTAGGAGGCAGCTCGACGTAAAGGTATCTCTGCAGGGTCTGAAGACGGAAAGTCGCGAGCTGGGCGCTGACGCACACCAACGACTGACCGCCCTCCTCAAGCGGGAGACTCAAGACCGCGGCAGAGACCCAGTGCTTCCTGTTGTTCCAGAAGAAGTCCACCAGCTTCTTCTGTATCTTGGCGACAAACGCAGGGGGAGGGGTCAAAGTGACCAGCCGGTACCACAGCATTGCGGCCACCAGCTGGTTTATGACTAGCGCTCGACCCCTGTAGGACAGCACTCGGAGCAGTCCTGTCCAGCGCCCTAGGCGAGCGACGACCTTGGCCTCCAGCTCCTGCCAGTTCGCCGGCCAGGCTCCCTCGTCGGGGCTAAGGTAGACTCCCAGATAGAGGAGATGGGTCGTGCTCCAGGCAAAAGGCCTGAGCTCCTCCAGCAGGGAGTCCACCCGCCACTGACCCACCAGGAGTCCGGAACATTTCTCCCAGTTGATCCTGGCGGAGGACGCGGCCGAGTAAATCTCCTGGCACTCACGCATCCTCCGCAGGTCAGCGGGATCCTCTACCGCGAGGAGCACGTCATCGGCGTAAGCCGAGAGGACGACCTCCACGCCCGGCCCTTGCAGAGCCAGTCCCGTCAACCTCGTCCGCAAGAGGCGCAGGAAAGGCTCCACGCAAACGGCGTATAACTGGCCGGACATGGGGCATCCCTGGCGCACCCCTCTCCTAAAGCGAAGGGGCGCCGTCAAGGACCCGTTAACCTTAATCAGACACTCCGCGGCGGCGTACAAAAGTCGGATCCGGGCGACGAAATGTGTCCCGAACCCGAAAGCGCGCAGAGTTCCGAGCAGATAGTCATGATCCACCCTGTCGAACGCCTTCTCTTGGTCGAGGGATAGGAAGGCGACTGACAGACCAGCCTCCTGGGAACAATGGATGAGGTCCCGGACCAGATGGATGTTATCGTGGATTGTCCGGCCCGGGACCGTGTATGACTGGTCGGGGTGGATCATGTGGTCCAGCACGGCACCAAGGCGAGCAGACATCGCCCTGGCGAAGATTTTGTAGTCCGTGCTGAGGAGGGAGACCGGGCGCCAGTTCTTAAGGAGGCGGAGATCGCCCTTCTTAGGCAGCAGGACGATGACTGCCCTGCGCCAAGAGAGGGGCATCTCCCCGGTCGCCAGACTTTCCCCCAGGACCCGCGCGTAGTCGCTCCCCAGGACGTCCCAGAACGCCCTGTGGAACTCCACGGTCAGCCCGTCCAGCCCCGGGGATTTTCCCCTCGAGAGCCGGGCGAGGGCACCGGTCAGCTCCGCCAGGCTTAGCGGAGCTTCCAGATTTTCGGCGCCCTCCGGGCTGACCTTCGGCAGGTCCTCCCACAAAACTCTACGCGCTTCCTCGCTGGACGGATCCGGAGAGAACAGAGCCCCGTAATATTCACGGACCCTGTTGTTGACGCCCTCCGGATCCGAGACGAGAGAGCCGTCGTCGGCCAGCAGCGTCAAGAGCTGCTTACGGACACTCTGCCTTTTTTCCAGCGAGTAGAAGAAGGGGGAGCCGCGGTCCAGATCTCGCAGGAACCGGATCCGCGACCTCACGAACGCGCCTCGGGACCCGACGAGCTGCAGGTCCTTCAGCGCGGCCTTCTTCGCTTCGTACACCGTCCACAGGGCCGGGTCCTGGACGACTTGACCGAGACGGCCTTCCAGGTCGAGCACCTCTTTTTCTAGGCGCCTGACTCTGGCCGCCCGCCTCTTGGTCGACCCCCTCGCGTACTCTTGACAGAAGACGCGGACGTGAGCCTTGCCCACGTCCCACCATAGCCTCAAGGAGGGGAAGCCCCCCTGCTTCCTTCTCCAGTCGGACCAGAATCGACGGAACGAGTCCTGGAACCGCACGTCCTCCAGCAGCCGGTTGTTAAAGTGCCAGTACGCGGACCCCGTCCTCGCGCGGAGCGAAGCGAGCTCCGCCCACACCAGGTGGTGGTCCGAACACGGCACCGGCCGCATGGAGGCCGCCGGGACGCAGGAAACGTACGCCCGAGACACGTAAAGGCGGTCGACTCTAGACCATCCAACTCCAGGCCTCACCCAAGTAAAGGCGCTGGAGTCGGGGTGGAGATTTCGCCAGACGTCCACCAAGTCGAAGGTCCCGACCAGGTCCCTCAACTTCTCCATCGCCGTCATGCACTGCGGGGCACCGGAGCGGTCCCTCGCCTCGAGGGTGCAGTTAAAATCCCCCCCGAGGACAATGCAGTCGCCGACGTCGACGGAGCCAAGAAGAGCGGACACCTCTTCAAAGAAGCGCGTTTGCTGCGGGCCGGGATGAGGGGCGTACACGTTCACGAGATGGAGCGGCACGTCCCCCAGGCGAACCGTTACGTGCAGCAAGCGGCCTGGCACGGGCTCCTCGACCCCCAAGATCTCCGGCTGAAAATGCGGGCCCAGCAAGATGGCCACCCCACTAGAAATGGCGGTGAGGTGGCTCATGCGGACCTCTCCTTGCCATTCCAGGAGCCATGTGGCTTCGTCTCCCGGAACGGTGTGGGTTTCTTGCAGGAAGCACACCGCATATTTCCCCTCCCGCAGGAGCGAAAAATTGTCAAATCTACGGCGTGCCCCTCTGCCGCCGTTGATGTTGAGGCTGGCTATGGTTATCTTCATGGCAAAAGCATAGTGCAACCTCTACCTTAACCTATTGTGGGGGAGGGAGCGGAGTCTTTTGTTGAACTCCGCTCCCTCCGCAGCCAAGCGAGGAGTCCCTCGAGCTCACGCAGCTCAAGGTGTTGCGCCTTTGTCAAAGGCCCGCCCGCGGCCAAGGTTTTGACGGCGGCGCGGACGGACCCCTTGATCAGCTCCGGCTCGGACCATTTTTCCAGGGCCAGTCGGGCTTGGTTGCAGCGACCCCGGCTCTGGGCCAAAAAGTCCCGGAGTTCCCTTGCGGGAATGAGGATGGTCTCGGCGGCGGCCGCGAGCAGATCCACCGCCTCGCTGGCGGTGGTCTCTAGGTCTTCACCCGCGTCCCCCACCGAGTCCCCGTCCTCCTCCGGGAGGTGGCCGCCAGCAGCCGGCCCATCGACCGCACAAGGTACGGCAAATGAACCGGCCGCTCCAACCGGCCCTGGCTCTGCCCCGATCCCACCCCCAGGATCGTCGGCAGAGGAGTCCCCACTGGGCTCTTTTAAAAATGGTGCTGGGTCGGGAAATGACAGCGGAAGGGGTTCCCCCTCCGCCCCAGGAACCGGGGAACAAGGAGAGACCCGGCCATAGGAAATCCCCAGGCCCTCCAAGTGCACCAGCTCCAAAGTAAGGGGCGAGGGTGGGTGTTCCTCCCCCTCCCCGCTGCCACCCCACGGCCCAGCATTTACAGTTTCATTAAAAACCTGAATTTCAGTTTCTGCCGGGTCGAGCGACTCCCGGGGGAAGTTGGGTATTGGCTGGGCGGGCTCAGGTTCGGCCTTTTCGGCCCCGCCCGCCTCAGTCCCCGGGACGCCCGGCCCGGCGGCAATGCATTCTTCCGCTGGCCCCACGCCCCCCACGACAGGCAGATCTTCCACTCCATCCCCAGGAGGCAGCGGCTGGGCGGCCTCGACTGCCTCACCCTCCCCGGGGACAGACTCTTCGCGCCTGCAGCGCAATTTGGGAGCGCTGGTGGGGGACGCGGGACACGCGGCGGGCACCGACTCCTCCGCGGAGGGATGTTGTTCCCCCTCCGCCTCATCGGAGCCGCGCCTCCTTTTGTTCCTGGGGGCGCGCGGAGGCAGGGAGACCCCCATGTCTGCCGAGGCCTCCCGCTCCGCCCCCCCCTTTTCCTTTCCTTTCCCGTGCCCGGGCCCCCCCGTGGTGTTATTCAAGGGCTCGGGCACGGGCTCGGGGCACCACGCGCTCGCCGGTGACTGGGTTGGGCTGAGCGCGGTGGTCAAACTTTCCGGCGCACTGAGGGGACCCGCCTCTAGATGTCTCGTCTTCTTCCGCGCCTTCCTTCCGTTCGGGCGCTCTCCCTCCCCCCCGCCGGAGGCCCTGAAAACAAAGGCCCCCGACGATGCCCGCGCACCCATGGCTCCCGGCACGCGGACGCAACTAGGGGGAGGGGTGGCGGCGGCGCCAGCCTTGGCCGCCTTCGGTGGTTTGGCGGCCTTGGAGGCGGGGCAGTTCTTGCGAACGTGCCCCACCTCCTTGCAGGCATGGCACCGCACGCCGTCCGACGTCCAGAAGATGCGGTAGGCAGTCCCCTCGTGCACCACATTAAATGATCCCTCCGTCGTCTCCTCCCGCGCCAGCCGGACAAAGAGCTGGCGGCGGAAGGAGAACACGTGGCGCAGGCTGTTCTCCCTGAGGCCGAGCGGTATGGGGTTGATCCCCGACCTTACCTCCCCCAGTTGGTGTAGGTGAGGGAGGAGGAGCTCAGCGGAAACAAAGGGCGGGACGTTTGACACGATGACCCTCTGCGCGGTGGCCTCGAGAGGGTCCACCGGCAGGAACGTCCCGCCCACCGTGAGCCCCTTTTCAAGGGCCAGGGACACCGCCCGCTCCGACCCCAGGAAGAACACGGCCTTCCCAGACATCTTGGAGGCTGCGACAATGGCCGAGGGGCCGACTACCCCAGCCATCGCCCGCACGCACTCCTCAATGCTCATTGTGGGGTGAGTGTAGCTCTTGACCCCGTGTTTCCTGGTTATAAGTGTAAAAGGTGGCAGGGCAGCGGGTGGCGCAGGAGGTGCCGTGGATGTGGACACCGCCTGCGCATACGTCCTTGCTGGCCCTGCCACCGGCGTGGATGGGGTCGCCATCACGGGGTCCCTTTAAGGGCTACACCCACCCCAAAGTCACAGGCCTTAATGGTCTTAATTAGGCCTCGTATATTAACTGAGCAGAGGAGCCCTTAACGAGGCACCTCTCCCCTAGTTGGTAATTGGGGAGGGGCCTTGCTCCCTCTGCCCAGTTGTCTTAATTGGATTTTTTTAATTATTAATTTGGAAGAAAGAGGCCTCAGAGAGAGAGGGGAGAAACAGAGTAGCAGAGAAAGAGAGAGGGGGGGTGGGAAGCGGGGGGGGACTGCGAGGGCAGGTCTCCCCTCGCAGCTGTGGGTGGGTGCACTCCCCAGATGGCAAAACACACAAGCACAGTCTTTGGGTTGGTCTTCAGGTGGGGGGAGAAAATGTCTTCACCTGGGGTAGCTAGAGCCACCAGGCACGCACTCCTAACGATGTTAATTGGGTAAATCTTCAGCCTGGTAGCTCCAGCTATCCCAGGCTAGGCAAATGTGGGGGGTGGGGGGGGTTCCAATTGTGGGGGGGGGCCTAGTTGTAAGCACGGCCCCCACGCACACTACCACACACACACACACCCCCCGCGATGTTCCGGCTCTCAGTGGTCTTCTTTCCTCCCCCCACCGATACAACAAAGTCTTTTTGGGAAATGCACCCACACCCACCTGTAGAAATGTAGAGTCTCCCTCCTTCCACACTGGATGTTGTTTGTCTTTTCCCCCTCTCTCCAACTCCTTGCAGAATGGTAAAAAAGATGTTAAATGTTTTCTGTTCTCCTCCTCTCCCTCTGGGTAGAAGTTGGTGTTGAAGCCCCTTTCTTCCTTCTCTTCCTGGGCTGGTCTCAGGGCTCTCCAGGCAGGAGCACAAGTTGATGGCTGCTCCTCTCACTGCTCACAGCTCCAACTGAACAGGACACGCCTCCAATGCTCCACGATTGGTTCCTTTTGCATGAAACTCTTTTGAGTTAACCTGCAGAAACATAAAACATTAAAACCATGCCACCCGACCTGGGTGACACAGCAGACATTTTCAAGGCCCCTTTTTCTTTTTTTGGTTTTTTTTTTTTGGGGCGCTAAAATCAAATTTTTCCAGTGCCCCCTATAAAAGGGGAGGGGGACACTAAAAGCACCGGCAATTAAAACAAATTAAACTTTAAAACGTAAAATCAAATTAAAATTTGGTTGCCGGGCGTGATGATGCACTCCAGTCCCTCCGGTGCCCACCTCTCGCGGAAGGCCGCGAGCGTACCGGTGGACACCGCTTGCTCCATCTCCAAGGACACCCTGGACCGAATGTAAGAGCGGAAGAGAGGCAGGCAGTCAGGTTGAACGACCCCCTCGACCGCCCGCTGCCTGGACCGGCTGATGGCACCCTTGGCCGTGCCCAGGAGCAGTCCTACGAGGAGGCCTTCGGACCTACCCGCTCCCCTCCGCACAGGGTGCCCAAAGATCAGGAGAGTGGGACTGAAGTGCAGCCAGAATTTCAGGAGCAGCCCCTTCAAATAATAAAACAGGGGCTGCAACCTTGTGCATTCCATAAAAACATGGAACACGGACTCTTCCAGACCGCAGAAATTGCAGGCGGCCTGGGAGTCCGTGAACCGGCTTAAAAATTTGTTGCACGGCACTGCTCCGTGCACCACCCTCCAGGCCAAGTCCCCGATGAATAGTGGGAGGACCCCTGCATAGAGGGCCCTCCATCGGGGACCCCCGCCTCCTCCGGACGGCAAGATGGTACGCCATGGCGTGTCCGGACGGCCGGCGAGGATGGCAAAGTTGAGGGTGTGCAGAAGCAGCCCGTACAGGAAACCCCTCCGCGCGGAACTGAAAGGCACGGAGGGGATTTCCCCGAGGCGGCTCAAGTTGTGAGGCGCCGGCCCCCGAGGGAGGTTCCGGGGTTTGGCACCGATGAGGAATTCCGTCCGGACGGGGGTCAGTTCGGACGGGATCTCCCCACGTGCTTGAGCCTCCTCGATGCACCTAACGGAGTCAGGGCCCAGAGCTGTTTTTAGCGACTCGATGGCATCGGCCGCGTGGCGGACGTTGGCAGAATTTAGGCGCCGCGCCAGCGTGTCTGGCGCCATCCAGCCCGCTCCTCTGCCATCGAGCAGGTCCCTGACCCTGGTCACCTCACCAGCCACAGCCCTCTCTTCCGACCGCCACATAAAACCTCGGCCGTGGAGGTACGGATTCCCGAGCAGCGGTTCCTGCAGGACGGCCGCCACTCCAGCCGGCGGAGAGCTGCGCTTGGTGGAGACTTTGTTCCAGACCCTGATGAGTTCCCTGTAAAAGACAGGCAGCTCCCGGAGGGCGGTCCTGGCACCCCCCAAGTTCACAAACAGGAGCTGCGTGTCATAATTGAGGTCGAGCTGCTGGCGGAAGAAATACCTCGCCAGAGCGCACCACCTAGGAGGCAGCTCGACGTAAAGGTATCTCTGCAGGGTCTGAAGACGGAAAGTCGCGAGCTGGGCGCTGACGCACACCAACGACTGACCGCCCTCCTCAAGCGGGAGACTCAAGACCGCGGCAGAGACCCAGTGCTTCCTGTTGTTCCAGAAGAAGTCCACCAGCTTCTTCTGTATCTTGGCGACAAACGCAGGGGGAGGGGTCAAAGTGACCAGCCGGTACCACAGCATTGCGGCCACCAGCTGGTTTATGACTAGCGCTCGACCCCTGTAGGACAGCACTCGGAGCAGTCCTGTCCAGCGCCCTAGGCGAGCGACGACCTTGGCCTCCAGCTCCTGCCAGTTCGCCGGCCAGGCTCCCTCGTCGGGGCTAAGGTAGACTCCCAGATAGAGGAGATGGGTCGTGCTCCAGGCAAAAGGCCTGAGCTCCTCCAGCAGGGAGTCCACCCGCCACTGACCCACCAGGAGTCCGGAACATTTCTCCCAGTTGATCCTGGCGGAGGACGCGGCCGAGTAAATCTCCTGGCACTCACGCATCCTCCGCAGGTCAGCGGGATCCTCTACCGCGAGGAGCACGTCATCGGCGTAAGCCGAGAGGACGACCTCCACGCCCGGCCCTTGCAGAGCCAGTCCCGTCAACCTCGTCCGCAAGAGGCGAAGGAAAGGCTCCACGCAAACGGCGTATAACTGGCCGGACATGGGGCATCCCTGGCGCACCCCTCTCCTAAAGCGAAGGGGCGCCGTCAAGGACCCGTTAACCTTAATCAGACACTCCGCGGCGGCGTACAAAAGTCGGATCCGGGCGACGAAATGCGTCCCGAACCCGAAAGCGCGCAGAGTTCCGAGCAGATAGTCATGATCCACCCTGTCGAACGCCTTCTCTTGGTCGAGGGATAGGAAGGCGACTGACAGACCAGCCTCCTGGGAACAATGGATGAGGTCCCGGACCAGATGGATGTTATCGTGGATTGTCCGGCCCGGGACCGTGTATGACTGGTCGGGGTGGATCATGTGGTCCAGCACGGCACCAAGGCGAGCAGACATCGCCCTGGCGAAGATTTTGTAGTCCGTGCTGAGGAGGGAGACCGGGCGCCAGTTCTTAAGGAGGCGGAGATCGCCCTTCTTAGGCAGCAGGACGATGACTGCCCTGCGCCAAGAGAGGGGCATCTCCCCGGTCGCCAGACTTTCCCCCAGGACCCGCGCGTAGTCGCTCCCCAGGACGTCCCAGAACGCCCTGTGGAACTCCACGGTCAGCCCGTCCAGCCCCGGGGATTTTCCCCTCGAGAGCCGGGCGAGGGCACCGGTCAGCTCCGCCAGGCTTAGCGGAGCTTCCAGATTTTCGGCGCCCTCCGGGCCGACCCTCGGCAGGTCCTCCCACAAAACTCTACGCGCTTCCTCGCTGGACGGATCCGGAGAGAACAGAGCCCCGTAATATTCACGGACCCTGTTGTTGACGCCCTCCGGATCCGAGACGAGAGAGCCGTCGTCGGCCAGCAGCGTCAAGAGCTGCTTACGGACACTCTGCCTTTTTTCCAGCGAGTAGAAGAAGGGGGAGCCGCGGTCCAGATCCCGCAGGAACCGGATCCGCGACCTCACGAACGCGCCTCGGGACCCGACGAGCTGCAGGTCCTTCAGCGCGGCCTTCTTCGCTTCGTACACCGTCCGCAGGGCCGGGTCCTGGACGACTTGACCGAGACGGCCTTCCAGGTCGAGCACCTCTTTTTCTAGGCGCCCGACTCTGGCCGCCCGCCTCTTGGTCGACCCCCTCGCGTACTCTTGACAGAAGACGCGGACGTGAGCCTTGCCCACGTCCCACCATAGCCTCAAGGAGGGGAAGCCCCCCTGCTTCCTTCTCCAGTCGGACCAGAATCGACGGAACGAGTCCTGGAACCGCACGTCCTCCAGCAGCCGGTTGTTAAAGTGCCAGTACGCGGACCCCGTCCTCGCGCGGAGCGAAGCGAGCTCCGCCCACACCAGGTGGTGGTCCGAACACGGCACCGGCCGCATGGAGGCCGCCGGGACGCAGGAAACGTACGCCCGAGACACGTAAAGGCGGTCGACTCTAGACCATCCAACTCCAGGCCTCACCCAAGTAAAGGCGCTGGAGTCGGGGTGGAGATTTCGCCAGACGTCCACCAAGTCGAAGGACCCGACCAGGTCCCTCAACTTCTCCATCGCCGTCATGCACTGCGGGGCACCGGAGCGGTCCCTCGCCTCGAGGGTGCAGTTAAAATCCCCCCCGAGGACAATGCAGTCGCCGACGTCGACGGAGCCAAGAAGAGCGGACACCTCTTCAAAGAAGCGCGTCTGCTGCGGGCCGGGATGAGGGGCGTACACGTTCACGAGATGGAGCGGCACGTCCCCCAGTCGAACCGTTACGTGCAGCAAGCGGCCTGGCACGGGCTCCTCGACCCCCAAGATCTCCGGCTGAAAATGCGGGCCCAGCAAGATGGCCACCCCACTTGAAATGGCGGTGAGGTGGCTCATGCGGACCTCTCCTTGCCATTCCAGGAGCCACGTGGCTTCGTCTCCCGGAACGGTGTGGGTTTCTTGCAGGAAGCACACCGCATATTTCCCCTCCCGCAGGAGCGAAAAATTGTCAAATCTACGGCGTGCCCCTCTGCCGCCGTTGATGTTGAGGCTGGCTATGGTTATCTTCATGGCAAAAGCATAGTGCAACCTCTACCTTAACCTATTGTGGGGGAGGGAGCGAAGTCTTTTGTTGAACTCCGCTCCCTCCGCAGCCCAGCGAGGAGTCCCTCGAGCTCGCGCAGCTCAAGGTGCTGCTCCTTTGTCAAGGGCCCGCCCGCGGCCAAGGTTTTAACGGCGGCGCGGACGGACCCCTTGATCAGCTCCGGCTCGGACCATTTTTCCAGGGCCAGTCGGGCTTGGTCGCGGCGACCCCGGCTCTGGGCCAAAAAGTCCCGGAGTTCCTTTGCAGGAACGAGGAGGGCCTCAGCGGCGGCCGCGAGCAGATCCACCGCCTCCCTGGCGGTGGTCTCTAGGTCTTCACCCGCGTCCCCCACCGAGTCCCCGTCCTCCTCCGGGAGGTGGCCGCCAGCAGCCGGCCCATCGACCGCACAAGGTACGGCAAATGAACCGGCCGCTCCAACCGGCCCTGGCACTGCCCCGATCCCACCCCCAGGATCGTCGGCAGAGGAGTCCCCACTGGGCTCTTTTAAAAATGGTGCCGGGTCGGGAAATGACAGCGGAAGGGGTTCCCCCTCCGCCCCAGGAACCGGAGAACAAGGAGAGACCCGGCCATAGGAAATCCCCAGGCCCTCCAAGTGCTCCAGCTCCAAAGTAAGGGGCGAGGGTGGGTGTTCCTCCCCCTCCCCGCTGCCACCCCCCGGCCCAGCATCTACAGTATCATTAAAATCAATTGTTTCATTCTCTGCCGGGTCGAGCAAATCCCGGGGTAAGTTGTGTATTGGCTGGGCGGGCTCAGGTTCGGCCTTTTCGGCCCCGCCCGCCTCGGTCCCCGGGACGCTCGACCCGGCGGCTACGCATTCTTCCACTGGCCCCACGCCCCCCACGACAGGCAGATCTTCCACGCCCTCCCCAGGAGGCAGCGGCTGGGCAGCCTCGACTGCCTCACCCTCCCCGGGGAAAGACTCCTCGCGCCTGCAGCGCAATTTGGGGGCGCTGGTGGGGGACGCGGGACACGCGGCGGGCACCGCCTCCTCCGCGGAGGGATGTTGTTCCCCCTCCGCCTCATTGGGGCGGTGCCTCTTTTTGTTCCTGGGGGCGCGCGGAGTCAGGGAGACCTCCATGTCTGCCGAGGCCTCCCGCTCCGCCCCCCCCTTTTCCTTTTCTTGCCCGCGCCTGGGCCCCTCTGTGGTGGTATTCAAGGGCCCGGGCACGGGCTCGGGGCACCCCGCGCTCGCCGGTGACTGGGTTGGGCTGAGCGCGGTGGTCAGACTTTCCGGCGCACCGAGGGGACCCGCCTCTAGATGTTTCTCCTTCTTCCGCGCCTTCTTTCCGCTCGGACGCTCTCCCTCCCCCCCGCCGGAGGCCCTGAAAACAAAGGCCTCCGACGATGCCCGCGCACCTATGGCTCCCGGCACGCGGACGCAACTAGGGGGAGGGGTGGCGGCAGCGCCAGCCTTGGCCGCCTTCGGTGGTTTGGCGGCCTTGGAGGCGGGGCAGTTCTTGCGAACATGCCCCACCTCCCTGCAGGCATGGCACCGCACGCCGTCCGACGTCCAGAAGACGCGGTAGGCAGTCCCCTCGTGCACCACATTAAAATCTCCCTCCGTCGTGTCCTCCCGCGCCAGCCGGACAAAGAGCTGGCGGCGGAAGGAGAACACGTGGCGCAGGCTGCTCTCCCTGAGGCCGAGCGGTATGGGGTTGATCCCTGACCTTACCTCCCCCAGTTGTTGTAGGTGAGGGAGGAGGAGCTCAGCGGAAACAAAGGGCGGGACGTTTGAAATGATGACCCTCTGCGCGGTGGCCTCGAGAGGGTCCACCGGCAGGAACGTCCCGCCCACCGTGAGCCCCTTTTCAAGGGCCAGGGACACCGCCCGCTCCGACCCCAGGAAGAACACGGCCTTCCCAGACATCTTGGAGGCTGCGACAATGGCCGAGGGGCCGACTACCCCAGCCATCGCCCGCACGCACTCCTCAATGCTCATTGTGGGGTGAGTGTAGCTCTTGACCCCGTGTTTCCTGGTTATAAGTGTAAATGGTGGCAGGGCAGCGGGTGGCGCAGGAGGTGCTGTGGAAGCGGTTGCCACCTGCGCATACGTCCTTGCTGGCCCTGCCACCGGCGTGGATGGGGTCGCCATCACGGGGTCCCTTTAAGGGCCACACCCACCCCAAAGTCACAGGCCTTAATGGTCTTTAATGGCCTCTTATGTTAACTGAGCAGAGGAGCCCTTAACGAGGCACCTCTCCCCTCGTTGACAATTGGGGAGGGGCCTTGCTCCCTCTGCTCAGTTGTCTTAATTGTTTTTATTTTTTAAAATTTGGAAGGAAAGGGTTCTCAGAGAGAGAGGGGAGAAACAGAGTAGCAGAGAAAAGAGAGAGGGGGGTGGGAAGGGGGGGGGGCTGCGAGGGCAGGTCTCTCCTCGCAGCTGTGGGTGGGTGCACTCCCCAGATGGCAAAACACAAAAGTCTTTGGGGTGGTCTTCAGGTGGGGGGAGAAGATGTCTTCACCTGGGGTAGCTGGAGCCACCAGGCACTCCTAACGATCTTTAATTGGGTGATTAATACCAATCTTCAGCCTGGTAGCTCCAGCTATCCCAGGCTAGGCAAATGTGGGGGGGTGGGGGGGGTTCCAATTGTGGGGGGGGGCCTAGTTGTAAGCACGGCCCCCACGCACACTACCACACACACACACACCCCCCGCGATGTTCCGGCCCTCAGTGGTCTTCTTTCCTCCCCCCACCGATACAACAAAGTCTGTTTGGGGAAATGCACCCACACCCACCTGTTGAAATGTAGAGTCTCCCTCCTTCCACACTGGATGTTGTTGGTTTTTCCCCCTCTCTCCAACTCCTTGCAGAAATGGAAAAGTTGATAAATGTTTTCTGCTTCCTCCTCTCCCTCTGGATGAAAGTTGAAGGTGAAGCCCCTTCCTTCCTTCTCCTCCTGGGCTGGTCTCAGGGCTCTCCAGGCAGGAGCTCAAGTTGCTAGCAGCTCCACTCACTGCTCACAGCTCCAACTGTGCAGGACACGCCTCCACTGCTGCACAATTGGTCCTTGTGCATGAATGACAGAAGGATAGTTTGCAGTTGAAGCAGGCAATCAGGAAGGCGAATGGAAAGTTGGCCTTCATTGCGAGAGGGATGGAGTACAAAAGCAGGGAGGTCCTGCTGCAACTGTATAAGGTATTAGTGAGGCCGCACCTGGAGTACTGCGTGCAGTTTTAGTCACCTTACTTAAGGAAGGATGTACTAGCTTTGGAGGGGGTACAGAGACGATTCACTAGGCTGATTCCGGAGATGAGAGGGTTACCTTATGATGATAGATTGATTAGATTGGGTCTTTACTCGTTGGAGTTCAGAAGGATGAGGGGTGATCTTATAGAAACATTTAAAATAATGAAAGGGATAGACAAGATAGAGGCGGAGAGGTTGTTTCCACTGGCCGGGGAGACTAGAACTAGGGGGCACAGCCTCAAAATACGGGGGAGCCAATTTAAAACCGAGTTGAGAAGGAATTTCTTCTCCCAGAGGGTTGTGAATCTGTGGAATTCTCTGCCCAAGGAAGCAGTTGAGGCTAGCTCATTGAATGTATTCAAGTCACAGATAGATAGATTTTTGACCAATAAGGGAATTAAGGGTTACGGGGAGCGGGCGGGTAAGTGGAGCTGAGTCCACGGCCAGATCAGCCATGATCTTGTTGAATGGCGGAGCAGGCTCGAGGGGCTAGATGGCCTACTCCTGTTCCTAATTCTTATGTTCTTATGACTGGAACAATCGGACTGGCCCACTCGTTGAATTCAATCTGCGAAATGATGCCCTCTTGTTGCAGCCGGTCCCGCTCAATCTCCACCCTCTCGCTCATCATGTACGGTACTACTCTCACCTTGTGATGGATGGAATTAGGTGGATCTGCACTTTTGCTCCTTGGAAGTTCCCGATCCCTAGTTCGAACAGCGAAGTGGAACTTGTTTAAGACCTGGGCAAACGAAGTGTCATCGATGGACGAGAGTACTCGGACATCGTCCCAGTTCCAGCGGATCTTCCCCAGCCAGCTCCTGCCAAGCAGCGTGGGTCCATCACCCGGTACCACCCAGAGTGGTAGCTTGTGCAGCGCTCCATCGTAGGAGACCTTTACAGTAGTACTGCCGATTACGAGAATCAGTTCCTTTGTTTATGTTCTCAGTTTAGCGCGAATGGAACTCAGGACTGGCCTTGAGGCCTTGCTGCACCACAATTTATCGAAAGTCTTTTTACTCATAACGGACTGGCTCACGCCCGTGTCCAGCTCCATTGGCACTGAGAGTCCATTTAATTCAACCTTCACACGTGGTAAATGTGTACACCCCATATACCTCTGCCTCCTCGGCCTGAAGCTCGGGTTCTCTGTGATCCGCCGTGGATCTGTCCTTCTCTGCAACATGGTGGTTTGCAGCATTAGCAGGGTTTGTAGCTCACCTGCACCCATTGCTCCACAGCCCTTGCAAACGTATCCTTTGAAGCGGCATGAACGGAAATGATGCTGACCCCTGCAGCGCCAACAAGGTGTTAATTGCCTTGCATTCATCACCCTTGATGGTGGACTCTGAGACATCTGCGGATGTGCAGCTGCAGGTATGTGAGGCCTGCCCTGTACGTTGCGATTCGAAAACAACATCACTTTGTTCACAGTATTGTCGCAGCGCTCGTGTGCTGAGAGATTTGCTTGGTATTGTCACGGGTGCTATCGCTATAGCCTTGCTCAAGGTTGGGGTCTCTACAGTCAAAAGTTTGCAAAGTATCACTTCATGGCCAAAGCCAATTACAAAGAAGTCCCTGAGCATGTGCTCCAAATGTCCTTCAAATTCGCAATGTCCTGCAAGGCGTCTTAGCTCGGCGACATAACTCGCCACTTCCTGGCCTTCAGACCTTTTGTGGAACCGGTAACTCACCATCAGAACGCTTTCCTTCGGGTTAAGATGCTCCCGGACCAGTGTGCACAAATCATCATATGGTTTCTCTGTGGGTTTCGCTGGAGCAAGCAGATTTTTCAAGAGGCCATATGTTGGTGCCCCGCAAACGGTGAGGAGAATCACCCTTCGTTTGGCAGCGTTCGTTTCTCCTTCCAGCTCGTTGGTCACAAAGTATTGGTTGAGTCGCTCCACGAAGGTTTCCCAATCATCTCCCTCCGAAAATTTCTCCAGGATGCCCATTGTTCTCTGTATCGTTGCGATGGGTTCGTCATCTGTATCTCGTCACGAGTTGTTATGTATAAATAAAGAGTCTGACCAGATACTGTGAGCTCAAAGCAAAGTGTGACCTTAGTCTTTTATTACAGGACTCCAGAGTGCCTCTCCAGCCTATGAGGCCTCCATAAGTACCAGTGCTCCCAAGGGATTGTTGGATCCCTTAGGACTCAAGGGGGTGAACAAGGTATTTACAGGTTTACATACATAACACTTGTGGCAGTGAGTTCCACATTCTCACCACTCTCTAGGTAAAGAGGTTTCTCCTGAATTCCCTATTGGATTTATTAGTGACTATTTTATAGTGATGGCTCCTCGTTTTGAATTTCCCACAAGTGGAAACATCTTCTCTATGTCAACCCTATCAAACCCCTTCATAATTTTAAAGACCTCTATCACGTCACCCCTCAGCAATTTCTTTACCAGAGAAAAGAGCCTCAGCCTGATTGGCCTTTCCTGGGGGGTATAACCTCTCAATTCTGGTACCATCCTCACGTTTTACACCTTCTCCGGTGCCTTTCCCCATTCGCTCCAACAGGTCCATGCTGGTGTTAATGGTCCACTTGAGCCTGCTCCCTCCCTACTTCATCTCACCCCAGCAACACACCCTTCTATTCATTTTCCCTCAGTGTTTATCTCCTCATCATCATCATAGGCAGTCCCTCGAAATCGAGGAAGACTTGCTTCCACTCTAAAAGTGAGTTCTCAGCTGATTGTACAGTCCAAGATGAGAGTTACAGTCTCTGTCACAATCGCTGAAGGAAAGGGTGGGTGGGGAGTCTGGTTTGCCGCACGCTCCTTCCGCTGCCTGCGCTTGTTTCCTGCATGCTCTCGGCGACGAGACTCGAGGTGCTCAGCGCCCTGCCGGATGCTCTTCCTCCACTTAGGGCAGTCTTGGGCCAGGGATTTCCAAGTGTCGGTGGGAATGTTGCACTTTATCAAGGAGGCTTTGAGGGTGTCCTTGAAATGTTTCCTCTGCTCACCTGGGGCTCGCTTGCCGTGTAAGAGTTCCGAGTAGAGCGCTTGCTTTGGGAGTCTCATGTCCGGCATGAGGACACTGTGGCCCGCCCAACAGAGCTGGTCAACTGTGGTCAGTGCTTCGATGCTGGGGATGTTGGCCTGATCGAGAACACTAGCTTCACCTTAAATGCATCGATGCTACTCGCCTCAACCTGTGGCAGCGAGTGCCACACTGTGCCCACTCTCTGGGCAAAGAAGTTTCTCCTGAATTCCTTCTGGATTTATTCGTGACTATCTGATCTTGATGGCCCCAAGTTTTGGATTCCCCACAATTGGAAACACCTTGTTTCCCACATTTCCTGGATCAGGAACTCGAGCACGTGCCTCGGGTCGGCAACTTTGGTTGGACGTATTCATGGAGGTTTCATCACGGGACTTCTCGCTTCCAGCTTTCACACCCGCTCAAACAATCTTTTTTTCCCATCTTCACCTAATTTTTATAATTAAGAAACAAATGTCTTCAAAGAATATGAAAAAAAACCCATACATTCTTTTAGTGCCCCAATGATTTTACTCGCATCAGGCGTCCCGGAGATTAATCTTCAACTCCTGGAGACCCCAGGACAATCCTGGAGGATTGGCAACTCCTGGCCACATCATGGGAACAAGCCGTTCGCTCCGGAGAAGCCTCCATTGCTCTGGAATTTCACGCTACGATAACACCCAGCCATGTATCAAGGCAGTGGCCCATTCAGCGGCCTAGGAGGTGCGTAGGGTCCACTGGGGAGCGGGCGTCCTTTGCCTGGTAACAAAGGACTAATGGGCCAGGACCTAATCGTCACCGGGAGAGCGATCGGAAATGCAGCACTGCGGGGGCTTTCGCTAAGAGTGGGCAGGGAGAAGCGGTTTCCACTGGCTGGAGGGTCGGTGACCAGAGGACACCGATGGGAAAAGAACCGGGGGGATGGCGGGGGGGGGGGAGATGAGGGGATATTTCACGCAGCGAGTTGTTATGATCGGGACCCCGATGCCTGGAAGAGCGGTGGAAGCAGATTCAGCAGTGACTTTCAAAAAGGAAACTGGATAAATACTAAGAAAGGATAAATCTGCAGGGCTACGGGGAAAAGAGCAGGAGGAGAGCGAGACCAGTTGGATCGCTCTTTCAAAGAACCGACATGGACCAAACGGCCTCCTCCTGTGCTGTAAGGGTTCCACGAATCCCCGATTCGCACAGACCGAACATTCAGGCAACAGCAACCAAATGACCGGCAATGTTCATGCCCGGACACCAGGTGGTGCTGCAGTTAATGAAATGCCTTTATTTGCACCCGGTGTCCCTGGTCCTGATGTGGTACCTGCACCATTCATTGCACAGTCTGCTGGTGGGGAATGAGAGCCGACTGCAGGAAACATTCACAACTTATATAAAAAAAACATGTGAAGCGATTATTTGTTACACATGTAGTTGTGTAGTGAGCGGCAGATTGCCTTTATAAAGCTCGAATGTACTCAAAAGGATTCAGCGGATGCATTGAATTATTTAATTACTTTGATTTCCACCCACACCTCACGCCTTCCTCTCCTCACGGACCCTGGGGTAGGTCTTCACCTTCAGAACCTTTCCTCTCCTCACGGACCCTGGGGTAGGTCTTCACCTTCAGCACCTTTGCGATAATCTGACAAAAGAAAACAGACTTGCATTTATATAGTGCATTTCAGAAGAGCATAAGAAATAGGAGCAGGAGTAGGCCATTCGGCCCCTCGAACCTGCTCCGCCAGTCAATAAGATCATGGCTGATCTTCTACCTCAACTCCACTTTCCTGCACTATCCCCATATCCCTGGATTCCCTTAATATCCACAAATCTATCGATCCCCGCCTTGAATATACTCAGTGAATGAGCATCCACAGCCCTCTGGGGTAGAGAATTGCAAACATTCACAAACCGTTGAGTGAAAAAAATTCTCCTAATCTCAGTCATGAATGGCCAACCCCTTATTCTGAGACTGTGACCCCTGGTTCGAGACTCCCCATCCAGAGGAAACAGCCTCTCAGCATCTACTCTGTCAAGCCCCAGAAGAATTTTATAAGTTTCATAGCAATATAGGAACAGGAGGAGGCCATTGAGCCTCTTGAACCTGTGCCACCATTCAATGAGACCATGGCTGATCAACGACCTAACTCTTTTGGTCCATATCCTTAATATTTTTGGTTAACAAAAATTTATTAATCTCCGATGAAAAATTAACAATTTATCTGCCATCAATTGCCATTTGCGGAAGAAAGTTTCAAGCTTCTACCTCCCTGTGTGTGTGGAAGCATTTCCTAATTTCACCCTGAAAGGTCTGGTTCTAATTTTTAGACTATGCCCCCTAGACCTAGAATCCCCAACCAGCGGAAATAGTTTCTCTCGAACTACCCTAACAGTTCCCCTTGATATCAGATCACCCCTTAACCTTCTAAATTATAGGGAATACAACCCTAATTTCAATTAGATCACCTCTCATTCTTCTAAACTCCAGGAAATATAGGCCTAGTCTATATTTCGTGATGTTCACTGATGATTGCACAGCGTTCAGTTCCATTCACAACTCCTCATCAAGACCTGGACGACATTCAGGCTTGGCCTGATAAGTGACAAGTAACATTCGTGCCACACAAGTGGAAGGCAATGACTATCGGTAACAAGAGAGCAACTAACCACCACCACTGGACATTCAATGGTATTACCATCACCAAATTCCCCAACATCAACATCCTGGGGGTCACCATTGACCAGAAACTTAACTGGACCAGCCACATAAATACTGTGGCAACAAGGGCAGGTCAGAGGCTGGGTATTCTGTGGTGTGTGTCTCACCTCCCGACTCCCCAAAGCCTTTTCACCATCTACAAGGCACAAGTCAGGCATGTGATGGAATACTTTCCACTTGCTTGGATAAGTGCAGCTTCAGCAACACTCAAGAAGCTTGACACCATCCAGGACAAAGCAGCCCACTTGATCGGCACCCCATCCACCACCTTCAACATTCACTCCCTCCACCACCGGCGCACCGTGGCTGCAGTGTGTACCATCTACAAGATGCACTGCAGCAACTCGCCAAGGCTTCTTTGGCAGCACCTCCCAAACCCGCGACCTCTACCACCTAGAAGAACAAAGGCAGCAGGCGCATGGGAACACCATCACCTGCAAGTTCCCCTCCAAGTTACACACCATCCTGACGTGGAAATATATCGCCGTTCCTTCATCGTCACTGGGTCAAAGTCCTGGAATGCCCTCCGTAACAGCACTGTGGGAGTATCTTTAGCACATGGACTGCAGCGGTTCAAGAGGGGCTCACCACCACCTTCTCAAGGGCAATTAGGGATGGGCAATAAATGCCGGCCTTGCCAGCGATGCCCACATCCCAGGAATGAATAAAAAAACAACTCAAAAAAACAACAACTTGTATTTGAATAGCACCTTTAAAGTAGTAAAACGTCCCATGGTGTTTTAAGAAAAAACAAATAAATTTGACACTGAGCCACACAACCAGAAATTATGGCAGATGACCAAAAGCTTGGTAAAAGTCATAGGTTTTAAGGAGCGTCTTGAAGGAGGAAAGAGAGGTAGAGGCGGCGAGGTTTAGTGAGGGAGTTCCAGAGCTTGGGACCCAGGCAGCTGAAGGCACGGCCGTCAATGGTTCAGCGATTTATAATCAGGGATGCTCAAGAGGGCAAAATTTGAGGACTGCAGATATTTTGGGTGGTTGTGAGGCATGAAGAGATTACAGCAATAGTGAGGGACAAGATCATGGAGGGATTTGTAAACAAGGATGAGAATTTTGAAATAGAGACGTTGCTTAACCGGGAGCCAAGGTAAGTCAGCAAGCACAGGGGTCATGGGTGAGCGAGACTTGGTGCGAGTTAGGGCACGGGCTGCCAAGTTTTGGATTACCTCAAGTTTACGTAAGGTAGAATGTGGGAGACCAGCCAGGAGTGCATTGGATCATAAGAACATAAGAAATAGGAACAGGAGTAGGCCATACGGCTCCTCGAGCCTGCCCGCCATTCAATAAGATCATGGCTGATCCGATCATGGACTCTGCTCCAACTCCCTGCCCGTTCCCCATAACCCCTTATCCCCTTATTGTTTAAGAAACTGTCTATTTCTGTTTTAAATTTATTCACTGTCCCAGCTTCCACAGCTCTCTGAGGCAGCGAATTCCACAGATTTACAACCGTCTGAGAGAAGAAATTTCTCCTCATTTTAAATGGGCGACCCCTTATTCTGAGAATATGCCCCCTAGTTCTAGTCTCCCCTATCAGTGGAAACATCCTCTCTGCATCCACCTTGTCACACCCCCTCATAATCTTATACATTTCGATAAGATCACCTCTCATTCTTCTGAATTCCAATGAGTAGAGGCCCAACCTACTTAACCTTTCCGCATAAGTCAACCCCCTCATCCCCGGAATCAACCGAGTGAACCTTCTCTGAACTGCCTCCAATGCAAGTATATCCTTTCATAAATATGGAAACCAAAACTGCACGCAGTTATTCCAGGTGTGGCCTCACCAATACCCTGTATAGCTGTAGCTTTTATACTCCATCCCTTTTGCAATAAAGGCCAAGATTCCATTGGCCTTCCTGATCACTTGCTGCACCTGCATACTAACCTTTTGTGTTTCATGCATAAGTACCCCCAGGTCCTGCTGTACTGCAGAACTTTGCAATCTTTCTCCATTTAAGTAATAACTTGCTCTTTGATATTTTCTGCCAAAGTGCAGGATCTCGCACTTTCCAACATTACACTCCATCTGCCAAATTTTTGCCCACTCACTTAGCCTGTCTGTGTCCTTTTGCAGATTTTTTGTGTCCTCCTCACACATTGCTTTTCCTCCCATCTTTGTATTGTCAGCAAACCTGGCTACGTTACACTCGGTCCCTTCTATCCTGACTCTCTGTTTTCTGTTAGTTAGCCAATCCTCTATCCATGCTGATATATTACCCCCACCCCTGTGAACATTCATCTTGTGCAGTAACCTTTTATGTGGCACCTTGTCAAATCCCTTCTGGAAGTCCAAATACACCACATCCACTGGTTCCCCTTTGTCCACCCTGTTCATTACATCCTCAAAGAATTCCAGCAAATTTGTCAAACATGACTTCCCCTTCATAAATCCATGCTGACTCTGCCTGACCAAATTTTGCTTTTCCAAATCTCCTGTTACTGCTTCTTTAATAATGGACTCCAACATTTTCTCAACCACAGATGTTAATCTAACTGGTCTATAGTTTTGTGCTTTTTGTTTGCCTCCTTTTTTAAATAAGGGCATCACATTTGCAGTTTTCCAATCTGCTGGGACCAACCCAGAATCCAGGGAATTTTGGTAAATTACAACGAATGCATCCACAATCCCTGCTGCTACTTCTCTTAAGACCCTAGGATGCAAGACATCAGGTCCAGAGGACTTATCTGCCTTTAGTCCCATTATCTTACTGAGTACTACCTCCTTAGTAATTGTGATTGTGTTAAGTTCCTCCCCTCCCTATAGCCCCTTGACTATCCACTGTTGGAATATTGTTAGTGTCCTCTAGCATAAAGATGGATACAAAATATTTGTTCAGAGTTTCTACCATCTCCATGTTCCCCATTACTAATTCCCCGGTCTCGTCTCTAAGGGACATTTACTTTAGCCACTTTTTTCCTTTTTATCTCCCTATAGAAACTCTTGCTATCTGTTTTTACATTTTGTGCTAATTTACTTTCATACAGTATCTTCCCTTTTCGAATCATTTTTTTAGTCATTCTTTGCTGGCTTTTAGAAGCTTCCCAGTCTTCTGTCCTCCCACTCGTTTTGGCCACTTTGTATGCCCTTGTTTTTAATTGGATACCATCCTTTATTTCTTCAGTTAGCCACGGATGGTTAGCTTTTCTCCACTGCTAAGGGAAATAGGCCCTTTCTATCTAGGCCCCTTATAATTTTATACACCTCAATGAGGTCTCCCCTCAGCCTCCTCTGTTCCAATGAAAACAAATCCAGCCTATCTAATCTGTTCTCATAGCTTAGATTCTCCACTCCCGGCAACATCCTCGTAAATCTCCTCTGCACCCTTTCCAGTGCAATCACGTCCTTCCTGTAATGTGGTGACCAGAACTGCACGCAATACTCCAGCTGTGACCTAATCAGTGTTTTATACAGTTCAAGCATAACCCCCTTTGCTCTTGTATTCTATGCCTCGGCTAATAAAGAGATAATGACCAGAAAATCTGTTTTTCAGTGATGTTGGTTGAAGGATAAATATTTGCCAGGGTGCCGGAGAAAACAGCCCTTGCTGTTCTTCGAAATAGCGCCGTGGGATCTTTTTGCGTGCATTTGAGAGGGCAGACGGGGCCTCGGATTATCATCTCATATTAGGCGTATAAATAGTAAACGGGAGTAAGAGGAGGGGTGGAGCTGATTAGGGACCAAAAAGGAGAGTTACGCATGGAGGCAGAGGGTATGGCAAGGAAGAAGATGCTGCCATAGACATAGTAAAGAAGGAGGTAGAGCAGATAGTGGATGGGATAAGAATTGATAAAAATGAGGCACTAGAAAGGCTGTCTGTACTTAAAGTAGATAAGTCACCAAGACCGGATGGAATGCATCCTGGGACACTGAGGGAAGTGAAGGAAGAAATCACGGAGGTACTCGCCATAATCTTCTAATCCTCCTTAGAAATGATGGTGCTCCCAGAGGACTGGAGAATTGCAAATGTTACACCCTGACTCAAAAAGTGTGTAAAGATCAACCCAGCAAATATAGGCCGGTCAGTTTAACATCGGAGTCTTCCTCGATTCCGAGGGACTGCCGATGATGATGATGGTGGTAGTGGGGATGCTTTTAGAAACAATAATCAGGGACAAAATTGTCACTTGGAAAAGTGTGGATTAATTTAGGCAAGCCAGCATGGATTTCTTAACCGGAAATCATGTTTAACTAATTTGATCGACTTTTTTTATGAGGTAACAGAGAGGATTGGTGAGGGCAATGCAGTTGATGTGGTGTACATGGACTGTCACAAGACGTTCGACAAAGTGTCACATAATAGGCTTGCCAGTAAAGTTGAAGCCCATAGAATAAAAGGGACAGAGGCAGCATGGATAAGAAATTGGCTAAGAGGCAGGAAACAGAGAGTAGTGGTGAACGGTTGTTTTTCGGACTGGAGGTCCGGTGTTCCCCAGGAGTCGGTTCTATGACCACTGCTTTTCTTGATATATATTAATGTCTTGGACGTGGGTGTGCAGGGCACAATTTCAAAATTTGCAGTGGACATGAATCTTGGAAGTATAGTGAACAGTGAGGGGGATAGTGATAGACTTCAGGAGGACATAGACAGGCTGGTGGAATGGGCGGACACGTGGCAGATGAAATTTAACGCAGAAAAGTATGGCGTGATTAATTTTGGTAAAAAGAATGGGGAGAGGAAATATAAACTAAAGGGTACAGTCCTAAAGGGGGTGCATGAACAGAGAGACCCAAGGGTATATGTGCATAAATCATTGAAGGTGGCAGTGCAGGTTGAGAAAGCAGTTAAAAAAGCTTACGGGACCCTGGGCTTCATGAGTAGAGGCATGGGGGTCAATTTTCTCGGGTCATTTGAGCAGCTTTTTTGGCGCGCGCCATTTTTTCTGGCGTAATTATTTAATTCAAAGTTTCCCCTGGAATCTACGCCGGGGGAACTGCTTTAGTTCCGATTTTTCTAGGTTAGGTTTTTTTGACATTCCCTCAGTTTTCAGCATTTTTCGCAGTTTGTCCAAAAATCTTTTATCCTCTGTCGGCGTATTTGGCCACTCCCGAGAAACCTTCTGGTGAGTTAATAGAAAGCAGCGCACATTAAGAAATCGACGCTGAAAGGCAACATTGTTTTTCATCAAAGTTTTTGGAGGGAGTCTCTAACACTTGAAATATTCATTATAAAGTCAACTTTGTTTACCTTTCAATGGACTACATGGACGTTTCTTGCATTTCTGAAGTTTTCATTTTTTTTTACTCACACACCACCACTGTACATCTTCAAGCAGAGCTGGAGGGGGATTGTAGCATCAGCCGTCAGAATCTGCCCCGCTCCTGGACACAGGGCTCGGCTGGAAAACAAGTCCGGGTTGGTGGGGGGGGGGCGGGGGGCAGGAGGTACCGATCAGAAGGCATTAGGCACAAGACTGCAATGAGTTGGGGGCAGCGGGGGAGAGAGAATAAAGAACCTGTCCTGCCTGCTGTGTTAATAGTGGAACAAATAATGAAAATGATTCAGATTTCATATAAAATATATTTTATTCCAAAGTTTAACAAACAGTTCTTAGTATTTAACTTAACTTTAATAAAATGAGTCTTGGAAAAAGCTTTAACATTTTCAGTAACGATCACTTACAAACTTTAAGATCACTTACAAATTCTAAGAACACTTAAAAACTTTAAGATCACTTACTAACTTTTAAACTTGTAAATTTACATAACTTACAAAAATCTTTTAATTTGAGAACAGTTACAACAGTAACAACAATAATAACAACAACAGCAGCAACAGCAAAGAAAGGCTGCACCCATCTCTCCTCCACCTTATTCTAAGATCATCCGCCGCGCTTATTCTTGATGACTCCACTGTCATGTATTCAACTATCCTCAGGCCAGCGCCCAACAACCGGAGCCCCAACTCAGGCGCTCTACAAGGGAGCATAAACCACCAGAGAGACATAACCTGTGATCCCAAAAAGACTTTGGAGGGGAGGTGATGTCATATATTCAACTATCATTGTAACCCATGTATAAGCTGACCTAAGTTGTACACCTTGAGAACATTGACCACAAGGGGGTGAACTTGTGGGAGACACTCCTAACCTGAACTTTCAGGTATAAAAGGGGAAGCTCCACTCACCTTCATCACTTGAGGTCTTGGCAATTAAGGTAACTGGTCACAGAGTGACCTTCTCTCAAGTATGGGCCTCGTGTGCATTTATACTGTATAGTAAGGACTTATCATCCACCGCCCCTGCCCGCAGACAGTGGCGCAGTGTGCCTGGGGTTGGTACCCAGCTTATTCTTTCTCAGGTAGTGCGCACCTGTTGAGGAAGAGCGGAAGAGGGGAGGGGGCGGCAGGGAGCATTGTGGAGGGCCCAGACGATAATGTGGAGGGGCCCAGGCAGCAATGTGGAGGACCCAGGCGATAATGTGGAGAGCCCAGGTGACAAAGTGGAGGGCCCAGGTGACAATGTGGAGGGTTCATGTGGTAATGTGCAGGGGCCAGGTGACAATGTGGAGGGCCCAGGTGACAATGTGGAGGGCCCAGGTGACAATGTGGAGGGCCCAGGCGACAATGTGGAGGGTCCAGGTGGTAATGTGGAGGGTCCAGGTGACAATGTGGAGGGCCCAGGCGATAATGTGGAGGGCCCACGTGACAATGTGGAGGGCCCAGGTGACAATGTGGAGGGCCCAGGTGACAATGTGGAGGGCCCACGTCACAATGTGGAGGGCCCAGGTGACAATGTGGAGGGCCCAGCAGCAATGTGGAGGGCCCAGGTGACAGTGTGGAGGGCCCAGGCAGCAATGTGGATGGCCCAGGTGACAATGTGGAGGGCCCAGGCAGCAATGTGCAGGGCCCAGGTGACAATGTGGAGGGCCCAGGTGACAATGTGCAGGGCCCAGGTGACAATGTGGAGGGCCCAGGTGGTAATGTGGAGGGTCCAGGTGACAATATGCAGGGCCCAGGTGACAATGTGGAGGGCCCAGGTGATAATGTGGAGGGTCAAGGTGACAACGTGAAGGGTCCAGGTGATAATGTGGTGGGTCCAGGTGGTAATGTGGAGGGCTCAAGTGACAATGTGGAGGGCCCAGGTGACAATGTGGAGGGCCCAGGTGGTAATGTGGAGAGCCCAGGTGACAATGTGGAGAGCCCAATTGGTAATGTGGAGAGCCCAGGTGACAATGTGGAGGGCCCAGGTGACAATGTGGAGGGTTCAGGTGGTAATGTGGAGGGTCCAAGTGACAATGTGTAGGGTCCAGGTGGTAATTTGGAGGGTCCAGGTGACAATGTGTAGGGTCCAGGTGGTAATTTGGAGGATCCAGGTGACAATGTGGAGGGTCCAAGTGACAATGTGGAGGGTCCAGGGTACAATGTGGAGGGCCCAGGTGACAATGTGGAGGGCCCAGGTGGTAATGTGGAGGGTCCAATTGACAATGTGGAGGGCCCAGGTGACAATGTGGAGGGACCAGGTGGTAATGTGGAGGGTCCAGGTGGTAATGTGGACGGCCCAGGCGATAATGTGGAGGGTCCAGGTGGTAATGTGGAGGGCCCAGGCAGCAATGTGGAGGGTCCAGGTGACAATGTGGAGGGTCCAGGTGACAATGTGGAGGGGCCCAGGCAGCAATGTGGAGGGTCCAGGTGACAATGTGGAGGGTCCAGGTGACAATGTGGAGGGGCCCAGGCAGCAATGTGGAGGACCCAGGCGATAATGTGGAGAGCCCAGGTGGTAATGTGGACGGCCCAGGCGATAATGTGGAGGGCCCAGATGGTAATGTGGAGGGCCCAGGTGACAATAGAAACATAGAAACATAGAAAATAGGTGCAGGAGTAGGCCATTCGGCCCTTCTAGCCTGCACCGCCATTCAATGAGTTCATGGCTGATCATTCAACTTCAGTACCCCATTCCTGCTTTCTCGCCATACCCCTTGATCCCCCTAGTAGTAAGGGCCTCATCTAACTCCTTTTTGAATATATTTAGTGAATTGGCCTCAACAACTTTCTGTGGTAGAGAATTCCACAGGTTCACCACTCTCTGGGTGAAGAAGTTCCTCTGCATCTCGGTCCTAAATGGCTTACCCCTTATCCTTAGACTGTGACCTCTGGTTCTGGACTTCCCCAACATTGGGAACATTCTTCCTGCATCTAACCTGTCTAACCCCGTCAGAATTTTAAATGTTTCTATGAGGTCCCCTCTCATTCTTCTGAACTCCAGTGAATACAAGCCCAGTTGATCCAGTCTTTCTTGATATGTCAGTCCCGCCATCCCGGGAATCAGTCTGGTGAACCTTCGCTGCACTCCCTCAATAGCAAGAATGTCCTTCCTCAGGTTAGTAGACCAAAACTGTACACAATACTCCAGGTGTGGCCTCACCAATGCCCTGTACAACTGTAGCAACACCTCCCTGCCCCTGTACTCAAATCCCCTTGCTATGAAGGCCAACATGCCATTTGCTTTCTTAACCGCCTGCTGCACCTCCATGCCAACCTTCAATGACTGATGTACCATGACACCCAGGTCTCTTTGCACCTCCCCTTTTCCTAATCTGTCACCATTCAGATAATAGTCTGTCTCTCTGTTTTTACCACCAAAGTGGATAACCTCACATTTATCCACATTATACTTCATCTGCCATGCATTTGCCCACTCACCTAACCTATCCAAGTCGCTCTGCAGCCTCACAGCATCCTCCTCGCAGCTCACACTGCCACCCAACTTAGTGTCATCCGCAAATTTGGAGATACTACATTTAATCCCCTCATCTAAATCATTAATGTACAGTATAAACAGCTGGGGCCCCAGCACAGAACCTTGCGGTACCCCACTAGTCACTGCCTGCCATTCTGAAAAGTACCCATTTACTCCTACTCTTTGCTTCCTGTCTGACAACCAGTTCTCAATCCATGTCAGTACACTACCCCCAATCCCATGTGCTCTAACTTTGCACATCAATCTCTTGTGTGGGACCTTGTCGAACACCTTCTGAAAGTCCAAATATACCACATCAACTGGTTCTCCCTTATCCACTCTACTGGAAACATCCTCAAAAAATTCCAGAAGATTTGTCAAGCATGATTTCCCTTTCACAAATCCATGCTGACTTGGACCTATCATGTCACCTCTTTCCAAATGCACTGCTATGACATCCTTAATAATTGATTCCATCATTTTACCCACTACCGATGTCAGGCTGACCGGTCTATAAATCCCTGTTTTCTCTCTCCCTCCTTTTTTAAAAAGTGGGGTTACATTGGCTACCCTCCACTCCATAGGAACTGATCCAGAGTCAATGGAATGTTGGAAAATGACTGTCAACGCATCCACTATTTCCAAGGCCACCTCCTTAAGTACTCTGGGATGCAGTCCATCAGGCCCTGGGGATTTATCGGCCTTCAATCCCATCAATTTCCCCAACACAATTTCCCGGCTAATAAGGATTTCCCTCAGTTCCTCCTCCTTACTAGACCCCCCGACCCCTTTGAAAACCGGAAGGTTGTTCGTGTCCTCCTTCGTGAATACCGAACCAAAGTACTTGTTCAATTGGTCCGCCATTTCTTTGTTCCCCGTTATGACTTCCCCTGATTCTGACTGCAGGGGACCTACGTTTGTCTTTACTAACCTTTTTCTCTTTACATATCTATAGAAACTTTTGCAATCCGTCTTAATGTTCCCTGCAAGCTTCTTCTCATACTCCATTTTCCCTGCCCTAATCAAACCCTTTGTCCTCCTCTGCTGAGTTCTAAATTTCTCCCAGTCCCCAGGTTCGCTGCTATTTCTGGCCAATTTGTATGCCACTTCCTTGGCTTTAATATTATCCCTGATTTCCCTTGATAGCCACGGTTGAGCCACCTTCCCTTTTTTATTTCTATGCCAGACAGGAATGTACAATTGTTGTCGTTCATCCATGCGGTCTCTAAATGTCTGCCATTGCCCATCCACAGTCAACCCCTTAAGTATCATTCGCCAATCCATCCCAGCCAATTCACGCCTCATACCTTCAAAGTTAGCCTTCTTTAAGTTCTGGACCATGGTCTCTGAATTAACTGTTTCATTCTCCATCCCAATGCAGAATTCCACCATATTATGGTCACTCTTCCCCAAGGGGCCTCGCACAACGAGATTGCTAATTAATCCTCTCTCATTACATAACACCCAGTCTAAGATGGCCTCCTCGACATATTGGTCTAAAAAACCATCCCTTATGCACTCCAGAAAATCCTCCTCCACCGTATTGCTTCCAGTTTGGTTAGCCCAATCTATGTGCATATTAAAGTCACCCATTATAACTGCTGCACCTTTATTGCACGCACCCCTAATTTCCTGTTTGATGCCCTCCCCAACATCACTACTACTGTTTGGAGGTCTGTACACAACTCCCACTAATGTTTTTTGCCCTTTGGTGTTCTGCAGCTCTACCCATATAGAAGCTAATGTCCTTCCTAACTATTGCCTTCATCTCCTCCTTAACCAGCAATACTACCCCACCTCCTTTTCCTTTTATTCTATCCTTCCTGAATGTTGAATACCCCTGGATGTTGAGTTCCCAGCCCTGCTCATCCTGGAGCCACGTCTCCGTAATCCCAATCACATCATATTTGTTAACATCTATTTGCACAGCTAATTCATCCACCTTATTGCGGATACTCCTTGCATTAAGACACAAAGCCTTCAGGCTTGTTTTTTTAACACCCTCTGTCCTTTTAGAATTTTGCTGTACAATGGCCCTTTTTGTTCTTTGCCTTGGGTTTCTCTGCCCTCCACTTTTCCTCATCTCCTTTCTGTCTTTTGTTTTTGCCTCCTTTTTGTTTCCCTCTATCTCCCTGCATTGGTTCCCATCCCCCTGCCATATTAGTTTAACTCCTCCCCAACAGCACTAGCAAACACTCCCCCGAGGACATTGGTTCCGATTCTGCCCAGGTGCAGACCGTCCGGATTGTACTGGTCCCACCTCCCCCAGAACCGGTTCCAATGCCCCAGGAATTTGAATCCCTCCCTGCTGCACCATTGCTCAAGCCACGTATTCATCTGAGCTATCCTACGATTCCTACTCTGACTAGCACGTGGCACTGGTAGCAATCCCGAGATTACTACTTTTGAGGTCCTACTTTTTAATTTAGCTCCTAGCTCCTTAAATTAATTTCGTAGGAACTCATCCCTTTTTTTACCTATGTCATTGGTACCAACGTGCACCACGACAACTGGCTGTTCTCCCTCCCTTTTTTAGAATGTCCTGCACCCGCTCCGAGACATCCTTGACCCTTGCACCAGGGAGGCAACATACCATCCTGGAGTCTCGGTTGTGGCCGCAGAAACGCCTATCTATTCCCCTTACAATTGAATCCCCTATCACTATCACTAATGTGGAGGGCCCAGGTGACAATGTGGAGGGCCCAGGTGGTAATGTGGAGGGCCCAGGTGACAATGTGCAGGGCCCAAGTGACAATGTGGAGGGCCCAGGTGACAATGTGCAGGGACTAGGTGACAATGTGGAGGGCCCAGGTGACAATGTGGAGGGCCCAGGCAGCAATGTGGAGGGCCCAGGTCACAGTGTGCAGGGCCCAGGCAGCAATGTGGAGGGCCAAGGTGACAATGTGGAGGGCCCAGGCAGCAATGTGGAGGGCCCAGGTGACAATGTGGAGGTTCCAGGTGGTAATGTGGAGGGCCCAGGTGACAATGTGGAGGGTCCAGGTGACAATGTGGAGGGTCCAGGTGGTAATGTGGAGGGCCCAGGTGGTAATGTGGAGGGCCCAGGTGGTAATGTGGAGGGCCCAGGTGACAATGTGGAGGGTCCAGGTGGTAATGTGGAGCGTCCATGTGACAATGTCGAGGGTCCACGTGACAATGTGGAGGGTCCAGGTGACAATGTGGAGGGTCCAGGTGGTAATGTGGAGGGCCCAGGTGACAATGTGGAGGGCCCAGGTGACAATGTGGAGGGCCCAGGTGACAATGTGGAGAGCCCAGGTGGTAATGTGGAGGGTCCAAGTGACAATGTGGACGGTCCAGGTGGTAATTTGGAGGGTCCAGGTGGTAATTTGGAGGGTCCAGGTGACAATGTGGAGGGCCCAGCTTGTAATGTGGAGGGTCCAGGTGGTAATGTGGACGGTCCAGGTGGTAATTTGGAGGGCCCAGGTGGTAATGTGGAGGGTCCATGTGACAATGTGGAGGGCCCAGGTGGTAATGTGGAGGGTCCAGGTGACAATGTGGAGGGCCCAGGTGGTAATGTGGAGGGCCCAGGTGGTAATGTGGAGGGCCCAGGTGACAATGTGGAGGGCCCAGATGGTAATGTGGAGGGCCCAGGTGGTAATGTGGAGGCCCCAGGTGGTAATGTCGAGGGCCCAGGTGGTAATGTGGAGGGCCCAGGTGGTAATGTGGAGGGTCCAGGTGGTAATGTGGAGGGCCCAGGTGGTAATGTGGAGGGCCCAGGTGATAATGTGGAGGGCCCAGGTGACAATGTGGAGGGTCCAGGTGTTAATGTGGAGGGCCCAGGTGACAATGTGGAGGGCCCAGGTGACAATGTGGAGGGCCCAGGTGACAATGTGGAGGGTCCAGGTGTTAATGTGGAGGGCCCAGGTGACAATGTGGAGGGCCCAGGTGACAATGTGGAGGGCCCAGGTGACAATGTGGAGGGTCCAGGTGACAATGTGGAGGGTCCAGGTGGTAATGTGGAGGGCCCAGGTGCCAATGTGGAGGGCCCAGGTGACAACGTGGAGGGTCCAGGTGACAATGTGGAGGGCCCAGGTGACAATGTAGAGGGTCCAGGTGACAATGTGGAGGGTCCAGGTGGTAATGTGGACGGCCCAGGTGACAATGTGGAGGGCCCAGGTGGTAATGTGGAGGGTCCAGGTGGTAATGTGGAGGGTCCAGGTGGTAATGTGGAGGGTCCAGGTGACAATGTCGAGGGCCCAGGTGACAATGTGGAGGGCCCAGGTGGTAATGTGAAGGGCCCAGGTGACAATGTGGAGGGTCCATGTGTCAATGTGGAGGGTCCAGGTGGTAATGTGGAGGGTCCAGGTGACAATGTGGAGGGTCCAGGTGACAATGTTGAGGGCCCAGGTGACAATGTGCAGGGCCCAGGTGACAATGTGAAGGGCCCAGGTGGTAATGTGGAGGGTCCAGGTTGTAATGTGAAGGGCCCAGGTGACAATGTGGAGTGTCCAGGTGATAATGTGGAGGGTCCAGGTGACAATGTCAAGGGCCCAGGTGACAATGTGGAGGGTCCAGGTGACAATGTCGAGGGCCCAGGTGGTAATGTGGAAGCCCGGCTTGGGACTTTTCAAAGGCTGGTGTCGGGGATTGGAGTGGGAGTGGCAGTTGATTCCATCAATGGGCGCGGGGTCTGTGCGTGTTCCCTTATTGCAGCAGCTAACTCCAACATGCCGTCTCTATATGCCCTGACCGTGTCTCAACGACCTGCAACATTCCCTCCCTCGTGTCTCAACTACCTGTGACATTTCTGATTCGTCCTTACCATACAATATAAATGCACACGAGGCCCATACTTGAGAGAAGGTCATTCTGTGACTAGTTACCTTTATTACCAAGACCTCAAGTGATGAAGGTGGGTGGAGCTTCCCCTTTTATACATGAAAGTCCAGGTTAGGAGTGTCTCTCACAAGTTCATCCCCTTGTGGTCAATGTTCTCAAGGTGTACAACTTACGTCAGTTTATACATGGGTTACAATGATAGTTGAATACATGACATCACCTCCCCCGCAAAGTCTTATTAGGATCACAGGTTAAGTCTCTCTGGTGGTTTACGCTGCCTTGTAGAGCGCCTGAGTTGGGGCTCCGGTTGTTGGGCGCTGGCCTGAGTGTCTGCTGTTTGCGGTGCCTCAGGCCTGTCCGGACTGCCCACAGTGACTGGGCTCTCCTCCACTTGGTTCCGGTGTTCGGTCACCTGTGGTGGAGTGAACTCTACATCGTGTCCTTCCTCTGCTTCTTCTATGGGGTTGCTGAACCTCCTTTTAGTTTGATCCACGTGTTTGCGGCAGATTTGTCCATTGGTAAGTTGAACTACCAAAACCCTATTCCCCTCTTTGGCAATCACTGTGCCTGCAAGCCATTTGGGCCTTGCAGCATAATTAAGGACAAAAACAGGGCCATTGACATCAACACATCGCGCCCTCGCATTCCTGTCATGGTAGTCACATTGTGACTGACACCTGCTCTCAACAATTTCTTTCATAGTAGAGTGTATAAGGGATAACCTGGTTTTGAGCGTCCTTTTCATTAGCAGCTCTGCGGATGGGACCCCTGTGAGCGAGTGTGGTCGGGATCTATTGGACAACAGGAGGCGTGATAAGCGGGTTTGTAGAGAACCCCCTTGGATTCTGAGCATCCCCTGTTTGATTATCTGCACTGCTCGTTCCGCCTGGCCGTTTGATGCCGGCTTGAACGTTGCCGTTCTGACATGGTTGATTCCATTGCCTGCCATGCAGTCCTGGAATTCAGTGCTTGTGAAGCACGGGCCATTGTCGCTGACCAAGACATACGGTAGACCATGGGCGGTGAACATTGCCCGTAGACTTTCTACCATGGCAAAGGATGTGCTTGAATTTAAAATGGCACACTCAATCCATTTGGAGTAGGCGTCTACTACAATCAAAAACATTTTTTCCATGAAAGGACCTGCGTAGTCCACATGGATGCGTGACCATGGCTTGGCAGGCTAGGACCAGAGGCTAAGGGGGGCTTCCCTGGGTGTGTTGCCCAGCTGGGCACACGTGTTACACCTGCGAACACAAAGTTCTTGGTCTGCATCTATCCCTGGCCACCAAACATGTGACCTGGCAATTGCCTTCATCAGGACAATGCCTGGGTGCTCATTGTGAAGTTCTCTGATAAACACCTCTCTGCCCATCTGGGGCATGACTACTCGGTTTCCCCACAGTAGGCAATCGGTCTGAATCGAGACATCATCCTTGCGGCTATGAAACGGTTTAAATTCCTCAGGGCATGCCCCGTACGTGGCTGCCTAATCCCCATTCAGGACACATTTCTTGACTATAGACAATAGCGGGTCTCTATTTGTCCAGACTTTAATCTGACGGGCTGACATGGGTGAGCCTTCGCTTCCGAAAGCTTCAACAGCCATGACCATCTCAGCATCATGCTCAGTAGCCTCCTCAGTGGTGGCTAGTGGGAGCCTGCTGAGTGCATCGGCGCAGGTTTTAGTGCCCGGTCTGTGCCGAATTGTGTAGTCATAGGCGGCTAATGTGAGTGCCCACCTCTGTATGCGGGCCGATGCATTCGCACTTATGGCCTTGTTGTTTGCCAAAAGGGACGTTAGGGGTTTGTGATCTGTCTCCAGCTCAAATTTCCTGCCAAACAGGTACTGCTGCATTTTTTTTACTGCATATACACATGCTAGCGCTTCCTTTTCTACCATCCCGTAGCCCCTTTCTGCCTGGGACAGACTTCTGGGGGCATAAGCTACCGGCTGTAACTGACCCTTGGCATTCACATGCTGCAATACACACCTGACCCCATAGGACGACGCATCGCACGTTAAAACAAGTTTCTTACACGGGTCATATAATGCTAACAGTTTGTTGGAGCATAACAAATTGCGTGCTCTATCAAAAGCCCTTTCCTGGCTGTACCACAGACCCAATAGTGACCTTTGCGTAGGAGCACATGTAGCGGGTCTAACAGCGTGCTTAATTTGGGAAGAAAGTTACCAAAATAGTTCAGGAGCCCCAGGAACGAATGCAGCTCCATCGTGTTACGGGTTCTGGGTGCTCTCTGGATCGCTTCCGTTTTGGACCCAGTAGGTCTGATCCTGTCTGCTGCTACCCTCCTCCCCAGGAATTCTACCTCGGGAGCTAAGAAGATGCACTTCGCCTTTTTCAGTCGCAGCCCTACCCGGTCCAATCTGCCCAGCACCTCCTCCAGGTTGTGGAGGTGTTCTTCAGTATCGCGAATGGGGATGTCGTTTTGAAAAACCACCGTCCATGGAATTGACTTGAGGAGGCTTTCCATATTTTGCTGAAAGATCGCGGCAGCCGAACAAATCCCGAACGGACATCTGTTATACTCAAACAACCCCTTGTGTGTCGTGATGGTGGTCAGCTTCTTCGACTCACTCGCCAGCTCCTGGGTCATGTAAGCTGAGGTCAGGTCCAATTTTGAAAAAGGTTTGCCACTGGATAGCGTCGCAAAGAGGTCCTCCACTCTCGGGTAGCGGGTACTGGTCTTGGAGTGACACCCGATTGATGGTGGCCTTGTAATCGCCACATATCCTGACCGACCCATCCGCCTTGAGCACTGGCACAATCGGGCTCGCCCAGTCACTGAATTCGACTGGCGAGATGATGCCTTCCCTCAGCAGGCGGTCCAATTCGCATTCTATCTTTTCCCGCATCACGTACGGCACCGCTCTGGCCTTGTGGTGTACCGGCCTGGCATCCGGGTTTATGTGAATCACTACCTTGGTCCCCATGAAAGTGCCGATGCCGGTTTGAAATAATGAGTCAAATTTGTCCAGGATCTGTGATCATGATACTCGCTCCACAGAAGAAATTGCATTGACATCGCCCCATTTCCAGTTCATGACAGCAAGCCAACTCCTCCCCAGTAGTGCGGGACCATTCCCCCAGGACAATCCAGAGTGGCAACCTGTTCTCCGAATCTTTGTGGGTCACGACTACCATGGCGCTGCCTAGCACCGGAATGATCTCCTTTGTATATGTCCGTAGCTGTGCGTCAATCGGCAATAATGTTGGCCTCCTAGCTTTGGACACCACTACCTTTCGAACTGTTTGATACTCATCAGGGACTGGCTGGCCCCCGTGTCTAGCTCCATTAATACTGGAATGCCATTGAGTAGCACTTTCATCATTATCGGTGGCATCCTGGTATATGTGCTCCACATGAACTCACCGAACTTCAGCTTCCAGCGATTTCCCCCAGTATTTATTTGGCCTCGTAGGGCTTACATCGGGCCTGTCCTCCTCGTACATCAACCTGGCTGCAGGCTTCCTGCACATATGCGCCAAGTGACCGCTGATGTTGCAGTTTCTGCAGGTATATTGCTGATACCTGCAAGCTCTGGCTGGGTGATTGCCGCCACACCTCCAGCATGAGCTGGAGGCCCCGTTGTTGGAAACAAAAGGTCCATTACCAGTCGATCGTCTCTGACTGTCTCTGTAACTATCCTTAAGCGCATCATTAACAGGTGTTGATGGCCCCATTACTGGCCGCATTGTCCATTGCGATGGCGTAAATCGCCGTTCAGTTAGCCATTGTCTCTGTTGAATTCCCCTTTAGGTTCGACTACATGCTGGGGCATGTCCGATTGCCCTTGTCTGCCTAGAGAACTGTGTGCCGCATTAACAATGTTGACTCCCTGGTCGTTTGCTGCATTTGAGCCAAGATTTTTGTCATACATCATTCTGGTCTCTTCCTCACCTGAGATAAATGTCTGGGCTATCAGAGCCGCCGCTTCCAAGGTCAAGTCTTTGGTCTCAATCAGTTTCCTGAAAACCCCAGCGCGCCCGATGCTCTCAATAAAAAAAGTCTCACAGCATCTCTGCTCTGCATGCATCTGGGAACTTACATAGGCTCGCCAGTCGCCGGAGATCTGCCACGAAGTCTGGAACGCTTTGCCCTTCTTGCCGCTGATGCATATAAAACCAGTGTCTCGCCATGTGCCTGCTGCTCGCCGGTTTAAGGTGTTCCCCGATCAACTTACTGAGCTCTTCAAATGTCTTGTCCGCGGGCTTCTCTGGCGCTAGAAGGTCCTTCATCAGGGAGTACGTTCTGGATCCACAAACCGTCAGGGGATGAGCCCTGCGTTTGTCGGCTGAATCCTGTCCCAACCATTCCTTAGTGACAAAACTTTGCTATAGTCTCTCAATAAAGTCGTCCCAATCATCACCAACACAGTATCTCTCATCTGTGCTGCTAGTCCCATCCTCATCGCCAATGATACGTCCTTACTATACAGTATGAATGCACACGAGGCCCATACTTGAGAGAAGGTCACTCTGTGACCAATTACCTTTATTACCAAGACCTCAAGTGATGAAGGTGGGTGGAGCTTCCCCTTTTATACCTGGAAGTCCAGGTTAGGAGTGTCTCCCACAAGTTCACCCCCTTGTGGTCAATATTCTCAAGGTGTACAACTTAGGTCAGCTTATACATGGGTTACAATGATAGTTGAATACATGACATCTCCCACCTTCATGTTCAGTGATAGTGTTTGCACCATCTTTGAAATTCCCTCCCTCATGTTGAGCAAAACTGTCTCAACTACCTGTGACATTCCCTCCCTCATAGTGACTGACATCGTTCACATTTCTCGTGAGTAGATCGAAAGAAACTGTTCCCATTGGCGGTAGGGCCAAGAACCAGAGGACACAGATTTAAGGTAAAGAACCAGAGGCGACACGAGGAAAACCTTTTTTACGCGGCGAGTGTTTAGGATCTGGAATGCACTGCCTGAGAGGGTGGTGGAGGCAGACTCAATCACAGCTTTCAAAAGGGAGTTGGTTAAGTACCTGGAAGAAAAAGATTTGCAGGTTTATGGGGAGAGGGCGGGGGAGTGGGACTAGCTGAAGTGCTCTTGCAGAGAGCCGGCACGGGCTCGACGGGCCAAATGGCCTCCTTCTGTGCTGTAACCATTCTATGATTCTATGATCTCATCCAAAAGACGGCACCTGCAACATTGAAGCTCATCCCTGATGCCAAATCCTAGGAATCTAATTTCCTGCTTTCTACTTTGCTTAGCAATTAACTGCAGGCAGCAGAAAGCCTTTCTGCAAAATGCAACCCCTAATAAGGGAAATAAGACAGCTAAAATGACCCGAGGTAACCCACTTGACCATGAAGTATTGTTTCAGACAATCACATCGCTGACCCAAAACATGTAAAAACGCGGGATGAAAATAAATTAATAATCCCATAATATTAAATTAAAAATGAATAGATACTTCCATCGATAAATGTGGCTTTCATACCTCGAGGCTGATTACCAGAATAGTACCGGGGTGATGGAGTACAGTTATGTGGAGAGACTACAGAAGCTGGGATGGTCCTCCTTAGGGAAGGGATGGTTACGGAGAGATTTAATAGAGGTATTCAAAATTATGAAGGGTTTCGACAGAGTAATTAGGAAGAAACTGTTTCCACTGGCAGGAGGCTGGCAGCCAGAGGTCACAGATTTAACATAATTGACAAAAAAGCCAGCGGGAGACTTATTTTTCCGCAGCGAGTTGTTACAACCTGGAACGCTCAGCCTGAAAGGGCGGTGGATGCAGATCCAATAGTAACGTTCAAAAAGGAATTGGATAAAGACTTAAGAAGGAATATTTTGCAAGGCTATGGGGAAAGAATGGAGGGGTGGGGGGGGAGGCGGGAAGCGGGGAGGGGAGGGGAGTGGGACGAATTGGATAGCTCTTTCAAAGAACTGGCACAGGCTCGATGGGCCGAATGGCCTCCTTCTCTGATAAAGGTTACTCCGTTTTTGTATTCCCTCAGCTAGTTCTTAATTCCTGACAGGTTACACAGTTGCACTTTAATCAGTAACAAATGGAAAGGTGAATCATTAACGCGTACAGTAGCACGAATTATATGGGAATCGTCTGTCTTTTGTTGATGCTTTCATTCCTCCCCAGGAGACAAGAGAGTAATTAAATTACACAAGGCCCCCTTAAAGTCAGAGCACTAGGGCACTGCTTATATAGGGATCCAGTTTTTTTTGTGGAATTTTTAATGTATTTTATTTATTCGTATTCAGGATGTAGGCATTGCTAGCAAGGCCGGTATTTATTGCCCATCCCTCGTTGTGGTGAGCGGTGATGAGTCACCTTGTTGAACCGCTGCAGTCCGTGTGGTGAAGGTACTCCCACAGTGCTGACTGAGTGTCTCGCTGGGCCATTTCAGAGGGCAGTTCAGAGTCAATCACATTGGAGTCACATATAGGCCAGACCGGGTAAGGGCGGCAGATTTCCTTCCCTAAAGGCCATGAGTGAACCTGATGGGTTTTTGCAACGATCCAGTAGTTTCACGGTCACCATTACTGATACAGATGCAGCGTCAAGAATCTGGAATGTTCCGGAATCCGGACTCCGGGACGTTCCGGAATCTGTAAAATGTTCTGGAATCCAGACCTGCCAACCCTGGGGCCTCACCCCACTCGCCTCACCGCCACTGCCCTTACCTTGGGGCCTCCTCGGCAAGGCCGGCCCGAACATCTCCTCGGAGAGTCCGCCCGACAACATCCTCGGAGGGCCCGGACGGCACGAACAGCTCTTCGGCGGGAATCTTCCCCCTCTCTTTCTGATGTTCCAAAAATCCGGAAATACCCGAACCTGGGCTCGGGTGTTTACGGATTCGTAACGTCAGAAACAAATCCAAAGTCTGGAAAAGCCTGGAATCCAGAACGGATTTGGTTCCGAGGGTTCCAGATTGTCGGCGTTGCACCTGTACTAACTTTTTAATTCTAGATTTATTTAAATAACCAAATTTAAATTCCCCAGCTGCCTTGGTAGGATTTGAGCTAATGTCGTCAGATCATGGGTTGAAGCCTCTGGATCACTAGTCTAGTAACGTAACCACTATGCCATCAGATCCCATATTTTTATTGCGCCTTACACAACCTCAAGGCATACCAAAGCACTTCCCAGCCAATTAAGTGCTTTTGAAGGGTAGTTACTATTGTAAAGTGGAATACGCTCCTGCACCTATTTTCTATGTTTCTATGTTTCTACGCGGCAGCCATTTTGCACACTGCAAGGTCCCACAAACAGAATTGTGATAATGACCGCATAATCGGTTTTAGTGATGTTGGTTGAGGGGTAAATATTGGCCAGGGCACTGGGGTGAACTCCCCTGCTCTCGTTGAAATAGGAATTTTATACGTCCAGCTGAGAGGGCAAACTCGGGGGCGGGGTTCAACGTCTCATTCAAAAGACAGCACCTGGAACAGTGCGACACTCCCTCATTCGAGTGTCAGCCTAGAGTATGACTCAAGTCTCTGGAGAGGCACTGTGAACCAACAACCTTCTGACAGAGGCAAGACAGGGCTGACCCTGACCTATACTTGCTCCTGGCTGACCTCCAGACAACTTCTGCGACAGGTTTGGCTTTTCATTTGACTATGAAGGTTACCATAGAATTACGCTTATAGGCCACTGGATCCTTCTAAGCCACCTCAGGGGACATCATAGAAATTTACAGCACGGAAGGAGGCCATTTCGGCCCATTGTGTCTGCTCTGGCTGACCAAGAGCTATCCAGCCTAATCCCACTTTCCAGCTCTTGTTCCGTATCCTTGTTGGATTGGAAAAACAAGGTCAAAGCCTCTGCTATTTCCTCTTTTGCTTCTCTTAACAGCCTGGGATACATTTCATCCAGGCCTGGGGATTTATCCACTTTCAAAGATGCTAAGCCCCTTAATACTCCATCTCTCACTATGTTTATTTCATCTAATATTTCACACTCCTCCTCCCTCATTGCAAAATCTGCATCGCCCCTCTCTTTTGTGAAAACAGATGCATCGTATTTATTATGAACCACACCCATGTCTTCCGCCTCCACACACAGATGAGATTGTCAGATCTATATTAACGACTTGGAAGAAGGGACTGAGTGTAACGTAGCCAAGTTTGCTGATGATACAAAGATGGGAGGAAAAGCAATATGTGAGGAGGACACAAAAAATCTGCAAAAGGACATAGACAGGCTGAGCGAGTGGGCAAAAATTTGGCAGATGGAATATAATATCAGGAATTAAGAGCTAGCTGAGGGAGGTCATGCACTTTGGCAGAATAAAATCAAAGAGCAAGTTATTATTTAAACGGAGAAAGATTGCAAAGTGCCGCAGTACAGCAGGACCTGGGGATACTTGTGCATGAAATGCAAAAGGATAGTATGCTCGTACAGCAAGTGATCAGGAAGGCCAATGGTATCTTGGACTTTATTGCAAAGGGGATGGAGTATAAAAGCAGGAAAGTCTTGCTACAGCTATATAAGGTAGTGAGTGGTGAGGCCACACCTGGAATGCTGCGTGCAGTTTTGGTTTCCACATTTGCTTTGCAGGCAGTTCAGAGAAGGTTCACTGGGTTGATTCCGGGGATGAGGGGGTTGATTTATGAGGAAAGGTTGAGTAGGTTGGGCCTCTACTCATTGGAATTCAGAAGAATCAGAGGTGATCTAATCGAAAGATTATGAGGGGGCTTGACAAGGTGGATGCAGAGAGGATGTTTCCACTGATGGGGAGGCTAGAACTAGAGGGCATGATCTTAGAATAAGGGGCCGTCCATTTAAAACAGAGATGAGGAGAAATTTCTTCTCTCAGAGGGTTGTAAATCTGTGGAATTCGCTGCTTCAGAGAGCTGTGGAAGCTGGGTCATTGAATAAATTTAAGACAGAAATAGACAGTTTCTTAAATGATAGGAGATTAGGGGTTATGGGGAGCGGGCAGGGAAGTGGAGCTGAGTTCATGACCAGATCAGCCATGATCTTATTGAATGGTGGAGCAGGCTTGAGGGGCCGAATGACCTGCTCCTGTTCCTATTTCTTATGTTCTTATTTTCTTATTAGCCAATCTGCAGTCAATAGATGTATCAGTCAGTAGGGATGGGGGTGTGGGGGTGTGGGGAAACTACCTCACCATCAAATTAGACTAGTCCCAGAACTGGGCTGGCTTTTCACCAACTCTGAGTTTCCAGTCAGCCTCAATAATGCCCGAAGGACGGAGCTGGAGCGAGGACTTCCGACCCTCTCTCTGGCCCAGAAAATAACCAGCAAGAGGGTGGAGGAAGGCGCCCCAACAGAGTTGAGGGGTTCCGGTCTCTGGAGTGGTTCAAGTGGAGAACTCTGAAGTTAAAGTTAAAATTTTCGACTTGAAAACTTCTGGATTCCATCTCACTGCCTTGCTGGTTGCCCAGGCAACGGGGCATCCTGGTCACATGTGCCCACGGTGGGTTAGTGACAAACCACCCTTCGTGTTAATGGATTGTCCTTCCAACTGACTGTGCCAAATCCTGATGGGCCAGTTGACAGGGGCGATCTCAGCAAGATTGTTGGGACTTCAGCCCACAGGGCCACACTCTAGAGGTATGTATGAGTAAAGCTTTTACACCTAAACAGCCTCGATGGTGTCCCACACAACACGACTTTTGATTTTTAAAAAAGGCATGTTTACCCTCCACAGTTACAGAAAGAAAGACTTGCATTTTTTTTTAGCACCTTTCACATCCACCGGACGTCTCAAAGCGCTTTACAGCCAATGATGTATTTTTGGAGTGTAGTCGTTGTTGTAATGTGGGAAACGTGGCCGACAACTTGTGCACAGCAAGCTCCCACAAACAGCAATGTGATAACGACCAGATAATATGTGTTAGTTATGTTGATTGAGGGATAAATATTGGCAGGATACCAGAGATAACTCCCCTGCTCTTCTTCAAAATAGTCACTGCTGTAATGCAGAAAACACGGCAGACAACTTGTGCACAAGCATCATGTGACTAATAGCATGATTAAGGTGTGCGTGTAATCTTCTCGGAACTTCCGGGTGAGTCCTTGCCTGTGCTGAGAAAAAGGTGAATGTAAGTCTGGAGCTCACGTTGGCGACACAGTGCAGAGCACAATCACAAGCCTCAGGACAGCGTCTATCTCCTCAAAAATCCTCTGCATCTGGATCCATTTTGTGACTCATACTTCCCATCCAGCCCATCTGTGCGTTTGCCGAAGCCGTGTAACTTTGTTTGGTTAAATACCGAGCTGCGTACCTGGCCCTGGGCCAAGGGAAGGTAATAAACAGGCTGCGTACAAAAACAAAGATAAATTCCCCGTGCAATAAACATTTCATTAGAAGACTACTGGGGATGGAGGGGAGTTTTTATGTTAGCACTGCACAGGGAGCATGGGAAGATTCAAGGGGGAACGGGGGAGAGAGAGGTCATTAATTATCCAGTGACTGAAAACATCGGCCCGGTTAGTCCAGCTTAATCATGTTTTAATACTTATTTTATTGGGCATGCTCTTAATAGGCCTGTTAAAATGATCTGTTTTGGGAAGAAAGAATGAAAAGAAATTGCATTTTGATAGCCCCAAAGCCAATGAGGTTCTTTTGGAGTGAAGTCACTGTTGTACTGTAGGAAACACAACAGCTCATTTGTGCACAGCAAGCTCCTACAAACAGCAATGTGATAATGGCCCAGATAATCTGGTTGAGTGATCTCAGTTGAGGGATAAATATAATTTTAAGATTATGCCCCTTTGTTCTGGATTTCCCCACCAGAGGAAATAGTTTCTCTGTATCCATCCTATCAAATCTTTTAATCATCTTAAACAGCTCATATTACGTCACTTCCTAATCTGCTATACTCAAGGGAATACAAGCCAGATTTATGTAACTTGATCATTTAACCCTCTAAGCTTGTGAAGCTGTGCTGCTCCCTCCAAGGCCAATGTCAACATCATTTAAAAAACTGATTATCTGGGCCATTATCACATTGCTGTTGGTGGGAGCTTGCTGTGCACCAATTGGTTGCTGCGTTTCCCACATTACAACAGCGACTATACTTGAAAAAGTACTTCATTGGCTGTAAAGCGCTTTGGGGCGTCCGGTGGTCGTGAAAGGCGCTATATAAATGCAAGTCTTTCTTTCTTCTCTTTCTAATACATCTTTTCTGAGACGCGGTGGCCAGAAATGAACGCAGTGCTCCCACTGATGGTGAAAATATCCAAAGGACCTTTACAGAGATTTGGAGGGGGATAGTAGAAATAGATAAGGGGGCACGGAATCAAGGAGGGAGGGGATAGGAGGGGTCAGAAAAAAGGTGTTACAGCGATTGGGGCTGAGACCACTGAAGGCTCGACCACCATTCTTAGGGCAAATTGAAAGAGGATTGCACAATAAGGTGCACAATAAGAGAGGAGATAAACAGCTGGAATAGGTTGAAGACGGTGGGGGGGGGAGGGTGGGGGAGGCGGAGGATGAAATGAAAGAATGATTTGAAGACGAGGGTATTAGGAGAACAATCAGGTAAGTGGCGACTAGGGTGATGGGGGAGCAGGACTGTGGGATAGAATACAGGCTGCTTTCGTCTTTTGGATGCCTCATTAAACCGAGGCCCCGTCTGCCCTCTCAGGTGCATGTAAAAGATCCCATGGCACTATTTCGATAAAAGAGCAAGGGAGTTCTCCCCGGTGTCCTGGCCAATATTTATTCCTCGAGCAATATCACTAAAAAGCAGATTATCCAGTCATTGTCAAATGATTGTTGTGGGACCTTGCTGCACGCAAATTGGCTGCCGCGTCTTCCAGAGACTGAACTTCAAAAAGTGCGATATTGGCTGTAAAGCGCTTTAGGACGTCCTGAGGCCGTGAAAGGTGCTATATAAATGCAAGTCTTTCTTGTCTTGGACCAGTTGCGAGTTATGGAACAGGAGGATTGCGTGAAACATTTGTGAGCGCTGTATAAATGGAAATTTTTTGCGATCAGTTAACAAATAATTTCATACTTTACGCACTCTCGCTGGAGGTAGGCGGGTCATTGGAGAGAAATATTCATCTGCAAATATGTAGTCTATAGCAACAGTCCAATGTTGGTCTGGCAATACTGTCAGGCCGTTTGACCCACACTCTGAAGTATCTTGCCTCTTCTTCCATCATATGCTTCTCCCGTCAATTACAGCACTTGGTCGATCTGTTCAGACTATGAGGAGCCCTATAATTGAAATAGCAGGCAGTTGCCTGGTTGTCTCCTTTATTACCGTTTTAATCTTTAATGTATTGTTCTGCAAAATAATTCATTCTAAGTCACTCTTGGGCACTGGCTTCTTCGATTGCAAGAGCTGGAATGAAGCACACAAAGAACCATGTTTATGTATTGTATTTATTTGATGTCTCATTCGGTCACTCTCACTCTGGCATCCGGTATTTCTGGGCAACGAACCTCAGGAAGAATATATTGACCCTATAAGCTTCAGAGACACGGACTATGTACAGTAGGCACCTCAAAGCACTGGAGAAGTACCACCAATGCTGCCTCTGCAAAATCATGCAAATCCATTGGCAGGATAGGCACACAAACGTCAGTGTGCTCACTCAGGCCAACATCCCCAGCATCGAGGCATTGACCATGCTTGACCAACTCCGATGGATGGGCCACATCGTCCGTATGGTGTTCCTAACACAGATGAGCTGCACACAGGGAGGTTAAAGTAACAGTGACCTCAGTCTTTATTAAGGCACTCCAGAGTGAGGAACAGGCCTTAGGGGCCGGCTTATATACAGTGCTCCCAAGGGATCCCTTGGGACTTCAGGGGATGCACTCCCTGGTGGCGGAACATGGGAGTGCATGCTTTACAGATACACAACATCACTCCCCCGAAAGTCAAAGTGAAGATTATTTACAAGGTGAGGCGGTCGGGAGCCTTTCTTTCCCTGGTGGACCACCTCAGTACAAATGTCTGTTCTGGTGTGTTGGCTGTGCCCTCGCTGGGCTGGTGTGTTGTTGGCCCTGCAGGGCTGCTGGGTGAGCCTGGCCTTGCTGGGCTGTTGGGCGTGATGGGTTCGATTTCCTGGTCCGGCATGGTGTCGTTGATCCTTTGGGTGTGTGTTGTGGGATCGAAAAAGGTGGTGTCTGCTGTGGGTTGTTCAGGGCAGTCTGTGAACCGCAGCCTCGTTTGGTCCAGGTGCTCTCTGCAAATTTGTCCATTGTCTAGTTTGACAACAAACACCCTACTCCCTTCTTTAGCTATCACCGTGCCCGCGATCCACTTGGGACCATGTCCATAGTTTAGCACATACACAGGGTCATTCAGATCAATTTCCCATGACACAGTGGCGCGACCATCGTTTACATTTCGTTGCTGCCGCCTGCTCTCTATCTGATCATGCAGGTTGGGGTGAACCAGCGAGAGTCTGGTTTTAAGTGTCCTTTTCATGAGTAGCTCAGCCGGGACACCTCTGTGAGCAAGTGGGGTCTCGTGTGGTAGCTGAGTAGTACTTGGGACAGGCGGGTTTGGAGTGAGCCTTCTGTTACTTGTTTAAGGCTCTGTTTGATAGTTTGTACTGCCCGCTCTGCCTGCCCATTGAAGGCTGGTTTAAACGGGGCCGCGGTGCCATGTTTGATCCCATTGCGGGTCATGAATTCTTTAAATTCGGCACTGGTGAAACATGGCCCGTTATCACTGACCTGTATGTCAGGCAGGCCGTGGGTGGCAAACATGGCCCTCAGGCTTTCAATGGTGGCGGTGACGGTGCTTCCATTTTGAAAAAGCATTCACCACCACCAGGAACATTTTACCGAGTAACGGGCCCGCATAGTCGACATGGATCCTCGGCCATGGTCTGGAGGGCCAGGACCGCAAACTTAGTGGTGCCTCTCTGGGCGCATTGCTCAACTGAGCACACACGCTGCATTGCCGTACACAGGACTTTAAGTCAGAGTCGATACCGGGCCACCACACGTGGGATCTGGCTATTGCTTTCATCATTATATACCCGGGTGTGTGCTGTGGAGACCCGAGAGGAACATCTCCCTGCCCTTTTTGGGTAGCACTACGCGGTTACCCCACAACAGGCAGTCTGCCTGAATGGACAGCTTGTCCTTTTGCTGCTTGATTAGCTCTTGCATTTCAACGGGGATGCTGGCCCAGCTCCCATGCAGTACACAGTTTTTTACTCGGGACAGCAGAGGATCTTGGCTGGTCCAAGTCCTAATCTGGCGGGCCATGACAGGTGATTTATCATTTTCAAATGCTTCCATGACCATCAACAAGTCTGTGGGCTGCGCCACCATCGACAAGTTTGCAGGCTGCGCCATTTCCACCCCCGTGGTGGGCAATGGTAGCCGACTGAGAGCATCCGCACAGTTCTCGGTTACTGGCCTGTGGCGGATGGTATAGTTATACGTTGATAGCGCGAGTGCCCACCTTTGCATGCGGGCTGAGGCATTAGTATTTATCCCCTTGTTTTCAGCAAACAGGGATATGAGGCTTGTGATCGGTTTCCAGCTCTAATTTGAGGCCAAACAGGTACTGATGCATTTTCTTTACCCCGAACACACACGCTAATGCCTCTTTCTCGATCATGCTGTAAGCCCTCTCGGCCTTAGACAAGCTCCTGGAAGCATAGGCGACAGGTAGCAACTTCCGCGCAACATTAGCTTCTTGTAATACACACCCGATTCCGTACGACAACGCATCACATGCTAGCACAAGTCTTTTACACGGGTTATACAATACAAGCAGCTTGTTGGAGCATAAAATGTTTCTGGCTTTCTCAAAAGCAATTACTTGTTTTTTTTCCCCATACCCAGTTCTCACCTTTACGCAATAACACATGTAGGGGCTCTAAGAGGGTGCTTAACCCCGGTCGGAAGTTACCAAAATAGTTGAGGAGTCCCAGGAACGACCGCAGCTCCGTGACGTTCTGTGGCCTGGGCGTGTTCCTGATAGCCTCTGTCTTGGTGTCTGTGGGCCGATTGCCATCCGCCACGATCTTTCTCCCCAAAAACTCCACTTCTGTTGCTATGAAGACGCATTTCCACCTCTTCAGCCGCAGCCCTACACGATGCAGTCGCTGGAGGATCTCTTCCGGGTTTTGTAGGTGCTCGACAGTGTCCCGACCCGTGACCAATATGTCGTCCTGAAAAACCACCATGCGCGGTACCGACTTGAGTAGGCTCTCCATGTTTCTCTGGAAGATCGCTGCAGCCGACCGAATTCCAAATGGTCCCTTGTGCGTGTTGATGCAGGTGAGGCCCTTCAAAGACTCCTCCAGCTCCTGCGTCATGTAGGCCGAAATCAGGTCAAGCTTGGTGAATGTCTTGCCTCCTGCCAGCGTCGCAAATAGGTCGTCAGCCTTAGGTAGCGGGTATTGGTCCTGTAGCGAGAAACGATTAATAGTTACTTTATAATCGCCGCAAATCCTGACCGTGCCATTACTTTTGAGTACTGGAACAATCGGGCTGGCCCACTCACTGAATTCCACTGGGGAGATGATGCCCTCGCGTTGCAGCTTGTCCAACTCGATTTCTACTCTCTCCCTCATTATGTGAGGTACCGCTCGCGCCTTGTGGTGAATGGGTTGTGAATCTGGGACCAAGTAGATCCGCACCTTTGCCCCAGAAAAGTTTCCAATGCCTGGCTCAAAAAGGGATGGAAATTTGTTAAGAACCTGGGTACATGAGGCCTCATCGACATGTGATAGCCCCCGGATGTCATCCCAGTTTCAGTGGATTTTGCCCAGCCAGTTCCAAGCAGTGTGGGGCCATCGCCCGGGGCAATCCATAGTGGCAGTTCGTGCACCGTGCCCTCGTAGGTGACCTTGACCATGGCACTGCCCAGGACAGTGATCAGCTCTTTGGTGTACATTCTCAGTTTCATGTGGATGGGGCTCAGGGCTGGTCTGAGTGCCGTGTTGCACCACAGTCTCTCAAACTCATGATGGATTGGCTAGTGCCAGTGTCCAGTTCCATGGCTATGGGTAAGCCATTCAATTTTACATTTAGCATTATAGGTGGACATTTTGTCGAAAATGTGTGCACCCCGTGTTCTTCAGCATCTGCCTCCTCTCTCTGAGGCTTGAAGTTGCTTTGATCCACAAAGGATCTTCCGATCTTCCTCTGCCATGTGGTGGTTAGCAGGTTTTACAGAGCTTGCAGCTCGTCTGCAAGCTCGTTGGAGGTGCCCCTTTGTTCCACAGCTCTTACAAACATACCCTTTGAAGCCGCATGAATAGGCTGAATGGAAACCTCTACAACGCCAACAAGGTGTGAATTGCCTTGCATACATCCTTTGTTGCCAACTCTGAGTCATCTGGGTCACCTGAGGCCTGCTGGCAGTTGCAGACTCGTGGTTTCTGTCCTGTACATTTCTGCTAGCAAACACAGTTCCAGTTAATTTATGAACATTGCTAGCACTTGTGTGCTGAGAGATTTGTTTGGTGTTATCACTGGTGGACATAACACCTGTGCTATCGCAATGACCTTACTGAGGGTTGGTGTCTCTACAGTCAAAAGTTTTCATAGGATGGTCTCGTGGCCAATGCCCAGTACAAAAAAGTCTCTGAGCATTTGCTCCAGGTAGCCGTCAAACTCACATTGCCCTGCTAGTCGTCTTAGCTCGGCGACGTAGCTCGCCACTTCTTGACCTTCAGAGAACTGGCATGTGTAGAACCGATACCTCGCCATCAGCACGCTCTCCCTCGGGTTAAAATGCTCCCGAACCAGTGTACAAAGCTCCTCATATGACTTATCTGTGGGTTTCACCGGAGCCAGAACATTCTTCATGAGGCTGTAGGTCAGTGCCCCGCAGACCGTGAGGAGGACCGCTCTAATTTTTGCAGCGCTTCCTTCTCCATCCAGCTCGTTGGCTACAAAGTACTGGTCTAGCCATTCGACATAGGCTTCCCAGTCCTCCGAGAACTTCTCCAGGATGCCCACAGTTTGCTGCATCTTTGTGTTGGATTCGTATACTCGTCGCCAGTTATTGTGTTCCTAACACAGATACACGCAGGGAGGTTAAAGTAACAGTGACCTCAGTCTTTATTAAGACACTCCAGAGTGAGGAACAGGCCTTAGGGGCCGGCTTATATACAGTGCTCCCAAGGGTTGCTGGGATCCCTTGGGACTTCAGTGGATGCACTCCCTGGTGGCAGAACATGGGAGTGCATGCTTTACAGGTACACAACAGTCCGCATGCCTGATACGAGACTCCCGGAGCAACCGCTCTACTCCGAGCTCCACCACGGCCAGCGAGCCCCAGGAGAGCAGAGAAAACGCTTCAAGGCCACTCTCAAAGCCGCCTTGAAAAAATATAACATCCCCTCCGACTCTTGGGAATCCCGGGCTCAAGACCGCTCAAAATGGAGGCGGAGCGTCCAAGAAGGCACCGAACAACTCGAGTCTCTTCCCCAGGAGCACGCGGAAACCACGTGCAAAGAGTAGAATGAGGGTACGACAACCCAAGCACTGTACCCACCCGTCCCACCAACCACCGTCTGCCCCACCTTTGACAGAGACTGTAGATCCCGCATAGGTCTCATCAGTCACCTTAGAACTCATTTTTCTGTGGAAGCAAGTCATCCTCGACTCCGGGGGGAACTGTCAATGCAGAAGAAAGATTGGCTTTGAGGGGGACTCAGCGCAGATTCAGCAGTATGATAAAAGGGTTAAATTATGAGGATAGATTGCATAGACCTGGCTTGTACTCGCTTGAGTATAGAAGATTAAGGAGTTATGCAATTGAGGTGTTTAAGATGATTAAAGGATTTGATAGGGTAGATACAGAGAAACTATTTCCTCTGGTGGGAAGAATCCATAACAAGGGGGAACACAATCTTCAAATTAGAACAAGCCGTTCAGGAGGGAAGTCAGGAAGAACGTTTTCCACACAAAGGGTCGCGGAAATCTGGAACCCTCTCCCCCAAAATGCTGTGGATCCATTGAGATGTTCAAGACTGAGATCGTTAGATTTTTTTTAAGTTGGGTGTCAAGGGTTATGGAGCAATGGCGTGTAAATGGAGTTGAGGTAAAGATCAACCATGATCAAATGGAATTGTGAAACAGGCTCGAGGGGCTGAATGGCCTTCTCCTGTTCCTATATTCCGTTTCTTGCATGCTAATTCTTTTCCTCGTTTTCAAATCCCACCATGGCCTCGCCCCTCCCTATCTCTGTAACCTTCTACAGCCCCACAACCCTCGCAGACCTCTGCGCTTCTCCTCTTTCCCATCCCTGATTGTCATCGCTCCACCATTGGCGGCCGTGCCTTCAGCTGCCGAGGCCCTAATTTCTGGATTTCCCTGCTACATCGCTCCTCCTCTCTACCTCTCTCTCCCTTCCTTTAAGACGCTCCTTAAAACCTACCTCTTTGACCAAGCTTTTGGTCACCTGCCCCAATATCTCCTTATGTGGCTCGGTGCCTAGTTTTGTTTGATAAGGCTCCTGTGAAACGCTCGGGGTATTTTACGAGGTTAAAGGTTCTAGATAAGTTGTTGCTGTTAGTTGGCCTTGCAAGATGCTGCTGGAGCATGCATGGAAGGAGCTGGTCTGCATAGGAGGCTCCTGCATAATTCCCCTCAATGTCGTTGTCATGCCCCAGCGACAAAGTGTATTAAAATGGAATTAAGAAATTATCTCACTCTCCCATCATCCCACTGTGATGTCAAAAGGGGAGATTTTCTTGGGCCTGTGTCCGAGCCCATTGCATTGTCTGGGGACAGGGAGTATCGGAAAACCAGGCAGGTTGGAGGACACCTCTATTAATGAACCCTCCTTCCATTAAAATTATTTGGTGCGTTCCTTTGCAGGCCTGTGCTCCAAACGCCCAATCTTTCTGAAATTCACCGCTTCCGGACGATCCTGTGTTCCTCCATCTCAGACCTAGGACAATCTACCCTAAGCTGCTGGGTTCTTTTCTGTTTGGTCACTTTTTGCCTTTCTCTTAATTTTCTCCCCTGATCAATAGCATAGAATCATACAGCGCAGAAGGAGGCCATTCGGCCCATCATGCCTGTGCTGGTTCAATGAAAGAGCAATCCAATTAGTCCCACTCCCACTGCTTTTACCCCCTTGAGCACATAAATCTAGGCTGACACTCCAGTGCAGTGCTGAGGGAGCGCTACACTGTCGGAGGTGCCGTCTTTCTGATGAGACGTTAAACCAAGTAAGTAAAAGATCCCATGGCACTATTTCATAAGAAGAGCAGGGGAGTTATACCCGGTGTCCTGGGGCAATATTTATCCCTCAATCAACATAACAAAAACAGATTATCTGGTCATTATCACATTGCTGTTTGTGGGAGCTTGTTTTGCGGAAATTGGCTGCCCTGTTTCCTACATTACAACAGTAACTACATTCCAAAAAGTACTTCATTGACTGTAAAGCACTTTGAGACGTCCAGTGTTCGTGAAAGGTGCTGTATAAATTCAAACCTTCCTTTCTTTCTTCTTTCATAGCCCTACATATCATTCCTTTTCAAGTATTTATCCAATTCCTTTTGAAAGTTACAATTGAATCTGCTTCCACCGCCCTTTCAGGCAGTGCGTAACAGATCATAAAAACTTGCTGTGCAACAAAATGTTTCCTCATGTCGCCTTTGATTCTTTTGCTAATCACCTTAAATATTTAGCCAGATTAATGATGAAAGAAAAAAATAAAGGACAGGAATTATCTGGTTTTGCTGTCAAACTGTAATTGAATAGTCTTATTTCACGATTAACAATTTAATTGATGGAAAATTATAAGCAACCATATTTTCGGTAAAATTTTGATTTTGCTCTATCATGTCACGATAAAAAAGAAAGACTTGCATCTATATGACCTCAGGACGTCCCAAAGCTCCTTACAATCAATGAAATACTTTTGAAGTGTAGTCACTGTTGTAATGTAGGAAACGCGACAGCCAACTTGTGCACAGCAAGCTCCCACAAACAGATAACCAGCTTTTAGTAAAGAAAGAAAAACTTGCATTTATATAGCGCCTTTCATGACCACCAGACGTCTCAAAGCGCTTTACAGCCAATACTTTTGGAGTGTAGTCACTGTTGTAATGTGGTGATATAGACTGAGGGATGAATATTGGCCCAAATATTCGAAATAGTGTCATGGGATTTTTTTTACATCCGCCTGAGAGAGCCTCCGTTTAACATCTCATCCGAAAGATGGCATCTCCGACATTGCAGCACTCCCTCAGTACTGCACTGGAGTAAACACAGAAAATGCTGGAAATCTCAGCGGGTCAGGCAGCATCTGTGGAGAGAGAAACAGAGTTAACGTTTCGGGTCTGTGACCCATCGTCAGAACTGGAAAAGATGGGGACGTAACTGATTCTTCAGGAAGTGCAAGGGGCAGGGAAAGTGGTAGAGGTGGAAAGAGCGAAAAGGGAAGGTCTGTGATAGGGTGGAAGGCAGGAGAGATTAAGAGACAAAAGGGATGATGGGCAAAAATGAGATGGTAATGGAAAAAGTTACGAGACAAAAGATGAGTCTAGATGGGATGTTAATGGCCGAGTCATCACCAGCTACCATGGGAGAGGGAAAAAACTGCACTGGAGTGTCAGCTTAGATTGTTGTGCTCAAGTCTCTAGAGTGGGACTTGAACCCATGACTTCTGACCCAGAGGAGTGAACACTACCCATGTTTTTTTATAATTAATATTTATTGAACATTAAGAACATTTATAACATCATGATCATTCCATTGTATCATTCTGCCCCTCTGCACAGCCGTTCCTCCAGCACATATTAACATCAAAACCTGAAGATGAATTTGTCTCCTGCAACATATAACAATCTATTGTACTTTACAAATTGATTATAAAATACTATCTTTAAATTCCTTTCTGAATAAAACATCCAGAGCGCTTTATAATGATCTTTTAGTTTATATTTAAAATACACTTTTAGGTTTATTCTCCTCCCCTTAACAAACAGAGCATTCCTTCTTTGTACAATCACAGCCAAACTGAACATTAAATTAATTGCCGCTCCGGTAGACTCGGCCGGACTCTCCTGCAATTCCCATTTCAAAATAGAGTCCCACAGGATTCCCATTCTTGCTCTTCGGTCCTCACCCAGCAAGAAAACCTCACACAACTGTCGAACATAGTACTTAAAATCCTTTAACTGTGGACATAACACCAGCAAATGGGACAGAGTCTCATCCCGCATCCCACACACTGGGCAAGTTGCCACCTCTACTCGGACAATCTTACAGAAAACTATCATGGTAAAAATCCGGTTATGAGCCAATTTGAAATCCAGTTCAATGGACATTGGACATTTAAAATTTGCCTACACTCCCTTCCAAATCCTGTTGATGTCCAGCTGTGGGTATATATTCTGCCAAAACTCCTGACCAGCAGGTGTCTTAATGGGTAGAGCTGCAGAACACCAAAGGGCAAAAAACGTTAGTGGGAGTTGTGTACAGACCTCCAAACAGTAGTAGTGATGTTGGGGAGGGCATCAAACAGGAAATTAGGGGTGCATGCAATAAAGGTGCAGCAGTTATCATGGGTGACTTTAATATGCATATAGATTGGGCTATAGATTGGGAAACAATACGGTGGAGGAGGATTTCCTGGAGTGCATAAGGGATGGTTTTCTCGAGCAATATGTCGAGGAACCAACTAGGGGGGAGGCCATCTTAGACTGGGTGTTGTGTAATGAGAGAGGATTAATTAGCAATCTCGTTGTGCGAGGCCCCTTGGGGAAGAGTGACCATAATATGGTGGAATTCTACATTAGGATGGAGAATGAAACAGTTAATTCAGAGACTATGGTCCAGAACTTAAAGAAGGGTAACTTTGAAGGTATGAGGCGTGAATTGGCTAGGATAGATGGATGTGTGGGTTGTACTGCTGCTAACGATGGATATGTTGGTTGTACTGGTGCTAACGATGGATATGTTGGTTGTACTGGTGCTAACGATTGATGTGTGGGTTGTACATGTGCTAACGATGGATGTGTGGGTTGTACTGGTGCTAATGATAGATGTGTTGGTTGTATTTGGTGCTAACAATGGATGTATGGGTTGTACTGGTGCTAACGGTGGATACGTTGGTTGTACTGGTGCTAACGATGGATGTGTGGGTTGTATTGGTGCTAACGATGTATGTATTGTTTGCACTGGTGCTAATGATGGATGTGTGGGTTGTACTGGTGTTAACGATAGATGATTGGGTTCTACTGGTGCTAACAATGGATGTGTGGGTTGTACTGGTGCTAACGATGGATGTGTTGGTTGTTCTGGTGCTAACGATGGATGTGTGGGTTGTACTGGTGCTAACAATGGATGATTGGGTTGTACTGCGAACGATGGATACATTTGTAGTACTGGTGCTAACAATGGGTACATTCGTTGTACTGGTGCTAACGATGGACACGTTGTTTGTACTGGTGCTAACGATGGATACATTGGATGTTCTAGTGCTCATGATGGATTTGTGGCTTGTATTGGTGCTAACGATGGATATGTTGGTAGTACTGGTGCAAATGGTGAAGGTGCGGTTTGTACTGGTGCTAACGATGGATACATTGGTTGTACTGGTGCTAACGGTGGATGTATGGGTAGTACTGGTGCTAACGATGGATATGTGCATTGTACTGGTACTAACGATGGATGTGTGGGTTGTACAGCAGCTAATGGTGGATACATTGGTTGTACTGCTGCTAACGTTGGATGTGTCGGTTGTACTGGTGTAAAAAATGGATGTGTTGGTTGTACTGGTGATAATGATGGATACGTTGGCTGTACTGGTGCTAACGATGGATACGTTGGTTGTACTGGTGCTAACGATGGATACGTTGGTTGTACTCGGGCTAACGATGGATACATTGGTTGCACTGCTGCTAACGATGGATATGTTAGTCGTACTGGTGCTAACGATGGATGTGTGAGTTGTACTGGTGCTAACGATGGATACTTTAGTTGTTTTGGTGCTAACGATGTATACGTTGTTTGTATGAGTGCTAACGATGGACGTGTGGGTTGTTCTGGTGTAAACAATGGATACATTGTTTCTACTAGTGCTAACGATGAATGTGTGGGTTGTACTTGTGCTAACGATGGATGTGTGGGTTGTACTGGTGGTAACGATGGATACGTTAGTTGTTCTGGTGCTAACGATGTGTACATTAGTTGTACGAGTGCTAACGATGGATGTGTGGGTTGTACTGGTGCGAACGATGGATGTGTGGGTTGTAGTGGTGCAAACGATGGATACATTGGTTATACTCGTGCTAAGGATGGATGTGTGGTTTGCACTGGTGCTAACGATGGGTACGTTGGTTGTACTGGTGCTAACGACGGATGTGTGAGTTGTAGTGGTGCTAACGATGGATAAATTGGGTTTATTAGTGCTAATGATGGATGTGTGGGTTGAACAGGTGCTAACGATGGATTGGTTTGCTGTACTGGTGCTAACGATGGATGTGTGGTTTGTACTGTTGCTAACGATGGGTACATTGGTTGTTCTAGTGCTAACGATGGATATGTGGGTTGTACTGGTGCTAACGGTGGAAACGTTGGTTGTACTTGTGCTAACGATGGATACATTGGTTGTACTGGTGCTAGCGATGGATGTGTGGGTTGTACTGGTGCTAACGATGGATGTGTCGGTTGTACTGGTGCTAACGATGGATACGTTGGTTGTACTGGTGCTAGCGATGGATGTGTTAGTTGTACTTGTGCTAACGATGGATACGTTGGTTGTACTGGTGCTAACGATGGATGTGTGGGTTGTACTGGTGCGAAAGGTGGATACATTGATTGTGCTGGTGCTAACGATGGATGTGTGTGTTGTACTGGTGCTAACAATGGATACGTTGGTTGTACTGGTGCTAACAATGGATGTGTGGTTTGTACTGGTGCTAATGATAGATACGTTGGTTGTACTGGTGTTAACGTTGGATGTGTGGTTTTTACTGGTGCTAACGATAGATGTGTTGATTGTGTTGGTGCTAACGATGGATGTGTGGGTTGTACTGGTGCTAACGATGTATGTGTTGGTTGAACTGGTGCTAACGATGGATGTGTGGGTTGGTCTGGTGCTAACGATGGATACGTTGGTTGTTCTGGTGCTAACGGTGGATGTATGGGTTGTACTGGTGCTAACGATGGATATGTGCATTGTACTGGGGCTAACGATGGATAAATTGATTGCACTGCTGCTAACGATGGATAAATTGGTTGCACTGCTGCTAACGATGGATACGTTGGTTATACTGGTGCTAACGCTGGATGTGTGGGTTGTACTGGTGCTAACGATGAACACGTTAGTTGTTCTGATGCTAACGATGTATACGTTGTTTGTACTAGTGCTAACGATGGATACGTTGGCTGTACTGGTGCTAATGATGGATACGTTGGTTGCACTGGTGCTAACGATGGATACGTTGGTTGTACTCGGGCTAACGATGGATAAATTGGTTGCACTGCTGATAATGATGGATATGTTGGTTGTACTGGTGCTAACGATGGATACGTTGGTTATACTGGTGCTAACGCTGGATGTGTGGGTTGTATTGGTGCTAAAGATGGATACGTTAGTTGTTCTGGTGCTAACGATGTATACGTTGTTTGTACTAGTGCTAACGATGGATGTGTGGGTTGTTCTGGTGTAAACAATGGATACATTGGTTCTACGAGTGCTAACGATGTATGTGTGGGTTGTACTTGTGCTAACGATGGATGTGTGGGTTGTACTGGTGCTAATGATGGATGTGTGGCTTGTACTGGTGCTAACGGGGGATATGTTGGTTGTAATGGTGGTAACGATGGATGTGTTAGTTGTATTCCTGCTAATGATGGATACGTTGGTTGTTCTAGTGCAAACGATGGATGTGTGGATTGCACTGGTGCTAATGATGGATGTGTGGGTTGTACTGGTGGTAACGATGGATACGTTAGTTATTCTGGTGCTAACGATGTGTACATTAGTTGTACGAGTGCTAACGATGTATGTGTGGGTTGTACTGGTGCTAACTATGAATATGCTAGTTGTACTGGTGCTAACGATTGATACATTGGTTGTACTGGTGGTAAAGATCGATGTGTGGGTTGTACCGATGCTAACGATGGATACGTTGGTTGGACTGGTGCTAACGATGGATGTGTGGGTTGTACTGGTGCTAATGATGGATATGTTGGTTGTACTGGTGCTAACGATGGATACGTTGGTTGTACTGCTAACGATGGATACATTGGTTGTACTGGTGCTAACGATGGAAACGTTGGTTGTACTCGTGCTAACGATGGACGTGTGGTTGTACTCATGTTAACAACGGATACGTTGGTTGTACTGTGCTAACGCTGGATATGTTGGTTGTACTGTGCTAACGATGGATGTGTGGGTTGTACTGATACTAATGATGGATATGTTGGTTGTACTGGTGCTAACGATGGATACGTTGGTTGTACTGCTAACGATGGATACATTGGTTGTACTCGTGCTAACGATGGAAACGTTGGTTGTACTCGTGCTAACGATGGACGTGTGGTTGTACTCGTGTTAACAACGGATACGTTGGTTGTACTGTGCTAATGCTGGATATGTTGGTTGTACTGTGCTAACGATGGATCTGTGGGTTGTACTGGTGCTAACGGTGGATGTATGGGTTGTACTGGTGCTAATGATGAATACGTTGGTTGTACTGCTGCTAACGCTGGATATGTTGGTTGCACTGCTGCTAACGATGGATACGTTGGTTATACTGGTGCTAACGCTGGATGTGTGGGTCGTACTGGTGCTAACGATGAACACGTTAGTTGTTCTGATGCTAACGATGTATACGTTGTTTGTACTAGTGCTAACAATGGATACGTTGGCTGTACTGGTGCTAACAATGGATACGTTGGTTGTACTGGTGCTAACGATGGATCAGTTGGTTGTACTGCTGCTAACGATGGGTACGTTGTTTGTACTGGTGCTAATGATGTATGTGTGAGTTGTACTGGTGCTAACGATGGATGTGTTGGTTGTACTGGTGTTAACGATGGATCAGTTGGTTGTACTGGTGGTAACGATGGGTATGTTGTTTGTACTGGTGCTAATGATGTATGTGTGGGTTGTACTGGTGCTAACGATGGATACGTTGGTTGTACTGGTGCTAACGATGAATACGTTGGTTGTACTGTGATAACGATGGATGTCTGGATTGTACTGGTGCCAACGATGGATACGTTGGTTGTACTGCTGCTAACGGTGGATGTTTGTGTTGTACTGGTGCTAACGGTGCATGTGTGGGTTTTACTGGTGCTAACGATGGATCTGTGGATGTACTGGTGTTAATGGTGGATGTATGGGTTGTAATGGTGCTAATGATGGATACGTTGGTTGTACTGGTACTAATGATGGATGTGTTGGTTGTACTGGTGCTAATGATGGATACGTTGCTTGCACTGTGCTCACGATGGAAACTTTGGTTTTACTGGTGCTATCGATGGACGTGTGGGTTGTACTGGTGCTAACGATGGATACGTTAGTTGTACTAATGATGGATACGTTGGTTGTACTAGTGCTCACGATGGATGTGTGGGTTGTACTTGTGTTAATGATGTAAACCTTGGTTGTAATGGTGCTAATGATGGATGTGTTGGTTCTACTGCTGTTAATGATGGATAAGTTGGTTGTACTGGTGCTAACGATGGGTAGGTTGGTTGTACCGTGATAACGATGGATGTCTGGATTGTACTGGTGCTAACGATGGATGTATGGGTTGTACTGGTGCTAACGATGGATACGTTGGTTGTACTGGTGCTAACGATGGATGTGTTGGTTGTACTGGTGCTAATGATGGATAAGTTGGTTGTACTGGTGCTAACGATAGGTTTGTTGTTTGTACTGGTGCTAATGATGACTGTGTGGGTTGTACTGGTGCTAACGATGAATACGTTGGTTGTACTGTGCTAACGATGGATATGTTGGTTGGACTGGTGCTAACGATGGATGTGTGCGTTGTACTGGTGCCAACGATGGATACGTTGGCTGTACTGCTGCTAACGGTGGATGTTGGTGTTGTACTGGTGCTAACAGTGCATGTGTGGGTTTTACTGGTGCTAATGATGGATCTGTGGGTTGTACTGGTGCTAACGATGGCTACGTTGGTTGTACTGGTGCTAACGATGGATGTGTTGGTTGTACTGGTGATAATGATGGATCAGTTGGTTGTACTGGTGCTAACGATGGATATGTTGGTTGTACTGGTGCTAAGATTGGATGCATTGGTTGTACTGGTGCTAACGATCGATGTGTGTGTTGTAATGGTGCTACCGATGGATACGTTGGTTAGACTGGTGCTAACGTTGGATGTGTGGGTTGTGCTGGTGCTAATGATGGATATGTTGGTTGTACTGGTGCTAACGATAGATGCGTTGGTTGTACTGGTGCTAACGATCGATATGTGGGTTGTAATGGTGCTAACGATGGATACGTTGGTTGTACTGGTGCTAACGATGAATGTGTTGGTTGTTCTGGTGCTAACTATGGATACATTGGTTGTACTGGTGCTAACGGTGGATGTATGGGTTGTACTGATGGTAACGATGGATGTGTGGGTTATACTGTTGCTAAAGATGGATAGGTTGGTTGTACTGGTGCTTACGATGGATGTATGGGTTGTACTTGCGCTAACGATGGATACGTTGGTTCTACTGTGCAAACGATGGATATTTTGGCTGTACGGGTGCTAACGCTGAATATGTTGGTTAGACTGGTGCTCACGATGGATGTGTTGGTTGTACTGGTGCTAACGATGGATATGTTGGTTGTTCTGGTGCTAACGGTGGATGTGTGGGTTGTACTGGTGCTAACGATGGATGTTTGGGTTGTACTGGTGCTAGCGATGGATACGTTGGTCGTACTGCTAACGATGGATACATTGGTTGTACTCGTGCTAACGATGGAAACGTTGGTTGTACTGTGCTAACGCTGGATATGTTGGTTGTACTGGTGCTAACGATGGATACATTGGTTGTACTGGTGCTAACGATCGATGTGCAGGTTGTACTGGTGCTAATGATGGATATGTTGGTTGTTCTGGTGCTAACAGTGGATGTATGGGTTGTACTGGTGCTAACGGTGCATGTGTGGGTTGTACTGGTGCTAACGATGGATACGTTGGTTGTACTGCTAACGATGGATACATTGGTTGTACTCGTGCTAACGATGGAAACGTTGGTTGTACTGTGCTAACGCTGGATATGTTGGTTGTACTGGTGCTAACGATGGATACATTGGTTGTACTGGTGCTAACGATCGATGTGCAGGTTGTACTGGTGCTAATGATGGATATGTTGGTTGTACTGGTGCTAACAATCGATGTGTGGGTTGTACTGGTGCTAACGATGGATACCTTGGTTGTACTGCTAACGATGGATACGTTGGTTGTACTGGTGCTAATGATGGATACGTTGCTTGCACTGTGCTAATGATGGAAACTTTGGTTTTACTGGTGCTATCAATGGAAACGTTGGTTGTACTAGTGCTAACGATGGACGTGTGGGTTGTACTGGTGCTAACGATGGATACGTTAGTTGTACTAATGATGGATATGTTGGTTGTACTAGTGCTCACGATGGATGTGTGGGTTGTACTTGTGTTAATGATGTATACCTTGGTTGTACTGGTGCTAACGATGGATGTGTTGGTTCTACTGCTGCTAATGATGGATAAGTTGGTTGTACTGGTGCTAACGATGGGTATTTGGTTGTACTGTGATAACGATGGATGTCTGGATTGAACTGGTGCTAACAATGGATGTGTGGGTTGTACTGGTACCAACGATGAATACGTTGGTTGTACTGCTGCTAACAGTGGATGTTCGTGTTGTACTTGTGCTAACGGTGCATGTGTGGGTTGGACTCGTGCTAACAATGGATACGTTGGTTGTACTGGTGCTAACGGTGGATGTATGGGTTGTACTGGTGCTAACAATGGATACCTTGGTTGTACTAGTGAAAACGATGGATGTGTTGATTTGACTGGTGCTAATGATGGATAAGTTGGTTGTACTGGAGCTAACGATGGGTACGTTGTTTGTATTGGTGCTTATGATGGATGTCTCGATTGTACTGGTGCTAACGATGGATGAGTGGGTTGTACTGGTGCTAGCGATGGATACGTTGGTCGTACTGGTGCTAACGGTGGATGTATGGGTTGTACTGGTGCTAACGGTGCATGTGTGGGTTGTACTGGTGCTAACGATGGATACGTTGGTTGTACTGCTAACGATGGATACATTGGTTGTACTCGTGCTAACGATGGAAACGTTGGTTGTACTGGTGCTAACGATGGATACGTTGGTTTTACTGGTACTAACGATGGATGTGTGGGTTGTACTGGTGCTAACGATGGATGTGGTGGTTGTACTGGTGCTAATGATGGATGTGTGGGTTGTACTGGTGCTAACGATGGATGTGTGGGTTGTACTGGTGCTAACGATGGATATGTTGGTTGTACTGGTACTAACGATGGATGTGTGGATTGTACTGGTGCTAACAATGGATGTGTTGGTTGTACTGGTGCTAATGATGGATGTGTGGGTTGTACTGTGCTAACGATGGATGTGTGGGTTGTACTTGACGTAACGATGGATACATTGGTTGTCCTTGTGCTAACGTTGTGTGTGTGGTTTTTACTGGTGCGAACGATGGATATTTTGGTTGAACTGGTGCCAACGATGGATACGTTGATTTTACTGGTGCTAACGACAGATGTGTTCGTTGTACTGGTGCTAATGCTGGATACGTACGTTGTACTGGTGCTAACGATGGATGTGTGGGTTGTATTGTTTCTAACGATGTATTTGTTGGTTGTACTGGTGCTAATGATGGATGTGTGGGGTGTACTGGTGCTAACGATGTATGTGTGGGTCGTACTGGTGCTAACGATGGATACATTGGTTGTACTGGTGCTAACGATCGATACGTTGGTTATACTGGTTCTAACGCTGGATGTGTGGGTTGTACTGGTGCTAACGATGGATAAGTTAGTTGTTCTGGTGCTAACGATATATACGTTGTTTGTACTAGTGCTAACGATGGATGTGTGGGCTGTACTTGTGCTAACGATGGATGTGTGGGTTGTACTGTGGCTAATGATAGATGTGTGGGTTGTACTGGTGCTAACAATGTGTGCGTAGGTTGTACTGGTGCTAACGATGGATACATTGTTTGTATTGGCGCTAACGATGGATATGTGGTTTGTACTGGTGCCAACGATGGGTACGTTGGTTGTACTGGTGCTAACGATGGATATGTGGGTTGTAGTGGTGCTAACGATGGATAAAGTGGTTGTACTGGTGCTAACGATGGATGTGTGGGTTGTACTGGTGCTAACGATGGATACCTTGGTTGTACTGCTAACGATGGATACGTTGGTTGTACTGGTGCTAATGATGGATACGTTGCTTGCACTGTGCTAATGATGGAAACTTTGGTTTTACTGGTGCTATCAATGGAAACGTTGGTTGTACTAGTGCTAACGATGGACGTGTGGGTTGTACTGGTGCTAACGATGGATACGTTAGTTGTACTAATGATGGATATGTTGGTTGTACTAGTGCTCACGATGGATGTGTGGGTTGTACTTGTGTTAATGATGTATACCTTGGTTGTACTGGTGCTAACGATGGATGTGTTGGTTCTACTGCTGCTAATGATGGATAAGTTGGTTGTACTGGTGCTAACGATGGGTATTTGGTTGTACTGTGATAACGATGGATGTCTGGATTGAACTGGTGCTAACAATGGATGTGTGGGTTGTACTGGTACCAACGATGAATACGTTGGTTGTACTGCTGCTAACAGTGGATGTTTGTGTTGTACTGGTGCTAACGGTGCATGTGTGGGTTGGACTCGTGCTAACGATGGATACGTTGGTTGTACTGGTGCTAACGGTGGATGTATGGGTTGTACTGGTGCTAATGATGGATACCTTGGTTGTACTAGTGAAAACGATGGATGTGTTGATTTGACTGGTGCTAATGATGGATAAGTTGGTTGTACTGGAGCTAACGATGGGTACGTTGTTTGTATTGGTGCTTATGATGGATGTCTCGATTGTACTGGTGCTAACGATGGATGAGTGGGTTGTACTGGTGCTAGCGATGGATACGTTGGTCGTACTGGTGCTAACGGTGGATGTATGGGTTGTACTGGTGCTAACGGTGCATGTGTGGGTTGTACTGGTGCTAACGATGGATACGTTGGTTGTACTGCTAACGATGGATACATTGGTTGTACTCGTGCTAACGATGGAAACGTTGGTTGTACTGGTGCTAACGATGGATACGTTGGTTTTACTGGTACTAACGATGGATGTGTGGGTTGTACTGGTGCTAACGATGGATGTGGTGGTTGTACTGGTGCTAATGATGGATGTGTGGGTTGTACTGGTGCTAACGATGGATGTGTGGGTTGTACTGGTGCTAACGATGGATATGTTGGTTGTACTGGTACTAACGATGGATGTGTGGATTGTACTGGTGCTAACAATGGATGTGTTGGTTGTACTGGTGCTAATGATGGATGTGTGGGTTGTACTGTGCTAACGATGGATGTGTGGGTTGTACTTGACGTAACGATGGATACATTGGTTGTCCTTGTGCTAACGTTGTGTGTGTGGTTTTTACTGGTGCGAACGATGGATATTTTGGTTGAACTGGTGCCAACGATGGATACGTTGATTTTACTGGTGCTAACGACAGATGTGTTCGTTGTACTGGTGCTAATGCTGGATACGTACGTTGTACTGGTGCTAACGATGGATGTGTGGGTTGTATTGTTTCTAACGATGTATTTGTTGGTTGTACTGGTGCTAATGATGGATGTGTGGGGTGTACTGGTGCTAACGATGTATGTGTGGGTCGTACTGGTGCTAACGATGGATACATTGGTTGTACTGGTGCTAACGATCGATACGTTGGTTATACTGGTTCTAACGCTGGATGTGTGGGTTGTACTGGTGCTAACGATGGATAAGTTAGTTGTTCTGGTGCTAACGATATATACGTTGTTTGTACTAGTGCTAACGATGGATGTGTGGGCTGTACTTGTGCTAACGATGGATGTGTGGGTTGTACTGTGGCTAATGATAGATGTGTGGGTTGTACTGGTGCTAACAATGTGTGCGTAGGTTGTACTGGTGCTAACGATGGATACATTGTTTGTATTGGCGCTAACGATGGATATGTGGTTTGTACTGGTGCCAACGATGGGTACGTTGGTTGTACTGGTGCTAACGATGGATATGTGGGTTGTAGTGGTGCTAACGATGGATAAAGTGGTTGTACTGGTGCTAACGATGGATGTGTGGGTTGACTGGTGCTAACTATGGATACGTTGGCTGTACTGGTGCGAACGATGGATGTGTGGTTTGTACTGGTGCTAACGATGGATAATTTGGTTGTTCTAGTGCTAACGATGGATGTGTGGGTTACACTGGTGCTAACGATGGATACGTTGGTTGTTCTGGTGCTAACGATGGATGTGTGGGTTGTACTGGTGCTAACGATGGATGATTGGGTTGTACTGGTGCGAACGAAGGATACATTTGTAGTACTGGTGCTAACGATGGGTACATTCGTTGTACTGGTGCTAACGATGGACATGTTGTTTTTACTGGTGCTAACAATGAATACATTGGATGTTCTAGTGCTCACGATGGATTTGTGGCTTGTATTAGTGCTAACGATGGATACGTTGGTTGTACTGGTGCTAATGGTGAAGGTGTGGTTTTTACTGGTGCTAACGATGGATACGTTGGTTGTACTGTTGCTAACGCTGGATGAGTGGGTTGTACTGGTGCTAACCATGGAAACATTGGCTGTACTGTGCTAACGATGGATATGTGCATTGTACTGGTGCTAACGATGGATGTGTGGGTTGTACTGGTGCGAACGGTGGATACGTTGGTTGTACTGCTGCTAACGTTGGATGTGTCGGTTATACTGGTGTAAAAATTGGATGTGTTGGTTGGACTGGTGCTAATGATGGATACGTTGGCTGTACTCGTGCTAACGATGGATACGTTGGTTGTACTGGGGCTAACGATGGAAAAATTGATTGCACTGCTGCTAACGATGGATATGTTGGTCATACTGGTGCTAACGATGGATGTGTGGGTTGTACTGGTGCTAACGATGGATACGTTGGTTGTACTGGTGTTAACGATGAATACATTGGTTGTACTGTGATAACGATGGATGTCTGGATTGTACTGCTGCTAACGGTGGATGTGTGGGTTGTACTGGTGCTAATGATGAATACGTTGGTTGTACTGGTGCTAATGATGGATACCTTGGTTGTACTGCTAACGATGGATACATTGGTTGTACTGGTGCTAATGATGGATACGTTGCTTGCACTGTGCTAACGATGGAAACTTTGGTTTTACTGGTGCTATCGATGGAAACGTTGGTTGTACTAGTGCTAACCATGGACGTGTGGGTTGTACTGGTGCTAACGATGGATACGTTAGTTGTACTAATGATGGATACGTTGGTTGTACTAGTGCTCACGATGGATGTGTGGGTTGTACTTGTGTTAATGATGTATACCTTGGTTGTACGGGTGCTAACGATGGATGTGTTGGTTCTACTGCTGCTAATGATGGATAAGTTGGTTGTACTGGTGCTAACGATGGGTAGGTTGGTTGTACTGTGATAACGATGGATGTCTGGATTGTACTGGTGCTAACGATGGATGTGTGGGTTGTACTGGTGCCAACGATGGATACGTTGGTTGTACTGCTGCTAACGATGGATGTGTTGGTTCTACTGGTGCTAATGATGGATTAGTTGGTTGTACTGGTGCTAACGATGGGTATGTTGTTTGTACTAGTGCTAATGATGAATGTGTGGGTTGTACTGGTGCTAACGATGGATACGTTGGTTGTACTGTGATAACGATGGATGTCTAGATTGTACTGGTGCTAACGATGGATGTGTGGGTTGTCCTGGTGCTAACGATGGATACGTTGGTTGTACTGGTGTTAACGATGAATACGTTGGTTGTACTGTGTTAACGATGGATGTCTGGATTGTACTGGTGCTAATGATGGATGTGTGGGTTGTACTGGTGCTAATGATGGATACGTTGGTTGTACTGGTGTTAACGATGAATACGTTGGTTGTACTGTATTAACGATGGATGTCTGGATTGTACTGGTGCTAATGATGGATGTGTTGGTTGTACTGGTGCTAATGATGAATCAGTTGGTTGTACTGGTGCTAACGATGGGTATGTTGTTTGTACTGGTGCTAATGAAGTATGTATGGGTTGTACTGGTGCTAACGATGCATACGTTGGTTGTACTGGTGCTAACGATGAATACGTTGGTTATACTGTGATAACGATGGATGTCTGGATTGTACTGGTGCTAACGATGGATGTGTGGGTTGTACTGGTGTCAACGATGGATATGTTGGTTGTATTGCTGCTAACGGTGGACGTTTGTGTTGTACTGGTGCTAACGGTGCATGTGTGGGTTTTACTCGTGCTAACGATGGATCTGTGGGTTGTACTGGTGCTAACGGTGGATACGTTGGTTGTACTGGTGCTAATGATGGATACCTTGGTTGTACTGCTAACGATGGATACATTGGTTGTACTGGTGCTAATAATGGATACGTTGCTTGCACTGTGCTAACGATGGAAACTTTGGTTTTACTGGTGCTATCGATGGAAACGTTGGTTGTACTAGTGCTAACGATGGACGTGTGGGTTGTACTGGTTCTAACGATGGATACGTTAGTTGTACTATTGATGGATACGTTGGTTGTACTAGTGCTCACGATGGATGTGTGGGTTGTACTTGTGTTAATGATGTAAACCTTGGTTGTACTGGTGCTAATGATGGATAAGTTGGTTGTACTGGTGCTAACGATGGGTAGGTTGGTTGTACTGGTGCTAACGATGGATATGTTGGTTGTACTGGTGCTAACGGTGCATGTGTGGGTTTTACTGGTGCTAACGATGGATACGTTGGTTGTACTGGTGCTAACGATGGATATGTTGGTTGTACTGGTGCTAATGATGGATCAGTTGGTTGTACTGGTGCTAACGATGGGTACGTTGTTTGTACTGGTGCTAATGATGTATGTGTGGGTTGTACTGGTGCTAACGATGCATACGTTGGTTGTACTGGTGTTAACGATGAATACGTTGGTTGTACTGGTGCTAACAATGGATGTGTTGGTTGTACTGGTGCTAATGATGAATCAGTTGGTTGTACTGGTGCTAACGATCGGTATGTTGTTTGTACTGGTGCTAATGATGTATGTGTGGGTTGTGCTGGTGCTAACGATGGATACGTTGGTTGTACTGGTGCTAATGATGAATACGTTGGTTGTACTGTGATAACGATGGATGTGTGGGTTGTACTGGTGCCAACGATGGATACGCTGGTTGTACTGCTGCTAACGGTGGATGTTTGTGTTGTACTGGTGCTAACGGTGCATGTGTGGGTTTTACTGGTGCTAACGATGGATCTGTGGGTTGTACTGGTGCTAACGGTGGATGTATGGGTTGTACTGGTGCTAACGATGGATACGTTGGTTGTACTGGTGCTAACGATGGAGGTGTTGGTTGTACTGGTGCTAATGATGGATCAGTTGGTTGTACTGGTGCTAACGATGGAGGTGTTGGTTGTACTGGTGCTAATGATGGATCAGTTGGTTGTACTGGTGCTTACGATGGGTACGTTGTTTGTACTGGTGCTAATGATGTATGTGTGGGTTGTACTGGTGCTAACGATTGATACGTTGGTTGTACTGGTGCTAATGATGGATACGTTGCTTTCACTGTGCTAACGATGGAAACTTTGGTTTTACTGGTGCTATCGATGGAAACGTTGGTTGTACTAGTGCTAACCATGGACGTGTGGGTTGTACTGGTGCTAACGATGGATACGTTAGTTGTACTAATGATGGATACGTTGGTTGTACTAGTGCTCACGATGGATGTGTGGGTTGTACTTGTGTTAATGATGTATACCTTGGTTGTACGGGTGTTAACGATGGATGTGTTGGTTCTACTGCTGCTAATGATGGATAAGTTGGTTGTACTGGTGCTAACGATGGGTAGGTTGGTTGTACTGTGATAACGATGGATGTCTGGATTGTACTGGTGCTAACGATGGATGTGTGGGTTGTACTGGTGCCAACGATGGATACGTTGGTTGTACTGCTGCTAACGATGGATGTGTTGGTTCTACTGGTGCTAATGATGGATTAGTTGGTTGTACTGGTGCTAACGATGGGTATGTTGTTTGTACTAGTGCTAATGATGAATGTGTGGGTTGTACTGGTGCTAACGATGGATACGTTGGTTGTACTGTGATAACGATGGATGTCTGGATTGTACTGGTGCTAACGATGGATGTGTGGGTTGTACTGGTGCTAACGATGGATACGTTGGTTGTACAGGTGTTAACGATGAATACGTTGGTTGTACTGTGTTAACGATGGATGTCTGGATTGTACTGGTGCTAATGATGTATGTGTGGGTTGTACTGGTGCTAATGATGGATACGTTGGTTGTACTGGTGTTAACGATGAATACGTTGGTTGTACTGTATTAACGATGGATGTCTGGATTGTACTGGTGCTAATGATGGATGTGTTGGTTGTACTGGTGCTAATGATGAATCAGTTGGTTGTACTGGTGCTAACGATGGGTATGTTGTTTGTACTGGTGCTAATGATGTATGTGTGGGTTGTACTGGTGCTAACGATGCATACGTTGGTTGTACTGGTGCTAACGATGAATACGTTGGTTGTACTGTGATAACGATGGATGTCTGGATTGTACTGGTGCTAACGATGGATGTGTGGGTTGTACTGGTGTCAACGATGGATATGTTGGTTGTATTGCTGCTAACGGTGGATGTTTGTGTTGTACTGGTGCTAACGGTGCATGTGTGGGTTTTACTCGTGCTAACGATGGATCTGTGGGTTGTACTGGTGCTAACGGTGGATACGTTGGTTGTACTGCTGCTAATGATGGATACCTTGGTTGTACTGCTAACGATGGATACATTGGTTGTACTGGTGCTAATGATGGATACGTTGCTTGCACTGTGCTAACGATGGAAACTTTGGTTTTACTGGTGCTATCGATGGAAACGTTGGTTGTACTAGTGCTAACGATGGACGTGTGGGTTGTACTGGTTCTAACGATGGATACGTTAGTTGTACTATTGATGGATACGTTGGTTGTACTAGTGCTCATGATGGATGTGTGGGTTGTACTTGTGTTAATGATGTAAACCTTGGTTGTACTGGTGCTAACGATGGGTAGGTTGGTTGTACTGGTGCTAACGATGGATATGTTGGTTGTACTGGTGCTAACGATGGATATGTTGGTTGTACTGGTGCTAACGGTGCATGTGTGGGTTTTACTGGTGCTAACGATGGATACGTTGGTTGTACTGGTGCTAACGATGGATATGTTGGTTGTACTGGTGCTAATGATGGATCAGTTGGTTGTACTGGTGCTAACGATGGGTACGTTGTTTGTACTGGTGCTAATGATGTATGTGTGGGTTGTACTGGTGCTAACGATGCATACGTTGGTTGTACTGGTGTTAACGATGAATACGTTGGTTGTACTGGTGCTAACGATGGATGTGTTGGTTGTACTGGTGCTAATGATGGATCAGTTGGTTGTACTGGTGCTAACGATCGGTATGTTGTTTGTACTGGTGCTAATGATGTATGTGTGGGTTGTGCTGGTGCTAACGATGGATACGTTGGTTGTACTGGTGCTAATGATGAATACGTTGGTTGTACTGTGATAACGATGGATGTGTGGGTTGTACTGGTGCCAACGATGGATACGCTGGTTGTACTGCTGCTAACAGTGGATGTTTGTGTTGTACTGGTGCTAACGATGGATACGTTGGTTGTACTGGTGCTAACGATGGAGGTGTTGGTTGTACTCGTGCTAATGATGGATCAGTTGGTTGTACTGGTGCTTACGATGGATACGTTGTTTGTACTGGTGCTAATGATGTATGTGTGGGTTATACTGGTGCTAACGATGGATACGTTGGTTGTACTGGTGCTAATGATGGATACGTTGCTTGCACTGTGCTAACGATGGAAACTTTGGTTTTACTGGTGCTATCGATGGAAACGTTGGTTGTACTAGTGCTAACCATGGACGTGTGGGTTGTACTGGTGCTAACGATGGATACGTTAGTTGTACTAATGATGGATACGTTGGTTGTACTAGTGCTCACGATGGATGTGTGGGTTGTACTTGTGTTAATGATGTATACCTTGGTTGTACGGGTGCTAACGATGGATGTGTTGGTTCTACTGCTGCTAATGATGGATAAGTTGGTTGTACTGGTGCTAACGATGGGTAGGTTGGTTGTACTGTGATAACGATGGATGTCTGGATTGTACTGGTGCTAACGATGGATGTGTGGGTTGTACTGGTGCCAACGATGGATACGTTGGTTGTACTGGTGTTAACGATGAATACGTTGGTTGTACTGTGTTAACGATGGATGTCTGGATTGTACTGGTGCTAATGATGTATGTGTGGGTTGTACTGGTGCTAATGATGGATACGTTGGTTGTACTGGTGTTAACGATGAATACGTTGGTTGTACTGTATTAACGATGGATGTCTGGATTGTACTGGTGCTAATGATGGATGTGTTGGTTGTACTGGTGCTAATGATGAATCAATTGGTTGTACTGGTGCTAACGATGGGTATGTTGTTTGTACTGGTGCTAATGATGTATGTGTGGGTTGTACTGGTGCTAACGATGCATACGTTGGTTGTACTGGTGCTAACGATGAATACGTTGGTTGTACTGTGATAACGATGGATGTCTGGATTGTACTGGTGCTAACGATGGATGTGTGGGTTGTACTGGTGTCAACGATGGATATGTTGGTTGTATTGCTGCTAACGGTGGATGTTTGTGTTGTACTGGTGGTCACGGTGCATGTGTGGGTTTTACTCGTGCTAACGATGGATCTGTGGGTTGTACTGGTGCTAACGGTGGATACGTTGGTTGTACTGCTGCTAATGATGGATACCTTGGTTGTACTGCTAACGATGGATACATTGGTTGTACTGGTGCTAATGATGGATACGTTGCTTGCACTGTGCTAACGATGGAAACTTTGGTTTTACTGGTGCTATCGATGGAAACGTTGGTTGTACTAGTGCTAACGATGGACGTGTGGGTTGTACTGGTTCTAACGATGGATACGTTAGTTGTACTATTGATGGATACGTTGGTTGTACTAGTGCTCACGATGGATGTGTGGGTTGTACTTGTGTTAATGATGTAAACCTTGGTTGTACTGGTGCTAACGATGGGTAGGTTGGTTGTACTGGTGCTAACGATGGATATGTTGGTTGTACTGGTGCTAACGATGGATATGTTGGTTGTACTGGTGCTAACGGTGCATGTGTGGGTTTTACTGGTGCTAACGATGGATACGTTGGTTGTACTGGTGCTAACGATGGATATGTTGGTTGTACTGGTGCTAATGATGGATCAGTTGGTTGTACTGGTGCTAACGATGGGTACGTTGTTTGTACTGGTGCTAATGATGTATGTGTGGGTTGTACTGGTGCTAACGATGCATACGTTGGTTGTACTGGTGTTAACGATCGGTATGTTGTTTGTACTGGTGCTAATGATGTATGTGTGGGTTGTGCTGGTGCTAACGATGGATACGTTGGTTGTACTGGTGCTAATGATGAATACGTTGGTTGTACTGTGATAACGATGGATGTGTGGGTTGTACTGGTGCCAACGATGGATACGTTGGTTGTACTGGTGCTAACGATGGAGGTGTTGGTTGTACTCGTGCTAATGATGGATCAGTTGGTTGTACTGGTGCTTACGATGGGTACGTTGTTTGTACTGGTGCTAATGATGTATGTGTGGGTTGTACTGGTGCTAACGATGGATACGTTGGTTGTACTGGTGCTAATGATGGATACGTTGCTTGCACTGTGCTAACGATGGAAACTTTGGTTTTACTGGTGCTATCGATGGAAACGTTGGTTGTACTAGTGCTAACCATGGACGTGTGGGTTGTACTGGTGCTAACGATGGATACGTTAGTTGTACTAATGATGGATACGTTGGTTGTACTAGTGCTCACGATGGATGTGTGGGTTGTACTTGTGTTAATGATGTATACCTTGGTTGTACGGGTGCTAACGATGGATGTGTTGGTTCTACTGCTGCTAATGATGGATAAGTTGGTTGTACTGGTGCTAACGATGGGTAGGTTGGTTGTACTGTGATAACGATGGATGTCTGGATTGTACTGGTGCTAACGATGGATGTGTGGGTTGTACTGGTGCCAACGATGGATACGTTGGTTGTACTGCTGCTCACGATGGATGTGTTGGTTGTACTGGTGATAATGATGGATCAGTTGGTTGTACTGGTGCTAACGATGGATATGTTGGTTGTACTGGTGCTAAGATTGGATGCATTGGTTGTACTGGTGCTAACGATCGATGTGTGTGTTGTAATGGTGCTACCGATGGATACGTTGGTTAGACTGGTGCTAACGATGGATGTGTGGGTTGTGCTGGTGCTAATGATGGATATGTTGGTTGTACTGGTGCTAACGATAGATGCGTTGGTTGTACTGGTGCTAACGATCGATATGTGGGTTGTACTGGTGCTAACGATGGATACGTTGGTTGTACTGTGATAACGATGGATGTCTGGATTGTACTGGTGCTAACGATGGATGTGTGGGTTGTACTGGTGCTAACGATGGATACGTTGGTTGTACTGGTGTTAACGATGAATACGTTGGTTGTACTGTGTTAACGATGGATGTCTTGATTGTACTGGTGCTAATGATGGATGTGTGGGTTGTACTGGTGCTAATGATGGATACGTTGGTTGTACTGGTGTTAACGATGAATACGTTGGTTGTACTCGTGCTAATGATGGATCAGTTGGTTGTACTGGTGCTAACGATGGGTACGTTGTTTGTACTGGTGCTAATGATGTATGTGTGGGTTGTACTGGTGCTAACGATGGATACGTTGGTTGTACTGGTGCTAACGATGGATACATTGGTTGTACTGGTGGTAACGATCGATGTGTGGGTTGTACTGGTGCTAACGATGGATACGTTGGATGTACTGGTGCTAACGATGGATGTGTGGGTTGTACTGGTGCTAATGATGGATACATTGGTTGTACTGGTGCTAACAATCGATGTGTGTGTTGTACTGGTGCTAACGATGGATATGTTGGTTGTACTGGTGCTAAGATTGGATGCATTCGTTGTACTGGTGCTAACGATCGATGTGTGTGTTGTAATGGTGCTACCGATGGATACGTTGGTTGGACTGGTGCTAACGATGGATGTGTGGGTTGTACTGGTGCTAACGATGGATACGTTGGTTGTACTGCTAACGATGGATACATTGGTTGTACTCGTGCTAACGATGGAAACGTTGGTTGTACTGGTGCTAACGATGGATACGTTGGTTTTACTGGTACTAACGATGGATGTGTGGGTTGTACTGGTGCTAACGATGGATGTGTGGGTTGTACTGGTGCTAACGATGGATATGTTGGTTGTACTGGTACTAACGATGGATGTGTGGATTGTACTGGTGCTAACAATGGATGTGTTGGTTGTACTGGTGCTAATGATGGATGTGTGGGTTGTGCTGTGCTAACGATGGATGTGTGGGTTGTACTTGACGTAACGATGGATACATTGGTTGTCCTTGTGCTAACGTTGTGTGTGTGGTTTTTACTGGTGCGAACGATGGATATTTTGGTTGAACTGGTGCCAACGATGGATACGTTGATTTTACTGGTGCTAACGACAGATGTGTTCGTTGTACTGGTGCTAATGCTGGATACGTACGTTGTACTGGTGCTAACGATGGATGTGTGGGTTGTATTGTTTCTAACGATGTATTTGTTGGTTGTACTGGTGCTAATGATGGATGTGTGGGGTGTACTGGTGCTAACGATGTATGTGTGGGTTGTACTGGTGCTAACGATGGATACATTGGTTGTACTGGTGCTAACGATCGATACGTTGGTTATACTGGTTCTAACGCTGGATGTGTGGGTTGTACTGGTGCTAACGATGGATAAGTTAGTTGTTCTGGTGCTAACGATATATACGTTGTTTGTACTAATGCTAACGATGGATGTGTGGGCTGTACTTGTGCTAACGATGGATGTGTGGGTTGTACTGCGGCTAATGATAGATGTGTGGGTTGTACTGGTGCTAACAATGTGTGCGTAGGTTGTACTGGTGCTAACGATGGATACATTGTTTGTATTGGCGCTAACGATGGATATGTGGTTTGTACTGGTGCCAACGATGGGTACGTTGGTTGTACTGGTGCTAACGATGGATATGTGGGTTGTAGTGGTGCTAACGATGGATAAAGTGGTTGTACTGGTGCTAACGATGGATGTGTGGGTTGACTGGTGCTAACGATGGATACGTTGGCTGTACTGGTGCTAACGATGGATGTGTGGTTTGTACTGGTGCTAACGATGGATAATTTGGTTGTTCTAGTGCTAACGATGGATGTGTGGGTTACACTGGTGCTAACGATGGATACGTTGGTTGTTCTGGTGCTAACGATGGATGTGTGGGTTGTACTGGTGCTAACGATGGATGATTGGGTTGTACTGGTGCGAACGAAGGATACATTTGTAGTACTGGTGCTAACGATGGGTACATTCGTTGTACTGGTGCTAACGATGGACATGTTGTTTTTACTGGTGCTAACAATGAATACATTGGATGTTCTAGTGCTCACGATGGATTTGTGGCTTGTATTAGTGCTAACGATGGATACGTTGGTTGTACTGGTGCTAATGGTGAAGGTGTGGTTTTTACTGGTGCTAACGATGGATACGTTGGTTGTACTGTTGCTAACGCTGGATGAGTGGGTTGTACTGGTGCTAACCATGGAAACATTGGCTGTACTGTGCTAACGATGGATATGTGCATTGTACTGGTGCTAACGATGGATGTGTGGGTTGTACTGGTGCGAACGGTGGATACGTTGGTTGTACTGCTGCTAACGTTGGATGTGTCGGTTATACTGGTGTAAAAATTGGATGTGTTGGTTGGACTGGTGCTATTGATGGATACGTTGGCTGTACTCGTGCTAACGATGGATACGTTGGTTGTACTGGGGCTAACGATGGATAAATTGATTGCACTGCTGCTAACGATGGATATGTTGGTCATACTGGTGCTAACGATGGATGTGTGGGTTGTACTGGTGCTAACGATGGATACGTTGGTTGTACTGGTGTTAACGATGAATACATTGGTTGTACTGTGATAACGATGGATGTCTGGATTGTACTGCTGCTAACGCTGGATGTGTGGGTTGTACTGGTGCTAATGATGAATACGTTGGTTGTACTGGTGCTAATGATGGATACCTTGGTTGTACTGCTAACGATGGATACATTGGTTGTACTGGTGCTAATGATGGATACGTTGCTTGCACTGTGCTAACGATGGAAACTTTGGTTTTACTGGTGCTATCGATGGAAACGTTGGTTGTACTAGTGCTAACCATGGACGTGTGGGTTGTACTGGTGCTAACGATGGATACGTTAGTTGTACTAATGATGGATACGTTGGTTGTACTAGTGCTCACGATGGATGTGTGGGTTGTACTTGTGTTAATGATGTAAACCTTGGTTGTACTGGTGCTAATGATGGATAAGTTGGTTGTACTGGTGCTAACGATGGGTAGGTTGGTTGTACTGGTGCTAACGATGGATATGTTGGTTGTACTGGTGCTAACGATGGATATGTTGGTTGTACTGGTGCTAACGGTGCATGTGTGGGTTGTACTGGTGCTAACGATGGATACGTTGGTTGTACTGGTGCTAACGATGGATATGTTGGTTGTACTGGTGCTAATGATGGATCAGTTGGTTGTACTGGTGCTAACGATGGGTACGTTGTTTGTACTGGTGCTAATGATGTATGTGTGGGTTGTACTGGTGCTAACGATGCATACGTTGGTTTGTACTGGTGTTAACGATGAATACGTTGGTTGTACTGGTGCTAACGATGGATGTGTTGGTTGTACTGGTGCTAATGATGGATCAGTTGGTTGTACTGGTGCTAACGATCGGTATGTTGTTTGTACTGGTGCTAATGATGTATGTGTGGGTTGTACTGGTGCTAACGATGGATACGTTGGTTGTACTGGTGCTAATGATGAATACGTTGGTTGTACTGTGATAACGATGGATGTGTGGGTTGTACTGGTGCCAACGATGGATACGCTGGTTGTACTGCTGCTAACAGTGGATGTTTGTGTTGTACTGGTGCTAACGGTGCATGTGTGGGTTTTACTGGTGCTAACGATGGATCTGTGGGTTGTACTGGTGCTAACGGTGGATGTATGGGTTGTACTGGTGCTAACGATGGATACGTTGGTTGTACTGGTGCTAACGATGGAGGTGTTGGTTGTACTCGTGCTAATGATGGATCAGTTGGTTGTACTGGTGCTAACGATGGGCACGTTGTTTGTACTGGTGCTAATGATGTATGTGTGGGTTGTACTGGTGCTAACGATGGATACGTTGGTTGTACTGGTGCTAATGATGGATACATTGGTTGTACTGGTGGTAACGATCGATGTGTGGGTTGTACTGGTGCTAACGATGGATACGTTGGATGTACTGGTGCTAACGATGGATGTGTGGGTTGTACTGGTGCTAATGATGGATACATTGGTTGTACTGGTGCTAACAATCGATGTGTGTGTTGTACTGGTGCTAACGATGGATATGTTGGTTGTACTGGTGCTAAGATTAGATGCATTCGTTGTACTGGTGCTAACGATCGATGTGTGTGTTGTAATGGTGCTACCGATGGATACATTGGTTGGACTGGTGCTAACGATGGATGTGTGGGTTGGACTGGTGCTAATGATGGATATGTTGGTTGTACTGGTGCTAACGATAGATGCGTTGGTTGTACTGGTGCTAATGATCGATGTGTGGGTTGTAATGGTGCTAACGATGGATACGTTGGTTGTACTGGTGCTAACGATGGATGTGTTGGTTGTTCTGGTGCTAACTATGGATACATTGGTTGTACTGGTGCTAACGGTGGATGTATGGGTTGTACTGATGGTAACGATGGATGTGTGGGTTATACTGTTGCTAAAGATGGATACGTTGGTTGTACTGGTGCTAACGATGGATGTATGGGTTGTACTTGCGCTAACGATGGATACGTTGGTTCTACTGTGCTAACGATGGATATGTTGGCTGTACGGTTGCTAACGCTGAATATGTTGGTTGGACTGGTGCTCACGATGGATGTGTTGGTTGTACTGGTGCTAACGATGGATATGTTGGTTGTTCTGGTGCTAACGGTGGATGTGTGGGTTGTACTGGTGCTAACCATGGATGTGTGGGTTGTACTGGTGCTAGCGATGGATACGTTAGTTATTAAGTTGCTAACGATGTGTACATTAGTTGTACGAGTGCTAACGATGGATGTGTGGGATGTACTGGTGCTAACGATGGATATGTGGGTTGTACTGGTGCTCACGATGGATGTGTTGGTTTTCCTGGTGCTAACGATGGCTATGTTGGTTGTTCTGGTGCTAATGATGGATACTTTGGTTGTACTTGTGCTAACGATGGATGTGGATGTGTTGGTTGTTCTGGTGCTAATGATGGATCTGGATGTGTTGGTTCTACTGGTGCGAACGATGGAAGTGGATGTGTTGCTTGTACTGGTGCTGACGGTGGATGTGTTGGTTGTTCTGGTGCTAACGATGGATGTGTTGGTTGTTTTGGTGCTAACGGTGGATACATTGGTTGTATTGGTGCTAACAGTGGATGTATGGGTTGTACTGATGGTAACGATGGATGTGTGGCTTATACTGTTGCTAAAGATGGATGCGTTGGTTGTACTGGTGCTAACGATGGATGTATTGCTTGTACTTGCGCTAACGATGGATATGTTGGTTCTACTGTGCTAACGATTGATATGTTGGCTGTACGGGTGCTAACGCTGAATATGTTGGTTGGACTGGTGCTCACGATGGATGTGTTGGTTGTACTGGTGCTAACGATGGATATGTTGGTTGTTCTGGTGCTAACGGTGGATACTTTGGTTTTACTGGTGCTAACGATGGATGTGGAAGTGTTGGTTGTTCTGGTGCTAATGATGGATCTGGATGTGTTGGTTGTACTGGTGCTAACGATGGATGTGGATGTGTTGGTTGTACTGGTGCTAACGACGGATGTGTTGGTTCCTCTGGTGCTAACGGTGGATACATTGGTTGAACTGGTGCTAACGATGGACATGTTGGTTGTACTGATGCTAACGATGGATGTGTGGGTTGTACTGTTGCTAACGATGGATACGTTGGATCTAGTGGTGCTAATGATGGATACGTTAGTTATACTGCTGCTAACGATCGATGTGTGGGTTGTACTGCTGCTAACTATGAATATGTTGGTTGTACTGCTGCTAACGATTGATACATTGGTTGTACTGGTGGTAAAGATGAATGTGTGGGTTGTACTGATGCTAACGATGGATACGTTGGTTGGACTGGTGCTAACGATGGATGTGTGGGTTGTACTGGTGCTAATGATGGATATGTTGGTTGTAATGGTGCTAACGAAGGATACGTTGGTTGTACTGGTGCTAACGGTCGATGTGTGGTTTGTACTGGTACTAACGATGTATTTGTTGGTTGTACTGGTGCTAATGATGGATGTGTGGGGTGTACTGGTGCTAACGATGTATGTGTGGGTTGTACTGGTGCTAACGATGGATACATTGGTTGTACTGGTGCTAACGATCGATACGTTGGTTATACTGGTTCTAACGCTGGATGTGTGGGTTGTACTGGTGCTAACGATTGACACGTTAGTTGTTCTGGTGCTAACGATATATACGTTGTTTGTACTAGTGCTAACGATGGATGTGTGTGTTGTACTTGTGCTAACGATGGATGTGTGGGTTGTACTGCGGCTAATGATGGATGTGTGGGTTGTACTGGTGCTAACAATGGGTGCGCAGGTTGTACTGGTGCTAACGATGGATACATTGTTTGTATTGGCGCTAACGATGGATATGTGGTTTGTACTGGTGCCAACGATGGGTACGTTGGTTGTACTGGTGCTAACGACGGATATGTGGGTTGTAGTGGTGCTAACGATGGATAAAGTGGTTGTACTGGTGCTAACGATGGATGTGTGGGTTGACTGGTGCTAACGATGGATACGTTGGCTGTACTGGTGCTAACGATGGATATGTGGTTTGTACTGGTGCTAACGATGGATAATTTGGTTGTTCTAGTGCTAACGATGGATGTGTGGGTTACACTGGTGCTAACGATGGATACGTTGGTTGTTCTGGTGCTAACGATGGATGTGTGGGTTGTACTGGTGCTAACGATGGATGATTGGGTTGTATTGGTGCGAACGAAGGATACATTTGTAGTACTGGTGCTAACGATGGGTACATTCGTTGTACTGGTGCTAACGATGGACATGTTGTTTTTACTGGTGCTAACAATGAATACATTGGATGTTCTAGTGCTCACGATGGATTTGTGGCTTGTATTAGTGCTGACGATGGATACGTTGGTTGTACTGGTGCTAATGGTTAAGGTGTGGTTTTTACTGGTGCTAACGATGGATACGTTGGTTGTACTGTTGCTAACGCTGGATGAGTGGGTTGTACTGGTGCTAACCATGGAAACATTGACTGTACTGTGCTAACGATGGATATGTGCATTGTACTGGTGCTAACGATGGATGTGTGGGTTGTACTGGTGCGAACGGTGGATACGTTGGTTGTACTGCTGCTAACGTTGGATGTGTCGGTTGTACTGGTGTAAAAATTGGATGTGTCGGTTGGACTGGTGCTAATGATGGATACGTTGGCTGTACTCGTGCTAACGATGGATACGTTGGTTGTACTGGGGCTAACGATGGATAAATTGATTGCACTGCTGCTAACGATGGATATGTTGGTCATACTGGTGCTAACGATGGATGTGTGGGTTGTACTGGTGCTAACGATGGATACGTTGGTTGTACTGGTGTTAACGATGAATACATTGGTTGTACTGTGATAACGATGGATGTCTGGATTGTACTGCTGCTAACGGTGGATGTTTGTGTTGTACTGGTGCTAATGATGAATACCTTGGTTGTACTGCTAACGATGGATACATTGGTTGTACTGGTGCTAACGATGGATACCTTGGTTGTACTGCTAACGATGGATACATTGGTTGTACTGGTGCTAATGATGGATACGTTGCTTGCACTGTGCTAACGATGGAAACTTTGGTTTTACTGGTGCTATCGATGGAAACGTTGGTTGTACTAGTGCTAACCATGGACGTGTGGGTTGTACTGGTGCTAACGATGGATACATTAGTTGTACTAATGATGGATATGTTGGTTGTACTAGTGCTCACGATGGATGTGTGGGTTGTACTTGTGTTAATGATGTATACCTTGGTTGTCCGGATGCTAACGATGGATGTGTTGGTTCTACTGCTGCAAATGATGGATAAGTTGGTTGTACTGGTGCTAACGATGGGTAGGTTGGTTGTACTGTGATAACGATGGATGTCTGGATTGTACTGGTGCTAACGATGGATGTGTGGGTTGTACTGGTGCCAACGATGGATACGTTGGTTGTACTGCTGCTAACGATGGATGTGTTGGTTCTACTGGTGCTAATGATGGATTAGTTGGTTGTACTGGTGCTAACGATGGGTATGTTGTTTGTACTAGTGCTAATGATGAATGTGTGGGTTGTACTGGTGCTAACGATGGATACGTTGGTTGTATTGTGATAACGATGGATGTCTGGATTGTACTGGTGCTAACGATGGATGTGTGGGTTGTACTGGTGCTAACGATGAATACGTTGGTTGTACTGTGTTAACGATGGATGTCTGGATTGTACTGGTGCTAATGATGGATGTGTGGGTTGTACTGGTGCTAATGATGGATATGTTGGTTGTACTGGTGTTAACGATGAATACGTTGGTTGTACTGTGTTAACGATGGATGTCTGGATTGTACTGGTGCTAATGATGGATGTGTTGTTTGTACTGGTGCTAATGATGTATGTGTGGGTTGTACTGGTGCTAACGATGCATACGTTGGTTGTACTGGTGCTAATGATGAATACGTTGGTTGTACTGTGATAACGATGGATGTCTGGATTGTACTGGTGCTAACGATGGATGTGTGAGTTGTACTGGTGCCAACGATGGATATGTTGGTTGTATTGCTGCTAACGGTGGATGTTTGTGTTGTACTGGTGCTAACGGTGCATGTGTGGGTTTTACTGGTGCTAACGATGGATCTGTGGGTTGCACTGGTGCTAACGGTGGATGTATGGGTTGTAATGGTGCTAACGATGGATACGTTGGTTGTACTGGTGCTAATGATGGATACCTTGGTTGTACTGCTAACGATGGATACATTGGTTGTACTGGTGCTAATGATGGATACGTTGCTTGCACTGTGCTAACGATGGAAACTTTGGTTTTACTGGTGCTATCGATGGAAACGTTGGTTGTACTAGTGCTAACGATGGACGTGTGGGTTGTACTGGTGCTAACGATGGATACGTTAGTTGTACTATTGATGGATATGTTGGTTGTACTAGTGCTCACGATGGATGTGTGGGTTGTACTTGTGTTAATGATGTAAACCTTGGTTGTACTGGTGCTAATGATGGATAAGTTGGTTGTACTGGTGCTAACGATGGGTAGGTTGGTTGTACTGTGATAACGATGGATGTCTGGATTGTACTGGTGCCAACGATGGATGTGTGGGTTGTACTGGTGCCAACGATGGATACGTTGGGTGTACTGGTGCTAACGGTGGATGTATGGGTTGTACTGGTGCTAACGATGGATACGTTGGTTATACTGGTGCTAACGATCGATGTGCAGGTTGTACTGGTGCAAACGATGGATACCTTGGTTGTACTGCTAACGATGGATACATTGGTTGTACTGGTGCTAATGATGGATACGTTGCTTGCACTGTGCTAACGATGGAAACTTTGGTTTTACTGGTGCTATCGATGGAAACGTTGGTTGTACTAGTGCTAACGATGGACGTGTGGGTTGTACTGGTGCTAACAATGGATACGTTAGTTGTACTATTGATGGATACATTGGTTGTACTAGTGCTCACGATGGATGTGTGGGTTGTACTTGTGTTAATGATGTAAACCTTGGTTGTACTGGTGCTAATGATGGATAGGTTGGTTGTACTGGTGCTAACGATGGGTAGGTTGGTTGTACTGTGATAACGATGGATGTCTGGATTGTACTGGTGCCAACGATGGATGTGTGGGTTGTACTGGTGCTAACGATGGATACATTGGTTGTACTGGTGGTAACGATCGATGTGTGGGTTGTACTGGTGCTAACGATGGATACGTTGGATGTACTGGTGCTAACGATGGATGTGTGGGTTGTACTGGTGCTAACGATGGATATGTTGGTTGTACTGGTGCTAAGATTGGATGCATTCGTTGTAATGGTGCTGACGATCGATGTGTGTGTTGTAATGGTGATACCGATGGATACGTTGGTTGGACTGGTGCTAACGATGGATGTGTGGGTTGTACTGGTGCTAATGATGGATATGTTGGTTGTACTGGTGCTAACGATAGATGCGTTGGTTGTACTGGTGCTAATGATCGATGTGTGGGTTGTAATGGTGCTAACGATGGATACGTTGGTTGTACTGGTGCTAATGATGGATGTGTTGGTTGTTCTTGTGCTAACTATGGATACATTGGTTGTACTGGTGCTAACGGTGGATGTATGGGTTATACTGATGGTAACGATGGATGTGTGGGTTATACTGTTGCTAAAGATGGATACGTTGGTTGTACTGGTGCTAACGATGGATGTATGGGTTGTACTTGCGCTAACGATGGATACGTTGGTTCTACTGTGCTAACGATGGATATGTTGGCTGTACGGGTGCTAACGCTGAATATGTTGGTTGGACTGGTGCTCACGATGGATGTGTTGGTTGTACTGGTGCTAACGATGGATATGTTGGTTGTTCTGGTGCTAACGGTGGATGTGTGGGTTGTACTGGTGCTAACCATGGATGTGGATGTGTTGGTTGTTCTGATGCGAACGATGGAAGTGGATGTGTTGCTTGTACTGGTGCTGACGGTGGATGTGTTGGTTGTTCTGGTGCTAACGATGGATGTGTTGGTTGTTCTGGTGCTAACGGTGGATACATTGGTTGTATTTGGTGCTAACAGTGGATGTATGGGTTGTACTGATGGTAACGATGGATGTGTGGCTTATACTGTTGCTAAAGATGGATGCGTTGGTTGTACTGGTGCTAACGATGGATGTATTGCTTGTACTTGCGCTAACGATGGATATGTTGGTTCTACTGTGCTAACGATTGATATGTTGGCTGTACGGGTGCTAACGCTGAATATGTTGGTTGGACTGGTGCTCACGATGGATGTGTTGGTTGATCTGGTGCTAAGGGTGAATACTTTGGTTTTACTGGTGCTAACGATGGATGTGGAAGTGTTGGTTGTTCTGGTGCTAATGATGGATCTGGATGTGTTGGTTGTACTGGTGCTAACGATGGATGTGGATGTGTTGGTTGTACTGGTGCTAACGGTGGACACATTGGTTGTACTGGTGCCAGCGATGGATATGTTGGTTGTACTGGTGCTAACGACGGATGTGTTGGTTCCTCTGGTGCTAACGGTGGATACATTGGTTGAACTGGTGCTAACGATGGATATGTTGGTTGTACTGATGCTAACGATGGATGTGTGGGTTGTACTGTTGCTAACGATGGATACGTTGGATCTAGTGGTGCTAACGATGGATACGTTAGTTATACTGCTGCTAACGATCGATGTGTGGGTTGTACTGCTGCTAACTATGAATATGTTGGTTGTACTGGTGCTAACGATTGATACGTTGGTTGGACTGGTGCTAACGATGGATGTGTGGGTTGTACTGGTGCTAATGATGGATATGTTGGTTGTAATGATGCTAACGATAGATGCGTTGGTTGTACTGGTGCTAATGATCGATGTGTGGGTTGTAATGGTGCTAACGAAGGATCAGTTGGTTGTACTGCTGCTAACGGTCGATGTGTGGTTTGTACTGGTACTAACAATGGATACCTTGGTTGTACTGGTGAAAACAATGGATGTGTTGATTTGACTTGTGCTAACGATGGATGTATGGGTTGTACTGGTGCTAACGGTGCATGTGTGGGTTGTACTGGTGCTAACGATGGATACGTTGGTTGTACTGCTAACGATGGATACATTGGTTGTACTCGTGCTAACGATGGAAACGTTGGTTGTACTCGTGCTAACGATGGACGTGTGGTTGTACTCGTGTTAACAACGGATACGTTGGTTGTACTGTGCGAACGCTGGATATGTTGGTTGTACTGGTGCTAACGATGGATACATTGGTTGTACTGGTGCTAACGATCGATGTGCAGGTTGTACTGGTGCTAATGATGGATACCTTGGTTGTACTGCTAACGATGGATACATTGGTTGTACTGGTGCTAATGATGGATATGTTGCTTGCACTGTGCTAATGATGGAAACTTTGGTTTTACTGGTGCTATCGATGGAAACGTTGGTTGTACTAGTGCTAACCATGGACGTGTGGGTTGTACTGGTGCTAACGATGGATACGTTAGTTGTACTAATGATGGATACGTTGGTTGTACTAGTGCTCACGATGGATGTGTGGGTTATACTTGTGTTAATGATGTAAACCTTGGTTGTACTGGTGCTAATGATGGATAAGTTGGTTGTACTGGTGCTAACGATGGGTAGGTTGGTTGTACTGGTGCTAACGATGGATATGTTGGTTGTACTGGTGCTAACGATGGATATGTTGGTTGTACTGGTGCTAACGGTGCATGTGTGGGTTGTACTGGTGCTAACGATGGATACGTTGGTTGTACTGGTGCTAACGATGGATACATTGGTTGTACTGGTGGTAACGATCGATGTGTGGGTTGTACTGGTGCTAACGATGGATACGTTGGATGTACTGGTGCTAACGATGGATGTGTGGGTTGTACTGGTGCTAATGATGGATACATTGGTTGTACTGGTGCTAAAAATCGATGTGTGTGTTGTACTGGTGCTAACGATGGATATGTTGGTTGTACTGGTGCTAAGATTGGATGCATTGGTTGTACTGGTGCTAACGATCGATGTGTGTGTTGTACTGGTGCTACCGATGGATACGTTGGTTGGACTGGTGCTAACGATGGATGTGTGGGTTGTACTGGTGCTAATGATGGATATGTTGGTTGTAGTGGTGCTAACGATAGATGCGTTGGTTGTACTGGTGCTAATGATCGATGTGTGGGTTGTAATGGTGCTAACGATGGATACGTTGGTTGTACTGGTGCTAACGATGGATGTGTTGGTTGTTCTGGTACTAACTATGGATACATTGGTTGTACTGGTGCTAACGGTGGATGTATGGGTTATACTGATGGTAACAATGGATGTGTGGGTTATACTGTTGCTAAAGATGGATACGTTGGTTGTACTGGTGCTCACGATGGATGTGTTGTTGTACTGGTGCTAACGATGGATATGTTGGTTGTTCTGGTGCTAACGGCGGATACTTTGGTTTTACTGGTGCTAACGATGGATGTGGAAGTGTTGGTTGTTCTGGTGCTAATGATGGATCTGGATGTGTTGGTTGTACTGGTGCTAACGATGGATGTGGATGTGTTGGTTGTACTGGTGCTAACGGTGGACACATTGGTTGTACTGGTGCCAGCGATGGATATGTTGGTTGTACTGGTGCTAACGACGGATGTGTTGGTTCCTCTGGTGCTAACGGTGGATACATTGGTTGAACTGGTGCTAACGATGGGTACGTTGTTTGTACTGGTGCTAATGACGCATGTGTGGGTTGTACTGGTGCTAACGATGGATACGTTGGTTGTACTGGTGTTAACGATGAATACGTTGGTTGTACTGTGATAACGATGGATGTCTGGATTGTACTGGTGCTAACGATGGATGTGTGGGTTGTACTGGTGCCAACGATGGATACGTTGGTTGTACTGCTGCTAACGATGGATGTGTTGGTTGTACTGGTGCTAACGATGGATATGTTGGTTGTTCTGGTGCTAACGGCGGATACTTTGGTTTTACTGGTGCTAACGATGGATGTGGAAGTGTTGGTTGTTCTGGTGCTAATAATGGATCTGGATGTGTTGGTTGTACTGGTGCTAACGATGGATGTGGATGTGTTGTTTGTACTGGTGCTAACGGTGGACACATTGGTTGTACTGGTGCCAGCGATGGATATGTTGGTTGTACTGGTGCTAACGACGGATGTGTTGGTTCCTCTGGTGCTAACGGTGGATACATTGGTTGAACTGGTGCTAACGATGGATATGTTGGTTGTACTGATGCTAACGATGGATGTGTGGGTTGTACTGTTGCTAACGATAGATACGTTGGATCTAGTGGTGCTAACGATGGATACGTTAGTTATACTGCTGCTAACGATCGATGTGTGGGTTGTACTGCTGCTAACTATGAATATGTTGGTTGTACTGGTGCTAACGATTGATACATTGGTTGTACTGGTGGTAAAGATCAATGTGTGGGTTGTACTGATGCTAACGATGGATACGTTGGTTGGACTGGTGCTAACGATGGATGTGTGGGTTGTACTGGTGCTAATGATGGATATGTTGGTTGTAATGGTGCTAACGATAGATGCGTTGGTTGTACTGGTGCTAATGATCGATGTGTGGGTTGTAATGGTGCTAACGAAGGATACGTTGGTTGTACTGGTGCTAACGGTCGATGTGTGGTTTGTACTGGTACTAACAATGGATACCTTGGTTGTACTGGTGAAAACAATGGATGTGTTGATTTGACTTGTGCTAACGATGGATGTGTGGGTTGTACTGGTGCTAGCGATGGATACGTTGGTCGTACTGGTGCTAACAGTGGATGTATGGGTTGTACTGGTGCTAACGGTGCATGTGTGGGTTGTACTGGTGCTAACGATGGATACGTTGGTTGTACTGCTAACGATGGATACATTGGTTGTACTCGTGCTAACGATGGAAACGTTGGTTGTACTCGTGCTAACGATGGACGTGTGGTTGTACTCGTGTTAACAACGGATACGTTGGTTGTACTGTGCGAACGCTGGATATGTTGGTTGTACTGGTGCTAACGATGGATACATTGGTTGTACTGGTGCTAACAATCGATGTGCAGGTTGTACTGGTGCTAATGATGGATACCTTGGTTGTACTGCTAACGATGGATACATTGGTTGTACTGGTGCTAATGATGGATATGTTGCTTGCACTGTGCTAACGATGGAAACTTTGGTTTTACTGGTGCTATCGATGGAAACGTTGGTTGTACTAGTGCTAACCATGGACGTGTGGGTTGTACTGGTGCTAACGATGGATACGTTAGTTGTACTAATGATGGATACGTTGGTTGTACTAGTGCTCACGATGGATGTGTGGGTTGTACTTGTGTTAATGATGTATACCTTGGTTGTAATGGTGCTAACGATGGATGTGTTGGTTCTACTGCTGCTAATGAAGGATAAATTGGTTGTACTGGTGCTAACGATGGGTAGGTTGGTTGTACTGTGATAACGATGGATGTCTGGATTGTACTGGTGCTAACGATGGATGTGTGGGTTGTACTGGTGATAACGATGGATACGTTGGTTGTACTGGTGCTAACGATGGATACATTGGTTGTACTGGTGGTAACGATCGATGTGTGGGTTGTACTGGTGCTAACGATGGATACGTTGGATGTACTGGTGCTAACGATGGATGTGTGGGTTGTACTAGTGCTAATGATGGATACATTGGTTGTACTGGTGCTAACAATCGATGTGTGTGTTGTACTGGTGCTAACGATGGATATGTTGGTTGTACTGGTGCTAAGATTGGATGCATTGGTTGTACTGGTGCTAACGATCGATGTGTGTGTTGTAATGGTGCTACCGATGGATACGTTGGTTAGACTGGTGCTAACGATGGATGTGTGGGTTGTGCTGGTGCTAATGATGGATATGTTGGTTGTACTGGTGCTAACGATAGATGCGTTGGTTGTACTGGTGCTAATGATCGATGTGTGGGTTGTAATGGTGCTAACGATGGATACGTTGGTTGTACTGCTGCTAACGATGGATGTGTTGGTTGTACTGGTGCTAATGATGGATCAGTTGGTTGTACTGGTGCTAACGATGGGTACGTTGTTTGTACTGGTGCTAATGATGGATACATTGTTTGTACTGGTGCTAAAAATCGATGTGTGTGTTATACTGGTGCTAACGATGGATACGTTGGTTGTACTGGTGCTAAGATTGGATGCATTGGTTGTACTGGTGCTAACGATCGATGTGTGTGTTGTAATGGTGCTACCGATGGATACGTTGGTTGGACTGGTGCTAACGATGGATGTGTGGGTTGTACTGGTGCTAACGATGGATACGTTGGTTGTACTGGTGCTAAGATTGGATGCGTTGGTTGTACTGGTGCTAATGATCGATGTGTGGGTTGTAATGGTGCTAACGATGGATACGTTGGTTGTACTGGTGCTAACGATGGATGTGTTGGTTGTTCTGGTACTAACTGTGGATACATTGGTTGTACTGGTGCTAACGGTGGATGTATGGGTTATACTGATGGTAACAATGGATGTGTGGGTTATACTGTTGCTAAAGATGGATACGTTGGTTGTACTGGTGCTAACGATCTATTAATGGGTTGTACTTGCGCTAACGATGGATACGTTGGTTCTACTGTGCTAACGATGGATATGTTGGCTGTACGGGTGCTAACGCTGAATATGTTGGTTGGACTGGTGCTCACGATGGATGTGTTGGTTGTACTGGTGCTAACGATGGATATGTTGGTTGTTCTGGTGCTAACGGCGGATACTTTGGTTTTACTGGTGCTAACGATGGATGTGGAAGTGTTGGTTGTTCTGGTGCTAATAATGGATCTGGATGTGTTGGTTGTACTGGTGCTAACGATGGATGTGGATGTGTTGGTTGTACTGGTGCTAACGGTGGACACATTGGTTGTACTGGTGCCAGCGATGGATATGTTGGTTGTACTGGTGCTAACGACGGATGTGTTGGTTCCTCTGGTGCTAACGGTGGATACATTGGTTGAACTGAAGCTAACGATGGATATGTTGGTTGTACTGATGCTAACGATGGATGTGTGGGTTGTACTGTTGCTAACGATAGATACGTTGGATCTAGTGGTGCTAACGATGGATACGTTAGTTATACTGCTGCTAACGATCGATGTGTGGGTTGTACTGCTGCTAACTATGAATATGTTGGTTGTACTGGTGCTAACGATTGATACATTGGTTGTACTGGTGGTAAAGATCAATGTGTGGGTTGTACTGATGCTAACGATGGATACGTTGGTTGGACTGGTGCTAACGATGGATGTGTGGGTTGTACTGGTGCTAATGATGGATATGTTGGTTGTAATGGTGCTAACGATAGATGCGTTGGTTGTACTGGTGCTAATGATCGATGTGTGGGTTGTAATGGTGCTAACGAAGGATACGTTGGTTGTACTGGTGCTAACGATGGATGTGTTGGTTGTTCTGGTACTAACTATGGATACATTGGTTGTACTGGTGCTAACGGTGGATGTATGGGTTATACTGATGGTAACAATGGATGTGTGGGTTATACTGTTGCTAAAGATGGATACGTTGGTTGTACTGGTGCTCACGATGGATGTGTTGTTGTACTGGTGCTAACGATGGATATGTTGGTTGTTCTGGTGCTAACGGCGGATACTTTGGTTTTACTGGTGCTAACGATGGATGTGGAAGTGTTGGTTGTTCTGGTGCTAATGATGGATCTGGATGTGTTGGTTGTACTGGTGCTAACGATGGATGTGGATGTGTTGGTTAGACTGGTGCTAACGATGGATGTGTGGGTTGTGCTGGTGCTAATGATGGATATGTTGGTTGTACTGGTGCTAACGATAGATGCGTTGGTTGTACTGGTGCTAATGATCGATGTGTGGGTTGTAATGGTGCTAACGATGGATACGTTGGTTGTACTGGTGCTAACGATGGATGTGTTGGTTGTTCTGGTACTAACTATGGATACATTGGTTGTACTGGTGCTAACGGTGGATGTATGGGTTATACTGATGGTAACGATGGATGTGTGGGTTATACTGTTGCTAAAGATGGATACGTTGGTTGTACTGGTGCTCACGATGGATGTGTTGGTTGTACTGGTGCTAACGATGGATATGTTGGTTGTTCTGGTGCTAACGGCGGATACTTTGGTTTTACTGGTGCTAACGATGGATGTGGAAGTGTTGGTTGTTCTGGTGCTAATGATGGATCTGGATGTGTTGGTTGTACTGGTGCTAACGATGGATGTGGATGTGTTGGTTGTACTGGTGCTAACGGTGGACACATTGGCTGTACTGGTGCCAGCGATGGATATGTTGGTTGTACTGGTGCTAACGACGGATGTGTTGGTTCCTTTGGTGCTAACGGTGGATACATTGGTTGAACTGGTGCTAACGATGGGTACGTTGTTTGTACTGGTGCTAATGACGTATGTGTGGGTTGTACTGGTGCTAACGATGGATACGTTGGTTGTACTGGTGTTAACGATGAATACGTTGGTTGTACTGTGATAACGATGGATGTCTGGATTGTACTGGTGCTAACGATGGATGTGTGGGTTGTACTGGTGCTAACGATGGATGTGTTGGTTGTACTGGTGCTAATGATGGATCAGTTGGTTGTACTGGTGCTAACGATGGGTACGTTGTTTGTACTGGTGCTAATGATGTATGTGTGGGTTGTACTGGTGCTAACGATGGATACGTTGGATGTACTGGTGCTAACGATGGATGTGTGGGTTGTACTGGTGCTAATGATGGATACATTGTTTGTACTGGTGCTAAAAATCGATGTGTGTGTTATACTGGTGCTAACGATGGATACGTTGGTTGTACTGGTGCTAAGATTGGATGCATTGGTTGTACTGGTGCTAACGATCGATGTGTGTGTTGTAATGGTGCTACCGATGGATACTTTGGTTGTACTGGTGCTAAAAATGGATACGTTGGTTGTACTCGTGCTAACGATGGAAACGTTGGTTGTACTGTGCTAACGCTGGATATGTTGGTTGTACTGGTGCTAACGATCGATGTGCAGGTTGTACTGGTGCTAATGATGGATACGTTGGTTGTACTGGTGCTAACAATCGATGTGTGGGTTGTACTGGTGCTAACGATGGATACCTTGGTTGTACTGCTAACGATGGATACGTTGGTTGTACTGTGATAACGATGGATGTCTGGATTGAACTGGTGCGAACGATGGATGTGTGGGTTGTACTGGTGCCAACGATGGATACGTTGGTTGTACTGCTGCTAACGGTGGATACGTTGGTTGTACTGGTGATAATGATGGATGACTAGATTGTACTGGTGCTAACGATGGATGTGTTGGTTGTACTGGTGCTAGCGATGGATACGTTGGTCGTACTGGTGCTAACGGTGGATGTATGGGTTGTACTGGTGCGAACGGTGCATGTGTGGGTTGTACTGGTGCTAACGATGGATACGTTGGTTGTACTGCTAACAATGGATACATTGGTTGTACTCGTGCTAACGATCGAAACATTGGTTGTACTCGTGCTAACGATGGACATGTGGTTGTACTCATGTTAACAACAGATACGTTGGTTGTACTGTGCTACCGCTGGATATGTTGGTTGTACTGGTGCTAACGATGGATACATTGGTTGTACTGGTGCTAACGATCGATGTGCAGGTTGTACTGGTGCTAATGATGGATACGTTGGTTGTACTGGTGCTAACAATCGATGTGTGGGTTGTACTGGTGCTAACGATGGATACCTTGGTTGTACTGCTAACGATGGATACGTTGGTTGTACTGGTGCTAATGATGGATACGTTGCTTGCATTGTGCTAACGATGGAAACTTTGGTTTTACTGGTGCTATCGATGGAAACGTTGGTTGTACTAGTGCTAACCATGGACGTGTGGGTTGTACTGGTGCTAACGATGGATACATTAGTTGTACTAATGATGGATACGTTGGTTGTACTCGTGCTCACGATGGATGTGCGGGTTGTACTTGTGTTAATGATGTATACCTTGGTTGTACTGGTGCTGACGATGGATGTGTTGGTTCTACTGCTGCTAATGATGGATAAGTTGGTTGTACTGGTGCTAACGATGGGTAGGTTGGTTGTACTGTGATAACGATGGATGTCTGGATTGTACTGGTGCTAACGATGCATGTGTGGGTTGTACTTGTGCCAACGATGGATACGTTGGTTGTACTGCTGCTAACGATGTATGTGTTGGTTGTACTGGTGCTAATGATGGATAAGTTGGTTGTACTGGTGCTAAAGATGTATGTCTGGATTGTACTGGTGCTAACGATGGATGTGTGGGTTGTACTGGTGCTAACGATGGATACATTGGTTGTACTGGTGGTAACGATCGATGTGTTCGTTGTACTGGTGCTAACGATGGATACGTTGGTTGGACTGGTGCTAACGATGGATGTGTGGGTTGTACTGGTGCTAATGATGGATACATTGGTTGTACTGGTGCTAACGATCGATGTGTGTGTTGTAATGGTGCTACCGATGGATACTTTGGTTGTACTGGTGCTAACAATGGATGTGTTGATTCGACTGGTGCTAATGATGGATAAGTTGGTTGTACTGGTGCTAACGATGGGTACGTTGTTTGTACTGGTGCTAATGATGGATGTCTGAATTGTACTGGTGCTAACAGTGAATGTGTGGGTTGTACTGTTCCTTACGATGGATACGTTGGTTGTACTGGTGCTAACGGTGGATGTATGGATTGTACTGGTGCTAACGATGGATACGTTGGTTGTACTGGTGCTAATGATGGATGTGTTGGTTGTACTGGTGCTAATGATGGATAAGTTGGTTGTACTGGTGCTAAAGATGGATGTCTGGATTGTACTGGTGCTAACGATGGATGTGTGGGTTGTACTGGTGCTAACGATGGATACATTGGTTGTACTGGTGGTAACGATCGATGTGTGGGTTGTACTGGTGCTAACGATGGATACATTGGTTGGACTGGTGCTAACGATGGATGTGTTGGTTGTACTGGTGCTAATGATGGATACATTGGTTGTACTGGTGCTAACGGTTGATGTATGGTTTGTACTGGTGCTAACGATGGATACCTTGGTTGTACTGGTGCTAACGATGGGTACGTTGTTTGTACTGGTGCTAATGATGGATGTCTGGATTGTACTGGTGCTAACGGTGAATGTGTGGGTTGTACTGTTCCTAACGATGGATACGTTGGTTGTACTGGTGCTAACCGTCGATGTGTGGGTTCTACTGGTGCTAACGATGGATACCTTGGTTGTACTGCTAACGATGGATACGTTGGTTGCACTGGTGCTAATGATGGATACGTTGCTTGCACTGTGCTAACGATGGAAACTTTGGTTTTACTGGTGCTATCGATGGAAACGTTGGTTGTACTAGTGCTAACGATGGACGTGTGGGTTGTACTGGTGCTAACGATGGATACGTTAGTTGTACGAATGATGGATACGTTGGTTGTACTCGTGCTCATGATGGATGCGTGGGTTGTACTTGTGTTAATGATGTATACCTTGGTTGTACGGGTGCTAACGATGGATGTGTTGGTTCGACTGCTGCTAATGATGGATAAGTTGGTTGTACTGGTGCTAACGATGGGTAGGTTGGTTGTACTGTGATAACGATGGATGCCTGGATTGTACTGGTGCTAACGGTGGATGTATGGGTTGTACTGGTGCTAAGGATGGATACGTTGGTTGGACTGGTGCTAACGATGGATGTGTGGGTTGTACTGGTGCTAATGATGGATATGTTGGTTGTACTGGTGCTAACGATAGATGCGTTGGTTGTACTGGTGCTAATGATCGATGTGTGGGTTGTAATGGTGCTAACGATGGATACGTTGGTTGTACTGGTGATAACGATGGATGTGTTAGTTGTTCTGGTGCTAACTTTGGATACATTGGTTGTACTGGTGCTAACGGTGGATGTATGGGTTGTACTGATGGTAACGATGGATGTGTGGGTTATACTGTTGCTAAAGATGGATACGTTGCTTGTACTGGTGCTAACGATGGATGTATGGGTTGTACTTGCGCTAACGATGGATACGTTGGTTCTACTGTGCTAACGATGGATATGTTGGCTGTACGGGTGCTAACGCTGAATATGTTGGTTGGACTGGTGCTCACGATGGATGTGTTGGTTGTACTGGTGCTAACGATGGATAAGTTGGTTGTTCTGGTGCTAACGGTGGATGTGTGGGTTGTACTGGTGCTAATGATGGATGTGTGGGTTGAACTGGTGCTAGCGATGGACACGTTGGTCGTATTGATGCTAACGGTGGATGTATGGGTTGTACTGGTGCTAACGGTGCATGTGTGGGTTGTACTGGTGCTAACGATGGATACATTGGTTGTACTGCTAACGATGGATACATTGGTTGTACTCGTGCTAACGATGGAAACGTTGGTTGTACTCGTGCTAACGATGGATGTGTGGTTGTACGCGTGTTAACAACAGATACGTTGGTTGTACTGTGCTAACACTGGATATGTTGGTTGTACTGGTGCTAACGATGGATACATTGGTTGTACTGGTGCTAACGATTGATGTGCAGGTTGTACTGGTGCTAATGATGGATACGTTGGTTGTACTGGTGCTAACAATCGATGTGTGGGTTGTACTGGAGCTAATGATGGATACCTTGGTTGTACTGCTAACGATGGATACGTTGGTTGTACTGGTGCTAATGATGGATACGTTGCTTGCACTGTGCTAACGATGGAAACTTTGGTTTTACTGGTGCTATCGATGGAAACGTTGGTTGTACTAGTACTAACGATGGACGTGTGGGTTGTACAGGTGCTAACGATGGATACGTTAGTTGTACTAATGATGGATACGTTGGTTGTACTCGTGCTCACGATGGATGTGTGGGTTGTACTTGTGTTAATGATGTATACCTTGGTTGTAATGGTGCTAACGATGGATGAGTTGGTTCGACTGCTGCTAATGATGGATAAGTTGGTTGTACTGGTGCTAACGATGGGTAGGTTGGTTGTACTGTGATAACGATGGATGTCTGGATTGAACTGGTGCTAATGATGGATGTGTGGGTTGTACTGGTGCCAACGATGGATACGTTGGTTGTACTGCTGCTAACGGTGGATGTCTGTGTTGTACTGGTGCTAACGGTGCATGTGAGGGTTTTACTGGTGCTAACGATGGATCTGTGGGTTGTACTGGTGCTAACGGTGGATGTGTTGGTTCTACTGCTGCAAATGATGGATAAGTTGGTTGTACTGGTGCTAACGATGGGTAGGTTGGTTGTACTGTGATAACGATGGATGTCTGGATTGAACTGGTGCTAACGATGGATGTGTGGGTTGTACTGGTGCCAACGATGGATAAGTTGGTTGTACTGGTGCTGACGGTGGATTTATTGGTTGTACTGGTGCCAGCGCTGGATATGTTGGTTGTACTGGTGCTAACGACGGATGTGTTGGTTCCTCTGGTGCTAACGGTGGATACATTGGTTGAACTGGTGCTAACTATGGATATGTTGGTTGTACTGATGCTAACGATGGATGTGTGTGTTGTACTGTTGCTAACGATGGATACGTTGGATCTAGTGGTGCTAACGATGGATACGTTGGTTGTACTGCTGCTAACGATCGATGTGTGGGTTGTACTGGTGCTAATTATGAATATGTTGGTTGCACTGGTGCTAACGATTGATATATTGGTTGTACTGGTGGTAAAGATCGATGTGTGAGTGGTACTGGTGCTAATGATGGATACGTTGGTTGTACTGGTGCTAACGATAGATGCGTTGGTTGTACTGGTGCTAATGATCGATGTGTGGGTTGTAATGGTGCTACCGATGAATACGTTGGTTGTACTGGTGCTAACGGTCGATGTGTGGTTTGTACTGGTGCTAACAATGGATACCTTGGTTGTACTAGTGAAAACGATGGATGTGTTGATTTGACTGGTGCTAATGATGGATAATTGTTTGTACTGGTGCTAACGATGGGTACGTTGTTTGTACTGGTGCTAATGATGGATGTCTGGATTGTACTGGTGCTATCGATGGATACATTGGTTGTACTGGTGTTAACGGTGGATGTATGGGTTGTACTTGTGCTAACGATGGATACGTTGGTTGTACTGTGCTAACGATGGATATGTTAACTGTACTGGTGCTAACGCTGGATATGTTGGTTGGACTCGTGCTAACGATGGATGTGTTGGTTTTACTGGTGCTAATGATGGATACGTTGGTTGTACTGGTGCTAACAATCGATGTGTGGGTTGTACTGGAGCTAATGATGGATACCTTGGTTGTACTGCTAACGATGGATACGTTGGTTGTACTGGTGCTAATGATGGATACGTTGCTTGCACTGTGCTAACGATGGAAACTTTGGTTTTACTGGTGCTATCGATGGAAACGTTGGTTGTACTAGTACTAACGATGGACGTGTGGGTTGTACTGGTGCTAACGATGGATACGTTAGTTGTACTAATGATGGATACGTTGGTTGTACTCGTGCTCACGATGGATGTGTGGGTTGTACTTGTGTTAATGATGTATACCTTGGTTGTAATGGTGCTAACGATGGATGAGTTGGTTCGACTGCTGCTAATGATGGATAAGTTGGTTGTACTGGTGCTAACGATGGGTAGGTTGGTTGTACTGTGATAACGATGGATGTCTGGATTGAACTGGTGCTAATGATGGATGTGTGGGTTGTACTGGTGCCAACGATGGATACGTTGGTTGTACTGCTGCTAACGGTGGATGTCTGTGTTGTACTGGTGCTAACGGTGCATGTGAGGGTTTTACTGGTGCTAACGATGGATCTGTGGGTTGTACTGGTGCTAACGGTGGATGTGTTGGTTCTACTGCTGCAAATGATGGATAAGTTGGTTGTACTGGTGCTAACGATGGGTAGGTTGGTTGTACTGTGATAACGATGGATGTCTGGATTGAACTGGTGCTAACGATGGATGTGTGGGTTGTACTGGTGCCAACGATGGATAAGTTGGTTGTACTGGTGCTGACGGTGGATTTATTGGTTGTACTGGTGCCAGCGCTGGATATGTTGGTTGTACTGGTGCTAACGACGGATGTGTTGGTTCCTCTGGTGCTAACGGTGGATACATTGGTTGAACTGGTGCTAACTATGGATATGTTGGTTGTACTGATGCTAACGATGGATGTGTGGGTTGTACTGTTGCTAACGATGGATACGTTGGATCTAGTGGTGCTAACGATGGATACGTTGGTTCTACTGCTGCTAACGATCGATGTGTGGGTTGTACTGGTGCTAATTATGAATATGTTGGTTGCACTGGTGCTAACGATTGATACATTGGTTGTACTGGTGGTAAAGATCGATGTGTGAGTGGTACTGGTGCTAATGATGGATACGTTGGTTGTACTGGTGCTAACGATAGATGCGTTGGTTGTACTGGTGCTAATGATCGATGTGTGGGTTGTAATGGTGCTACCGATGAATACGTTGGTTGTACTGGTGCTAACGGTCGATGTGTGGTTTGTACTGGTGCTAACAATGGATACCTTGGTTGTACTAGTGAAAACGATGGATGTGTTGATTTGACTGGTGCTAATGATGGATAATTGTTTGTACTGGTGCTAACGATGGGTACGTTGTTTGTACTGGTGCTAATGATGGATGTCTGGATTGTACTGGTGCTAACGATGGATACATTGGTTGTACTGGTGTTAACGGTGGATGTATGGGTTGTACTTGTGCTAACGATGGATACGTTGGTTGTACTGTGCTAACGATGGATATGTTAACTGTACTGGTGCTAACGCTGGATATGTTGGTTGGACTCGTGCTAACGATGGATGTGTTGGTTTTACTGGTGCTAATGATGGATACGTTTGTTGTACTGCTAACAATGGATACGTTGGTAGTATTCGTGCTAACGATGGATGCATTGGTTGTACTGGTGATAACGATGGATGTATGTGTTGTACTGGTGCTAACGGTGCATGTGTGGGTTATACTTGTGCTAACGATGGATCTGTGGGTTGTGCTGGTGCTAAAGGTGAATGTATGGGTTGTACTGGTGCTAACGATGGATACGTTGGTTGTACTCGTGCTAATGATGGATGTGTTGGTTGTACTGGTGCTAATGATGGATACCTTTGTTGTACTGCTAACAATGGATACGATGGTAGTACTCGTGCTAACGATGGATGCATTGGTTGTACTGGTGATAACGATGGATGTATGGGTTGTACTTGTGCTAACGATTGATACGATACATTGGTTGTACTGTGCTAACGATGGATATGTTGGATGTGCCGGTGCTAACGCTGGATATGTTGGTTGGACTGGTGGTAACGATGGATATGTTGGTTGTTCTGGTGCTAACGATGGATATGTTGGTTGTTCTGGTGCTAACTGTGGATACTTTGGTTGTACTGGTGCTAATGATGGATATGTTGGTTGTACTGGTGCTAACGATGTATGTGGATGTGTTGGTTGTGCTGGTGCTAACGATGTATGTGGATGTGTTGGTTGTACTGGTGCTGACGGTGGATACATTGGTTGTACTTGTGCTAACAATGCATGTGTGGGTTGTACTGGTGCTAACAATGGATGTGTTGGTTGTACTGGTGCAAACGATGGATGTAAGGGTTGTACTTGTGCTAACGATGGATACGATACGTTGGTTGTACTGTGCTAACGATGGATATGTTGGTTGTACTGGTGCTAACGATGGATCTGGATGTGTTGGTTGTACTGGTGCTAACGATGGATGTGGATGTGTTGGTTGTACTGGTGCTAACGATGGATCTGGATGTGTTGGTTGTACAGGTGCTAATGATGGATACGTTGGTGGTACTGGTGCTGAGGGTGGATACATTGGCTGTACTGGTGCTAACGATGGATATGTTGGTTGTACTGGTGCTAGCGATGGATGTGTTGGGTGTTCTGGTGCTAACGGTGGACAAATTGGTTGTACTGGTGCTAACGATGGATATGTTGGTTGTACTGATGCTGACGATGGATGTGTGGGTTGTACTGGTGCTAACGGTGCATGTGTGGGTTGTACTGGTGCTAACGATGGATACGTTGGTTGTACTGCTAACGATGGATACGTTGATTGTACTGGTGCTAACGATGGAAACGTTGGTTCTACTGGTGCGAACGATGGACGTTTGGGTTGAACTCATGTTAACGATGGATATGTTGGTTGTACTGCGCTAACGCTGGATATGATGGTTGTACTGGTGCTAACGATCGATGTGTGAGTTGTACTGGTGCTAACGATGGATACATTGGTTGTACTGGTGCTAACGATGGACGTGTGGGTTGTACTCGTGCTAATGATGGCTACGTTGGTTGTACTGTGCTAACGATGGATATGTTGGTTGGACTGGTGCTAACGATGGTCGTGTGGGTTGTACTTGTGTTAACGATGCGTACTTTGGTTGTACTAGTGCTAACGATGGATATGTTGGCTGTACCGGTGCTAACGATGGATGTGGATGTGTTGGTTGTACTGGTGCTAACGATGGATCTGGATGTGTTGGTTGTACTGGTGCTAACGATGAATGTGTGGGTTGTACTGCTGCTAATGATGGATACGTTGGTTGTACTGGTGCTAACGATGGACCTGCGGGTTGTACTCGTGTTAAAGATGGATACTTTGCTTGTACTGTGCTAACGATGGATATGTTGGCTGTACTGGTGCTAACGCTGGATATGTTGGTTAGACTAGTGCTCACGATGGATGTGTTGGTTGTACTGGTGCTAACGATGGATGTGTGGGTTGTACTGGTGCTAACGATGGATACATTGGTTGTACTTGTGCTAAAGATGGATACGTTGGTTGCATTCTGCTAACAGTGGATATGTTGGTTGTACTGGTGCTAACGATAGATGTGTTGGTTGTACTGGTGCTAATGATGGACACGTTGGTTTTACTAGTGTTATCGAAGGAAACGTTGGTTGTACCAGTGCTAACCGTCGATGTGTGAGTTGTAGTGCTGCTAACGATGGATACCTTGGTTGTACTGGTGCTAATGATGGATGTGTTGGTTCGACTGGTATAATGATGGATAAGTTGGTTGCACTGGCGCTAACGATGGATGTGTGGGTTGTACTGGTGCTAACGATGGACATGTTGGGTGTAGTGGTGCTAAAGATGGATACATTGAATGTACTGGTGCTCACGGTGGATGTGTTGGTTGTCCTGTTGCAAACGATGGATACATTGGTTGTACTGTTGTTAACGATTGACGTGTGGGTTGTACTTGTGTTAACGATGGATACTTTGGTTGTACTGGTGCTAACGATGGATATGTTGGCTGTACCGTTGCTAAGGTTGGATATGTTGGTTGAACTGGTGCTAATAATCGATGTGTGTGTTGTACTGGTGCTAATGATGGATCTGTGGGTTGTATTAGTGCCAACGATGGATACGTTGGTCGTACTGGTGCTAACGTTGGATGTATGGGTTGTACTGATGCTAACGGTGGATGTGTTGGTTCTACTGGTGCTAACATTGGATACGTTGGTTGCACTGGTGCCAACGATGGACGTGTGGGTTGTACTTGTGTTAACGATGCGTACTTTGGTTGTACTGGTGCTAACGATAAATGTATGCGTTGTACTGGTGCTAACGATGGATATGTTGGTTGTACTGGTGCTAACGATCGATGTGTGGGTTGTACTGGTGCTAACTATGGATATGTTAGTTGTAATGCTGCTAACAATGCACATGTTGGTTGTACTGGTGCGAACAATGGATACATTGGTTGCACTGGTGCTAATGATGGATACGTTGGCTGTACTGTTGCTAATGATGGATACGTTGGTTGTAATGGTGCTAACGATGGATGTGTGGGTTGTAATGCTGCTAATGATAGATACGTTGGTTGTACTGGTGCTAACGATGGACCTGCGGGTTGTACTCGTGTTAACGATGGATACTTTGCTTGTACTGTGCTAACGATGGATATGTTAGCTGTACTGGTGCTAACGCTGGATATGTTGGTTGGACTGGTGCTCACGATGGATGTGTTGGTTGTACTCGTGCTAACGATGGATATGTTGGTTGTTCTGGTGCTAACGGTGAATACTTTGGTTGTACTGGTGCTAAGATGGATGTAGATGTGTTGGTTGCTCTGGTGCTAATGATGGATCTGGATGTGTTGGTTGTACTGGTGCTAACGATGGATGTGGATGTGTTACTTGTACTGGTGCTAACGATGGATCTGTGGGTTGTACTGGTGCTAACGGTGGATGTATGGGTTGTACTGGTGCTAACGATGGATACGTTGGTTGTACTGGTGCTAAAGATGGATACGTTGGTTGTACTGGTGCTAACGATGGATGTATGGGTTGTACTTGTGCTAACGATGGATACGTTGGTTGTACTGTGCTAACGATGGATATGTTGGTTGTACTGGTGCTAACGATGGATACGTTGGTTGTACTGGTGCTAACGATGGATACGTTGGTTGTACTGGTGCTAACGATGGATACATTGGTTGTACTTGTGCTAACGATGGATACGTTGGTTGTACTGTGCTAACGATGGATCTGTGGGTTGTACTGGTGCTAACGATGGATGTCTGGATTGTACTGGTGCTAACGATGGATGTGTGGGTTGTACTGGTGCCAACGATGGACACCTTGGTCGTACTGGTGCTAACGGTGGATGTATGGGTTGTACTGATGCTAACGCTGTATGTGTGGGTTGTACTGGTTCTAACGATGGATCTGTGGGTTGTACTGGTGCTAACGATGGACATGTTGGGTGTACTGGTGCTAAAGATGGACACATTGATTGTACTGGTGCTAACGGTGGTTGTGTTGGTTGGACTGGTGCAAACGATGGATACATTGGTTGTACTGTTGTTAACGATTGACGTGTGGGTTGTACTTGTGTTAACGATGGATACTTTGGTTGTACTGGTGATAATGATGGATGTATGGGTTGTACTTGTGCTAACGATGGATATGATACGTTGGTTGTCCTGTGCTAACGATGGATATGTTGGCTGTCCCGTTGCTAAGGCTGGATATGTTGGTTGGACTGGTGCTAACAATGGATATGTTGGTTGTTCTGGTGTTAACGATGGATATGTTGGTTGTTCTGGTGCTAACGATGGATGTGGATGTGTTGGATGTACTGGTGCTAATGATGGATACGTTAGTTGTACTGGTGCTGACGGTGGGTACATTGGTTGAACTGGTGCTAACGATGGATGTGTTGGTTGTTCTGGTGCTAACGATGGATACATTGGTTGTACTGGTGCTAACGATGGATATGTTGGTTGTACTGATGCTAACGATGGATGTGTGGGTTGTACTGTTGCTAACGATGGACACGTTGGTTGTACTGGTGCTAACAATGGATGTGTGGGTTGTACTGGTGCTGACAATGGATGTGTGGGTTGTACTGGTGGTAACGGTGGATGTGTTGGTTGTACTGGTGCTAACGATGGATGTGTGCATTGTACTGGTGCTCATGCTGGATACGTTTGTTGTACTCGTGCTAACAATCGATGTGTGGGTTGTACTGGTGCTAACGATGGATACATTGGTTGTACTGGTGCTAACGATGGATGCGTAGGTTGTACTGGTGCTAACGATCGAAGTGTGGGTTGTAATGGTGCTAACGATGGATACGTTGGTTGTACTGGTGCTAACGGTCGATGTGTGGGTTGTACTAGTGCTAAGGATGAATACCTTGGTTGTACTGGTGCTAACGATTGATGTGTTGTTTCGCCTGGTGCAAACGATGGATGTGTGGATTGTACTGGTGCTAACGATGGATGTGTTGGGTGTACTAGTGCTAAAGATGGATACATTGATTGGACTGGTGCTAACGATGGATGTATGGGTTGTACTGATGCTAACGGTGCATGTATGGGTTGTACTGGTGCTAACGGTGGATGTATGGGTTGTACTGGTGCTAACGGTGCATGTGTGGGTTGTACTGGTGCTAACGATGGATACGTTGGTTGTACTGCTAACGATGGATACGTTGGTTGTACTGGTGCTAACGATGGACCTGCGGGTTGTACTCGTGTTAACGATGGATACTTTGCTTGTACTGTGCTAACGATGGATATGTTGGCTGTACTGGTGCTAACGCTGGATATGTTGGTTGGACTGGTGCTCACGATGGATGTGTTGGTTGTACTCGTGCTAACGATGGATATGTTGGTTGTTCTGGTGCTAACGGTGAATACTTTGGTTGTACTGGTGCTAAGATGGATGTGGATGTGTTGGTTGCTCTGGTGCTAATGATGGATCTGGATGTGTTGGTTGTACTGGTGCTAACGATGGATGTGGATGTGTTACTTGTACTGGTGCTAACGATGGATCTGTGGGTTGTACTGGTGCTAACGGTGGATGTATGGGTTGTACTGGTGCTAACGATGGATACGTTGGTTGTACTGGTGCTAACGATGGATACGTTGGTTGTACTGGTGCTAACGATGGATGTATGGGTTGTACTGGTGCTAACGATGGATGTCTGGATTGTACTGGTGCTAACGATGGATGTGTGGGTTGTACTGGTGCCAACGATGGATGTCTGGATTGTACTGGTGCTAACGCTGTATGTGTGGGTTGTACTGGTTCTAACGATGGATCTGTGGGTTGTACTGGTGCTAACGGTGGATGTATGGGTAGTACTGGTGCTAACGATGGACATGTTGGGTGTACTGGTGCTAAAGATGGACACATTGATTGTACTGGTGCAAACGATGGATACATTGGTTGTACTGTTGTTAACGATTGACCTGTGGGTTGTACTTGTGTTAACGATGGATACTTTGGTTGTACTGGTGATAATGATGGATGTATGGGTTGTACTTGTGCTAACGATGGATACGATACGTTGGTTGTCCTGTGCTAACGATGGATATGTTGGCTGTACCGTTGCTAAGGCTGAATATGTTGGTTGGACTGGTGCTAACAATGGATATGTTGGTTGTTCTGGTGTTAACGATGGATATGTTGGTTGTTCTGGTGCTAACGATGGATCTGGATGTGTTGGTTGTACTGGTGCAAAAGATGGATGTGTGGGTTATACTGGAGCTAACGATGGATCTGTGGGTTGTACTGGTGCTACCGATGGACGTGTGGGTTGTACTCATGTTAATGATGGATACGTTGGTTGTACTGTGCTAACGATGGATATGTTGGTTGGACTGGTGCTAACGATGGATGTGTTGGTTGTACTGGTCCTAACGAAGGATACATTGGTTGAACTGGTGCTAACAATCGATGTGTGTGTTGTACTGGTGCTAACGATGGATGTGGATGTGTTGGTTGTACTGGTGCTAACGATGGACGTGTTGGTCGTTCTGGTGCTTTCGGTGGATATGTTGGTTGGACTGGTGCTAACCATGGATGTGTTGGTTGTTCTGGTGCTAACGGTGGAAACATTGGATGTACTGGTGCTAACGGTAGATGTATAGGTTGTACTGGTGCTAACGGTGCATGTGTGGGTTGTACTGGTGCTAACGATGGATACGTTGGTTGTACTGCTAACGAAGTTTACGTTGATTGTACTGGTGCTAACGATGGAAACATTGGTTCTACTGGTGCTAACTATGGACGTGTGGGTTGTACTCGTGCTAATGATGGATACGTTGGTTGTACTGTGCTAACGATGGATATGTTGGTTGGACTGGTGCTAACGATGGATGTGTTGGTTGTACTGGTCTTAACGATGGATGCATTGGTTGAACTGGTGCTAACAACCGATGTGTGTGTTGTACTGGTGCTAACGATGGATCTGTGGGTTGTACTAGTGTCAACGATGCATATGTTGGTCGTACTGGTGCTAACGTTGGATGTATGGGTTGTACTGATGCTAACGGTGTATGTGTGGGTTGTACTGGTGCGAACGATGGATATGTTGGTTGTTCTGGTGCTAACGTTGGATGTATGGGTTGTACTGGTGCTAACATTGGATACATTGGTTGTACTGGTGCAAATAATGGATACGTTGGTTGTACTGGTGCTAACGATCGATGTGTGGGTTGTACTGGTGCTAACTTTGGATATGTTAGTTGTAATGCTGCTAACAATGCACATGTTGGTTGTACTGGTGCGAACAATGGATACATTAGTTGCACTGGTGCTAATGATGGATACGTTGGTTGTACTGGTGCTAATGATGGATACGTTGGTTGTACTGGTGCTAACGATGGATGTGTGGGTTGTACTGCTGCTAATGATGGATACGTTGGTTGTACTGGTGCTAACGATGGACCTGAGGGTTGTACTCGTGTTAACGATGGATACTTTGCTTGTACTGTGCTAACGATGGATATGTTGGCTGTACTGGTGCTAACGCTGGATATGTTGGTTGGACTGGTGCTCACGATGGATGTGTGGGTTGCACTGGTGCTAATGTTGGATACTTTGGTTGTACTGGTGCTAATGATGGATGTCTTGGTTCTACTGGTGCCAATGACAGATAAGTTGGTTGTACTGGTGCTAACGATGGATATGTTGGTTGTTCTGGTGCTAACGGTGAATACTTTGGTTGTACTGTTGCTAAGATGGATGTGGATGTGTTGGTTGCTCTGGTGCTAATGATGGATCTGGATGTGTTGGTTGTACTGGTGCTAATGATGGATGTGGATGCGTTGGTTGTACTGGTGTTAACGATGGATGTGTGGGTTATACTGGAGCTAACGATGGAGCTGTGGGTTGTACTGGTGCTAACGATGGACACGTTGGTTGTACTGGTGCAAATGATGGATGTGTTGGTTGTACTTGTGCTAACGAGGGATACGTTTGTTGTACTGCTAACAATGGATATGTTGGTTGTACTGGTGCTAACGATGGATACGTTGGTTGTACTGGTGCTAACGATGGATACATTGGTTGTACTCTTGTTAACGATGGACTTGTGGGTTGTACTTGTGTTTTAACGATAGATACTTTGGTTGTACTGGTGCTAACGATGGATGTATGGGTTGTACTTGTGCTAACGCTGGATATGATACGTTGGTTGTACTGTGCTAACGATGGATATGTTGGCTGTACCTGTGCTAACGCTGGATATGTTGGTTGGACTGGTGCTAACGATGGATATGTTGGTTGTTCTGGTGCTAACGATGGATATGTTGGTTGTTCTGGTGCTAACGATGGGTCTGGATGTGTTGGTTGTACTGGTGCTAACGATGGATGTGGATGTGTTGGTTGTACTGGTGCTAACGATGTATGTGAATGTTTTGGTTGTACTGGTGCTAACGATGTATGTGGATGTGTTGGTTGTACTGGTGCTGACGGTGGATACATTGGTTGTACTGGTGCTAACGATGGATGTGTGGGTTGTACTGGTGCTAACGATGGATGTATGGGTTGTACTTGTGCTAACGATGGATACGTTGGTTGTACTGTGCTAACGATGGATATGTTGGTTGTACTGGTGCTAACGATGGATCTGTGGGTTGTACTGGTGCTAACGATGGATGTCTGGATTGTACTGGTGCTAACGATGGATGTGTGGGTTGTACTGGTGCCAACGATGGACACCTTGATCATACTGGTGCTAACCGTGGATGTATGGGTTGTACTGATGCTAACGCTGTATGTGTGGGTTGTACTGGTTCTAACGATGGATCTGTGGGTTGTACTGGTGCTAACGGTGGATGTATGGGTTGTACTGGTGCTAACGGTGGATGTATGGGTAGTACTGGTGCTAACGATGGACATGTTGGGTGTACTGGTGCTAAAGATGGACACATTGATTGTACTGCTGCAAACGATGGATACATTGGTTGTACTGTTGTTAACGATTGACCTGTGGGTTGTACTTGTGTTAACGATGGATACTTTGGTTGTACTGGTGATAATGATGGATGTATGGGTTGTACTTGTGCTAACGATGGATACGATACGTTGGTTGTCCTGTGCTAACGATGGATATGTTGGCTGTACCGTTGCTAAGGCTGGATATGTTGGTTGGACTGGTGCTAACAATGGATATGTTGGTTGTTCTGGTGTTAACGATGGATATGTTGGTTGTTCTGGTGCTAACGATGGATCTGGATGTGTTGGTTGTACTGGTGCAAAAGATGGATGTATGGGTTATACTGGAGCTAACGATGGATCTGTGGGTTGTACTGGTACTAACGGTGGATGTATGGGTTGTACTGGCGCTAACGATGGATAGCTTGGTTGTACTGGTGCTACCGATGGACGTGTGGGTTGTACTCATGTTAATGATGGATACGTTGGTTGTACTGTGCTAACGATGGATATGTTGGTTGGACTGGTGCTAACGATGGATGTGTTGGTTGTACTGGTCCTAACGAAGGATACATTGGTTGAACTGGTGCTAACAATCGATGTGTGTGTTGTACTGGTGCTAACGATGGATATGTTGGCTGTACCGATGCTAATGATGGATGTGGATGTGTTGGTTGTACTGGTGCTAACGACGTGTTGGTCGTTCTGGTGCTTTCGGTGGATATGTTGGTTGGACTGGTGCTAACCATGGATGTGTTGGTTGTTCTGGTGCTAACGGTGGAAACATTGGATGTGCTGGTGCTAACGGTAGATGTATGGGTTGTACTGGTGCTAACGATGGATACGTTGGTTGTACTGCTAACGAAGTTTACGTTGATTGTACTGGTGCTAACGATGGAAACATTGGTTCTACTGGTGCTAACGATGGACGTTTGTGTTGAACTCGTGTTAACGATGGATACGTTGGTTGTACTGTGCTAACGCTGGATATGATGATTGTACTGGTGCTAACGATTGATGTGTTGGTTGTACTGGTCTTAACGATGGATGCATTGGTTGAACTGGTGCTAACAACCGATTTGTGTGTTGTACTGGTGCTAACGATGGATCTGTGGGTTGTACTTGTGCTAACGTTGGATGTATGGGTTGTACTGGTGCTGACGATGGACACGTTGGTTGTACTGGTGCTAAAGGTGGATACGTTGATTGTACTGGTTCTAACGGTGGATGTGTTGGTTCTACTGGTGCTAACGATGGATACGTTGGTTGTACTGGTGCTAACGATGGATGTGTGGGTTGTACTTGTGTTAACGATGCGTACTTTGGTTGTACTGGCGCTAACGATGAATGTATGCGTTGTACTGGTGCTAACGATGGATATGTTGCCTGTACCGATGCTAACGATGGATGTGGATGTGTTGGTTGTACTGGTGCTAACGATGGACGTGTTGGTTGTTCTGGTGCTTTCGGTGGATATGTTGGTTGGACTGGTGCTAACCATGGATGTGTTGGTTGTTCTGGTGCTAACGGTGGAAACATTGGATGTACTGGTGCTAACATTGGATACATTGGTTGTACTGGTGCAAATAATGGATACGTTGGTTGTACTGGTGCTAACGATCGATGTGTGGGTTGTACTGGTGCTAACTTTGGATATGTTAGTTGTAATGCTGCTAACAATGCACATGTTGGTTGTACTGGTGCGAACAATGGATACATTAGTTGCACTGGTGCTAATGATGGATACGTTGGTTGTACTGGTGCTAATGATGGATACGTTGGTTGTACTGGTGCTAACGATGGATGTGTGGGTTGTACTGCTGCTAATGATGGATACGTTGGTTGTACTGGTGCTAACGATGGACCTGCGGGTTGTACTCGTGTTAACGATGGATACTTTGCTTGTACTGTGCTAACGATGGATAGGTTGGCTGTACTGGTGCTAACGCTGGATATGTTGGTTGGACTGGTGCTCACGATGGATGTGTGGGTTGCACTGGTGCTAATGTTGGATACTTTGGTTGTACTGGTGCTAATGATGGATGTCTTGGTTCTACTGGTGCCAATGACAGATAAGTTGGTTGTACTGGTGCTAACGATGGATATGTTGGTTGTTCTGGTGCTAACGGTGAATACTTTGGTTGTACTGTTGCTAAGATGGATGTGGATGTGTTGGTTGCTCTGGTGCTAATGATGGATCTGGATGTGTTGGTTGTACTGGTGTTAACGATGGATGTGTGGGTTATATTGGAGCTAACGATGGAGCTGTGGGTTGTACTGGTGCTAACGATGGACACGTTGGTTGTACTGGTGCTAATGATGGATGTATTGGTTGTACTTGTGCTAACGAGGGATACGTTTGTTGTACTGCTAACAATGGATATGTTGGTTGTACTGGTGCTAACGATGGATACGTTGGTTGTACTGGTGCTAACGATGGATACATTGGTTGTACTCTTGTTAACGATGGACGTGTGGGTTGTACTTGTGTTTTAACGATAGATACTTTGGTTGTACTGGTGCTAACGATGGATGTATGGGTTGTACTTGTGCTAACGCTGGATATGATACGTTGGTTGTACTGTGCTAACGATGGATATGTTGGCTGTACCGGTGCTAACGCTGGATATGTTGGTTGTACTCGTGTTAACGATGGATACTTTGCTTGTACTGGTGCTAACGCTGGATATGTTGGTTGGACTGGTGCTCACGATGGATGTGTGGGTTGCACTGGTGCTAATGTTGGATACTTTGGTTGTACTGGTGCTAATGATGGATGTCTTGGTTCTACTGGTGCCAATGACAGATAAGTTGGTTGTACTGGTGCTAACGATGGATATGTTGGTTGTTCTGGGGCGAACGGACAATACTTTGGTTGTACTGTTGCTAAGATGGATGTGGATGTGTTGGTTGCTCTGGTGCTAATGATGGATCTGGATGTGTTGGTTGTACTGGTGTTAACGATGGATGTGTGGGTTATACTGGAGCTAACGATGGAGCTGTGGGTTGTACTGGTGCTAACGATGGATATGTTGGTTGTTCTGGTGCTAACGATGGGTCTGGATGTGTTGGTTGTACTGGTGCTAACGATGGATGTGGATGTGTTGGTTGTACTGGTGCTAACGATGTATGTGGATGTTTTGGTTGTTCTGGTGCTAACGATGTATGTGGGTGTGTTGGTTGTACTGGTGCTGACGGTGGATACATTGGTTGTACTGGTGCTAACGATGGATGTGTGGGTTGTACTGGTGCTAACGGTGGATGTGTTGGTTGTACTGGTGCAAACGATGGATGTGTGGGTTCTACTTGTGTTAACGATGGATACTTTGGTTGTACTGGTGCTAACGATGGATGTAAGGGTTGTACTTGTGCTAACGATGGATACGATACGTTGGTTGTACTGTGCTAACGATGGATATGTTGGCTGTACTGGTGCTAACGATGGATGTGGATGTGTTGGTTGTACTGGTGCTAACGATGGATACGTTGGTTGTACTGTTGCTAACGATGGATATGTTGGTTGTACTGGTGCTAAAGATGGATACGTTGGTTGTACTGGTGCTAACGATGGATATGTTGATTGTACTGATGCTGACGATGGATGTGTGGGTCGTACTGTTGTTAACGATGGAAACGTTGATTGTACTAGTGCTAACGATGGATGTGTGGGTTGTACTTGTGCTAGCGATGGATGTGTGGGTTGTACTGGTGCTAACAATGGATGTGTGGATTGTACTGGTGCTAACGATGGACACGTTGGTTCTAGTGGTGCTAACGATGGATACGTTGGTTGTACTGCTGCTAACGATTGATGTGTGGGTTGTACTGGTGCTAACTATGGATATGTTGGTTGTACTGGTGCTAACGGTGGATAAATTGGTTGTACTGGTGGTAACGATCGATGAGTGGGTTGTACTGGTGCTAACGATGGATACGTTGGTTGGACTGGTGCTAACGATGGATGTGTGCGTTGTACTGGTGCTAATGATGGATACATTTGTTGTTCTGGTGCTAACAATCGATGTGTGCGTTGTACTGGTGCTAACGATGGATACATTGGTTGTACTGGTGCTAACGATAGATGCGTTGGTTGTACTGGTGCTAAAGATCGATGTTTGGGTTGTAATTGTGCTAACGATGGATACGTTGGTTGTACTGGTGCTAACGGTCGATGTGTGGGTTGTACTGGTGCTAACGATGGACGTGTTGGTTGTTCTGGTGCTTTCGGTGGATATGTTGGTTGGACTGGTGCTAACCATGGATGTGTTGGTTGTTCTGGTGCTAACGGTGGAAACATTGGATGTACTGGTGCTAACATTGGATACATTGGTTGTACTGGTGCAAACAATAGATACGTTGGTTGTACTGGTGCTAACGATCGATGTGTGGGTTGTAGTGGTGCTAACTTTGGATATGTTAGTTGTAATGCTGCTAACAATGCACATGTTGGTTGTACTGGTGCGAACAATGGATACATTAGTTGCACTGGTGCTAATGATGGATACGTTGGTTGTACTGGTGCTAACGATGGATGTGTGGGTTGAACTGCTGCTAATGATGGATACGTTGGTTGTACTGGTGCTAACGATGGACCTGCGGGTTGTACTCGTGTTAACGATGGATACTTTGCTTGTACTTTGCTAACGATGGATATGTTGGCTGTACTGGTGCTAACGCTGGATATGTTGGTTGGACTGGTGCTCACGATGGATGTGTGGGTTGCACTGGTGCTAATGTTGGATACTTTGGTTGTACTGGTGCTAATGATGGATGTCTTGGTTCTACTGGTGCCAATGACAGATAAGTTGGTTGTACTGGTGCTAACGATGGATATGGTGGTTTTTCTGGTGCTAACGGTGAATACTTTGGTTGTACTGTTGCTAAGATGGATGTGGATGTGTTGGTTGCTCTGGTGCTAATGATGGATCTGGATGTGTTGGTTGTACTGGTACTAACGATGGATGTGGATGCGTTGGTTGTACTGGTGCTAACGATGGATGTGTGGGTTATACTGGAGCTAACGATGGAGCTGTGGGTTGTACTGGTGCTAACGATAGACACGTTGGTTGTACTGGTGCTAATGATGGATACATTGGTTGTACTTGTGCTAATGAGGGATACGTTTGTTGTACTGCTAACAATGGATATGTTGGTTGTACTGGTGCTAACGATGGATACGTTGGTTGTACTGGTGCTAACGATGGATACATTGGTTGTACTCTTGTTAACGATGGACGTGTGGGTTGTACTTGTGTTTTAACGATAGATACTTTGGTTGTACTGGTGCTAACGATGGATGTATGGGTTGTACTTGTGCTAACGCTGGATATGATACGTTGGTTGTACTGTGCTAACGATGGATATGTTGGCTGTACCGGTGCTAACGCTGGATATGTTGGTTGGACTGGTGCTAACGATGGATATGTTGGTTGTTCTGGTGCTAACGATGGATATGATGGTTGTTCTGGTGCTAACGATGGGTCTGGATGTGTTGGTTGTACTGGTGCTAACGATGGATGTGGATGTGTTGGTTGTACTGGTGCTAACGATGTATGTGGATGTTTTGATTGTACTGGTGCTAACGATGTATGTGGATGTGTTGGTTGTACTGGTGCTGACGGTGGATACATTGGTTGTACTGGTGCTAACGATGGATGTGTGGGTTGTACTGGTGCTAACGGTGGATGTGTTGGTTGTACTGGTGCAAACGATGGATGTGTGGGTTCTACTTGTGTTAACGATGGATACTTTGGTTGTACTGGTGCTAACGATGGATGTAAGGGTTGTACTTGTGCTAACGATGGATACGATACGTTGGTTGTACTGTGCTAACGATGGATATGTTGGCTGTACTGGTGCTAACGATGGATGTGGATGTGTTGGTTGTACTGGTGCTAACGATGGATACGTTGGTTGTACTGTTGCTAACGATGGATATGTTGGTTGTACTGGTGCTAACGATGGATATGTTGGTTGTACTGGTGCTAAAGATGGATACGTTGGTTGTACTGGTGCTAACGGTGAATACTTTGGTTGTACTGTTGCTAAGATGGATGTGGATGTGTTGGTTGCTCTGGTGCTAATGATGGATCTGGATGTGTTGGTTGTACTGGTACTAACGATGGATGTGGATGCGTTGGTTGTACTGGTGCTAACGATGGATGTGTGGGTTATACTGGAGCTAACGATGGAGCTGTGGGTTCTACTGGTGCTAATGATGGACACGTTGGTTGTACTGGTGCTAATGATGGATGTGTTGGTTGTACTTGTGCTAACGAGGGATACGTTTGTTGTACTGCTAACAATGGATATGTTGGTTGTACTGGTGCTAACGATGGATACGTTGGTTGTACTGGTGCTAACGATGGATACATTGGTTGTACTCTTGTTAACGATGGACGTGTGGGTTGTACTTGTGTTTTAACAATAGATACTTTGGTTGTACTGGTGCTAACAATGGATGTATGGGTTGTACTTGTGCTAACGCTGGATATGATACGTTGGTTGTACTGTGCTAACGATAGATATGTTGGCTGTACCGGTGCTAACGCTGGATATGTTGGTTGGACTGGTGCTAACGATGGATATGTTGGTTGTTCTGGTGCTAACGATGGATATGTTGGTTGTTCTGGTGCTAACGATGGGTCTGGATGTGTTGGTTGTACTGGTGCTAACGATGGATGTGGATGTGTTGGTTGTACTGGTGCTAACGATGTATGTGGATGTTTTGGTTGTACTGGTGCTAACGATGTATGTGGATGTGTTGGTTGTACTGGTGCTGACGGTGGATACATTGGTTGTACTGGTGCTAACGATGGATGTGTGGGTTGTACTGGTGCTAACGGTGGATGTGTTGGTTGTACTAGTGCAAACGATGGATGTGTGGGTTCTACTTGTGTTAACGATGGATACTTTGGTTGTACTGGTGCTAACGATGGATGTAAGGGTTGTACTTGTCCTAACGATGGATACGATACGTTGGTTGTACTGTGCTAACGATGGATATGTTGGCTGTACTGATGCTAACGATGGATGTGGATGTGTTGGTTGTACTGGTGCTAACGATGGATACGTTGGTTGTACTGGTGCTAAAGATGGATATGTTGGTTGTACTGGTGCTAAAGATGGATACGTTGGTTGTACTGGTGCTAACGATGGATATCTTGATTGTACTGATGCTGACGATGGATGTGTGGATCGTACTGTTGCTAACGATGGAAAGGTTGATTGTACTGGTGCTAACGATGGATGTGTGGGTTGTACTTGTGCTAACGATGGATGTGTGGGTTGTACTGGTGCTAACGATGGACACGTTGGTTCTAGTGGTGCTAACGATGGATACGTTGGTTGTACTGCTGCTAACGATTGATGTGTGGGTTGTACTGGTGCTAACTATGGATATGTTGGTTGTACTGGTGCTAACGATGGATAAATTGGTTGTACTGGTGGTAACGATCGATGAGTGGGTTGTACTGGTGCTAACGATGGATACGTTGGTTGGACTGGTGCTAACGATGGATGTGTGCGTTGTACTGGTGCTAATGATGGATACGTTTGTTGTTCTGGTGCTAACAATCGATGTGTGCGTTGTACTGGTGCTAACGATGGATACATTGGTTGTACTGGTGCTAACGATGGATGCGTTGGTTGTACTGGTGCTAACGATCGATCTTTGGGTTGTAATGGTGCTAACGATGGATACGTTGGTTGTACTGGTGCTAACGGTCGATGTGTGGGTTGTACTGGTGCTAACGATGGATACCTTGGTTGTACTGGTGCTAACGATGGCTACGTTGGTTGTACTGGTGCTAACGGCAGATGTATGGGTTGTACTGGTGCTAACGGTGCATGTGTGGGTTGTACTGGTGCTAACGATGGATACGTTGGTTGTACTGCTAACGAAGTTTACGTTGATTGTACTGGTGCTAACGATGGAAACATTGGTTCTACTGGTGCTAACGATGGATGTGTGGGTTGTACTTGTGCTAACGATGGATGTGTGGGTTGTACTGGTGCTAACGATGGACACGTTGGTTCTAGTGGTGCTAACGATGGATACGTTGGTTGTACTGCTGCTAACGATTGATGTGTGGGTTGTACTGGTGCTAACTATGGATATGTTGGTTGTACTGGTGCTAACGATGGATAAATTGGTTGTACTGGTGGTAACGATCGATGAGTGGGTTGTACTGGTGCTAACGATGGATACGTTGGTTGGACTGGTGCTAACGATGGATGTGTGCGTTGTACTGGTGCTAATGATGGATACGTTTGTTGTTCTGGTGCTAACAATCGATGTGTGCGTTGTACTGGTGCTAACGATGGATACATTGGTTGTACTGGTGCTAACGATGGATGCGTTGGTTGTACTGGTGCTAACGGCAGATGTATGGGTTGTACTGGTGCTAACGGTGCATGTGTGGGTTGTACTGGTGCTAACGATGGATACGTTGGTTGTACTGCTAACGAAGTTTACGTTGATTGTACTGGTGCTAACGATGGAAACATTGGTTCTACTGGTGCTAACGATGGACGTTTGGGTTGAACTCGTGTTAACGATGGATATGTTGGTTGTACTGTCCTAACGCTGGATATGATGATTGTACTGGTGCTAACGATCGATGTGTGGGTTGTACTGGTGCTAACGATGGATACTTTGGTTGTACTGGTGCTAACTATGGACGTGTGGGTTGTACTCGTGCTAATGATGGATACGTTGGTTGTACTGTGCTAACGATGGATATGTTGGTTGGACTGGTGCTAACGATGGATGTGTTGGTTGTACTGGTCTTAACGATGGATGCATTGGTTGAACTGGTGCTAACAACCGATGTGTGTGTTGTACTGGTGCTAACGATGGATCTGTGGGTTGTACTAGTGTCAACGATGCATATGTTGGTCGTACTGGTGCTAACGTTGGATGTATGGGTTGTACTGATGCTAACGGTGTATGTGTGGGTTGTACTGGTGCGAACGGTGGATGCATGGGTTGTACTGGTGCTATCGATGCATGTGTGTGTGGTACTGGTGCTAACGATGGACACGTTGGTTCTACTGGTGCTAACGCTGGATACGTTGGTTGTAGTGGTGCTAACGATGGATGTGTGGGTTGTACTTGTGTTAACGATGCGTACTTTGGTTGTACTGGTGCTAACGATGAATGTATGCGTTGTACTGGTGCTAACGATGGATATGTTGGCTGTACCGATGCTAACGATGGATGTGGATGTGTTGGTTGTACTGGTGCTAACGATGGACGTGTTGGTTGTTCTGGTGCTTTTGGTGGATATGTTGGTTGGACTGGTGCTAACCATGGATGTGTTGGTTGTTCTGGTGCTTTCGGTGGATATGTTGGTTGGACTGGTGCTAACCATGGATGTGTTGGTTGTTCTGGTGCTAACGGTGGAAACATTGGATGTACTGGTGCTAACATTGGATACATTGGTTGTACTGGTGCAAACAATGGATACATTAGTTGCACTGGTGCTAATGATGGATACGTTGGTTGTACTGGTGCTAATGATGGATACGTTGGTTGTACTGGTGCTAATGATGGATGTGTGGGTTGTACTGCTGCTAATGATGGATACGTTGGTTGTACTGGTGCTAACGATGGACCTGCGGGTTGTACTCGTGTTAACGATGGATACTTTGCTTGTACTGTGCTAACGATGGATATGTTGGCTGTACTGGTGCTAACGCTGGATATGTTGGTTGGACCGGTGCTCACGATGGATGTGTGGGTTGCACTGGTGCTAATGTTGGATACTTTGGTTGTACTGGTGCTAATGATGGATGTCTTGGTTCTACTGGTGCCAATGACAGATAAGTTGGTTATACTGGTGCTAACGATGATATGTTGGTTGTTCTGGTGGTAACGGTGAATACTTTGGTTGTACTGTTGCTACGATGGATGTGGATGTGTTGGTTGCTCTGGTGCTAATGATGGATCTGGATGTGTTGGTTGTACTGGTGCAAAAGATGGATGTGGATGCGTTGGTTGTACTGGTGCTAACGATGGATGTGTGGGTTATACTGGTGCTAACGATGGATCTGTGGGTTGTACTGGTACTAACGGTGGATGTATGGGTTGTACTGGTGCTAACGATGGACACGTTGGTTGTACTGGTGCTAATGATGGATGTGTTGGTTGTACTCGTGCTAATGATGGATACGTTTGTTGTACTGCTAACGCTGGATATGTTGGTTGGACTGGTGCTATCGATGGATATGTTGGTTGTTCTGGTGCTGATGATGGATATGTTGGTTGTTCTGGTGCTAACGATGGGTCTGGATGTGTTGGTTGTACTGGTGCTAACGATTGATGTGGATGTGTTGGTTGTACTGGTGCTAACGATGTATGTGGATGTGTTGGTTGTACTGGTGCTAACGATGTATGTGGATGTGTTGGTTGTATTGGTGCTGACGGTGGATACATTGATTGTACTAGTGCAAAGGATGGATGTGTGGGTTGTACTTGTGTTAACGATGGATACTTTGGTTGTACTGGTGCTAACGATGGATGTAAGGGTTGTACTTGTGCCAACGATGGATACGATACATTGGTTGTACTGTGCTAATGATGGATATGTTGGTTGTACTGGTGCTAACGATGGATGTGTGGGTTGCACTGGTGCTAACGTTGGATACTTTGGTTGTACTGGTGCTAATGATGGATGTCTTGGTTCTACTGGTGCCAATGACAGATAAGTTGGTTGTACTGGTGCTAACGTTGGATATGTGGGTTGTACTGGTGCTAACGATGGATACGTTGGTTGTACTGGTTGTAACGGTGGATGTATGGGTTGTACTGGTGCTAACGATGCATGTGTGTGTGGTACTGGTGCTAACGATGGATCTGTGGGTTGTACTGGTGCTAACGGTGGATGTATGGGTTGTAGTGGTGCTAACGATGGATACGTTGGTTGTACTGGTGCTAAAGATGGATATGTTGATTGTACTGGTGCTAACGATGGATGTGTTGGTTGTACTGGTGCTAACGATGGATAAGTTGGTTGTACTGGTGCTAACGATGGATACGTTGGTTGTAGTGGTGCTAACGGTGGATATGTTGGTTGTACTGGTGTTAACGCTGGATACGTTGGTTGTACTGAGCTATTGATGGATATGTTGGCTGTACTGGTGCTAACGCTGGATATGATGGTTGTACTGGTGCTAACGATGGATACGTTGGTTGTACTGCTCATGATGGATACGTTGGTAGTACTGGTGCTAACGATGGATACATTGGTTGTACTTGTGCTAACGATGGATAAGTTGGTTGCATTCTGCTAACGATGGATATGTTGGCAGTACTGGTGCTAACGATGGATGTGTGGGTTGTACTGGTGCTAACGATGGATGTCTGGATTGTACTGGTGCTAACGATGGATGTGTTGGGTGTACTAGTGCTAAAGATGGATACATTGATTGGACTGGTGCTAACGATGGATGTATGGGTTGTACTGATGCTAACGGTGCATGTATGGGTTGTACTGGTGCTAACGGTGGATGTATGGGTTGTACTGGTGCTAACGGTGCATGTGTGGGTTGTACTGGTGCTAACGATGGATACGTTGGTTGTACTGCTAACGATGGATACGTTGGTTGTACTGGTGCTAACGATGGACCTGCGGGTTGTACTCGTGTTAACGATGGATACTTTGCTTGTACTGTGCTAACGATGGATATGTTGGCTGTACTGGTGCTAACGCTGGATATGTTGGTTGGACTGGTGCTCACGATGGATGTGTTGGTTGTACTCGTGCTAACGATGGATATGTTGGTTGTTCTGGTGCTAACGGTGAATACTTTGGTTGTACTGGTGCTAAGATGGATGTGGATGTGTTGGTTGCTCTGGTGCTAATGATGGATCTGGATGTGTTGGTTGTACTGGTGCTAACGATGGATGTGGATGTGTTACTTGTACTGGTGCTAACGATGGATCTGTGGGTTGTACTGGTTCTAACGGTGGATGTATGGGTTGTACTGGTGCTAACGATGGATACGTTGGTTGTACTGGTGCTAACGATGGATACGTTGGTTGTACTGGTGCTAACGATGGATGTATGGGTTGTACTTGTGCTAACGATGGATACGTTGGTTGTACTGTGCTAACGATGGATATGTTGGTTGTACTGGTGCTAACGATGGATCTGTGGGTTGTACTGGTGCTAACGATGGATGTCTGGATTGTACTGGTGCTAACAATGGACATGTTGGGTGTACTTGTGCTAAAGATGGACACATTGATTGTACTGGTGCAAACGATGGATACATTGGTTGTACTTTTGTTAACGATTGACCTGTGGGTTGTACTTGTGTTAACGATGGATACTTTGGTTGTACTGGTGATAATGATGGATGTATGGGTTGTACTTGTGCTAACGATGGATACGATACGTTGGTTGTCCTGTGCTAACGATGGATATGTTGGCTGTACCGTTGCTAAGGCTGGATATGTTGGTTGGACTGGTGCTAACAATGGATATGTTGGTTGTTCTGGTGTTAACGATGGATATGTTGGTTGTTCTGGTGCTAACGATGGATCTGGATGTGTTGGTTGTACTGGTGCAAAAGATGGATGTGTGGGTTATACTGGAGCTAACGATGGATCTGTGGGTTGTACTGGTACTAACGGTGGATGTATGGATTGTACAGGCGCTAACGATGGATAGCTTGGTTGTACTGGTGCTACCGATGGACGTGTGGGTTGTACTCATGTTAATGATGGATACGTTGGTTGTACTGTGCTAACGATGGATATGTTGGTTGGACTGGTGCTAACGATGGATGTGTTGGTTGTACTGGTCCTAACGAAGGATACATTGGTTGAACTGGTGCTAACAATCGATGTGTGTGTTGTACTGCTGCTAACGATGGATATGTTGGCTGTACCGATGCTAACGATGGATGTGGATGTGTTGGTTGTACTGGTGCTAACGATGGACGTGTTGGTCGTTCTGGTGCTTTCGGTGGATATGTTCGTTGGACTGGTGCTAACCATGGATGTTTTGGTTGTTCTGGTGCTAACGGTGGAAACATTGGATGTACTGGTGCTAACGGTAGATGTATGGGTTGTACTGGTGCTAACGGTGCATGTGTGGGTTGTACTGGTGCTAACGATGGATACGTTGGTTGTACTGCTAACGAAGTTTACGTTGATTGTACTGGTGCTAACGATGGAAACATTGGTTCTACTGGTGCTAACGATGGACGTGTGGGTTGAACTCGTGTTAACGATGGATATGTTGGTTGTACTGTGCTAACGCTGGATATGATGATTGTACTGGTGCTAACGATCGATGTGTGGGTTGTACTGGTGCTAACGATGGATACTTTGGTTGTACTGGTGCTAACTATGGACGTGTGGGTTGTACTCGTGCTAATGATGGATACGTTGGTTGTACTGTGCTAACGATGGATATGTTGGTTGGACTGGTGCTAACGATGGATGTGTTGGTTGTACTGGTCTTAACGATGGATGCATTGGTTGAACTGGTGCTAACAACCGATGTGTGTGTTGTACTGGTGCTAACGATGGATCTGTGGGTTGTACTAGTGTCAACGATGCATATGTTGGTCGTACTGGTGCTAACGTTGGATGTATGGGTTGTACTGATGCTAACGGTGTATGTGTGGGTTGTACTGGTGCGAACGATGGATATGTTGGTTGTTCTGGTGCTAACGTTGGATGTATGGGTTGTACTGGTGCTAACGATGGACACGTTGGTTGTACTGGTGCTAAAGGTGGATACGTTGATTGTACTGGTTCTAACGGTGGATGTGTTGGTTCTACTGGTGCTAACGATGGATACGTTGGTTGTACTGGTGCTAACGATGGATGTGTGGGTTGTACTTGTGTTAACGATGCGTACTTTGGTTGTACTGGTGCTAACGATGAATGTATGCGTTGTACTGGTGCTAACGATGGATATGTTGGCTGTACCGATGCTAACGATGGATGTGGATGTGTTGGTTGTACTGGTGCTAACGATGGATCTGGATGTGTTGGTTGTACTGGTGCTAACGATGGACGTGTTGGTTGTTCTGGTGCTTTCGGTGGATATGTTGGTTGGACTGGTGCTAACCATGGATGTTTTGGTTGTTCTGGTGCTAACGGTGGAAACATTGGATGTACTGGTGCTAACATTGGATACGTTGGTTGTACTGGTGCAAACAATGGATATGTTGGTTGTACTGGTGCTAACGATGGATACGTTGGTTGTACTGGTGCTAACGATGGATACATTGGTTGTACTCTTGTTAACGATGGACGTGTGGGTTGTACTTGTGTTTTAACGATAGATACTTTGGTTGTACTGGTGCTAACGATGGATGTATGGGTTGTACTTGTGCTAACGCTGGATATGATACGTTGGTTGTACTGTGCTAACGATGGATGTGTTGGCTGTACCGGTGCTAACGCTGGATATGTTGGTTGGACTGGTGCTAACGATGGATATGTTGGTTGTTCTGGTGCTAACGATGGATATGTTGGTTGTTCTGGTGCTAACGATGGGTCTGGATGTGTTGGTTGTACTGGTGCTAACGATGGATGTGGATGTGTTGGTTGTACTGGTGCTAACGATGTATGTGGATGTTTTGGTTGTACTGGTGCTAACGATGTATGTGGATGTGTTGGTTGTACTGGTGCTGACGGTGGATACATTGGTTGTACTGGTGCTAACGATGGATGTGTGGGTTGTACTGGTGCTAACGATGGATGTATGGGTTGTACTTGTGCTAACGATGGATACGTTGGTTGTACTGTGCTAACGATGGATATGTTGGTTGTACTGGTGCTAACGATGGATCTGTGGGTTGTACTGGTGCTAACGATGGATGTCTGGATTGTACTGGTGCTAACGATGGATGTGTGGGTTGTACTGGTGCCAACGATGGACACCTTGGTCGTACTGGTGCTAACGGTGGATGTATGGGTTGTACTGATGCTAACGCTGTATGTGTGGGTTGTACTGGTTCTAACGATGGATCTGTGGGTTGTACTGGTGCTAACGGTGGATGTATGGGTAGTACTGGTGCTAACGATGGACATGTTGGGTGTACTGGTGCTAAAGATGGACACATTGATTGTACTGGTGCAAACGATGGATACATTGGTTGTACTGTTGTTAACGATTGACCTGTGGGTTGTACTTGTGTTAACGATGGATACTTTGGTTGTACTGGTGATAATGATGGATGTATGGGTTGTACTTGTGCTAACGATGGATACGATACGTTGGTTGTCATGTGCTAACGATGGATATGTTGGCTGTACCGTTGCTAAGGCTGGATATGTTGGCTGGACTGGTGCTAACAATGGATATGTTGGTTGTTCTGGTGTTAACGATGGATATGTTGGTTGTTCTGGTGCTAACGATGGATCTGGATGTGTTGGTTGTACTGGTGCAAAAGATGGATGTGTGGGTTATACTGGAGCTAACGATGGATCTGTGGGTTGTACTGGTACTAACGGTGGATGTATGGGTTGTACTGGCGCTAACGATGGATAGCTTGGTTGTACTGGTGCTACCGATGGACGTGTGGGTTGTTCTCATGTTAATGATGGATACGTTGGTTGTACTGTGCTAACGATGGATATGTTGGTTGGACTGGTGCTAACGATGGATGTGTTGGTTGTACTGGTCCTAACGAAGGATACATTGGTTGAACTGGTGCTAACAATCGATGTGTGTGTTGTACTGGTGCTAACGATGGATATGTTGGCTGTACCGATGCTAACGATGGATGTGGATGTGTTGGTTGTACTGGTGCTAACGATGGATGTGTTGGTCGTTCTGGTGCTTTCGGTGGATATGTTGGTTGGACTGGTGCTAACCATGGATGTGTTGGTTGTTCTGGTGCTAACGGTGGAAACATTGGATGTACTGGTGCTAACATTGGATACATTGGTTGTACTGGTGCAAACAATGGATACGTTGGTTGTACTGGTGCTAATGATGGATACGTTGGTTGTACTGGTGCTAATGATGGATACGTTGGTTGTACTGGTGCTAACGATGGATGTGTGGGTTGTACTGGTGCTAACTTTGGATATGTTAGTTGTAATGCTGCTAACAATGCACATGTTGGTTGTACTGGTGCGAACAATGGATACATTAGTTGCACTGGTGCTAATGATGGATACGTTGGTTGTACTGGTGCTAATGATGGATACGTTGGTTGTACTGGTGCTAACGATGGATGTGTGGGTTGTACTGCTGCTAATGATGGATACGTTGGTTGTACTGGTGCTAACGATGGACCTGCAGGTTGTACTCGTGTTAACGATGGATACTTTGCTTGTACTGTGCTAACGATGGATAGGTTGGCTGTACTGGTGCTAACGCTGGATATGTTGGTTGGACTGGTGCTCACGATGGATGTGTGGGTTGCACTGGTGCTAATGTTGGATACTTTGGTTGTACTGGTGCTAATGATGGATGTCTTGGTTCTACTGGTGCCAATGACAGATAAGTTGGTTGTACTGGTGCTAACGATGGATATGTTGGTTGTTCTGGTGCTAACGGTGAATACTTTGGTTGTACTGTTGCTAAGATGGATGTGGATGTGTTGGTTGCTCTGGTGCTAATGATGGATCTGGATGTGTTGGTTGTACTGGTGTTAACGATGGATGTGTGGGTTATATTGGAGCTAACGATGGAGCTGTGGGTTGTACTGGTGCTAACGATGGACACGTTGGTTGTACTGGTGCTAATGATGGATGTGTTGGTTGTACTTGTGCTAACGAGGGATACGTTTGTTGTACTGCTAACGATGGATATGTTGGTTGTACTGGTACTAACGATGGATACGTTGGTTGTACTGGTGCTAACGATGGATACATTGGTTGTACTCTTGTTAACGATGGACGTGTGGGTTGTACTTGTGTTTTAACGATAGATACTTTGGTTGTACTGGTGCTAACGATGGATGTATGGGTTGTACTTGTGCTAACGCTGGATATGATATGTTGGTTGTACTGTGCTAACGATGGATATGTTGGCTGTACTGGTGCTAACGCTGGATATGTTGGTTGGACTGGTGCTCACGATGGATGTGTGGGTTGCACTGGTGCTAATGTTGGATACTTTGGTTGTACTGGTGCTAATGATGGATGTCTTGGTTCTACTGGTGCCAATGACAGATAAGTTGGTTGTACTGGTGCTAACGATGGATATGTTGGTTGTTCTGGTGCTAACGGTGAATACTTTGGTTGTACTGTTGCTAAGATGGATGTGGATGTGTTGGTTGCTCTGGTGCTAATGATGGATCTGGATGTGTTGGTTGTACTGGTGCTAATGATGGATGTGGATGCGTTGGTTGTACTGGTGTTAACGATGGATGTGTGGGTTTTACTGGAGCTAACGATGGAGCTGTGGGTTGTACTGGTGCTAACGATGGACACGTTGGTTGTACTGGTGCTAATGATGGATGTGTTGGTTGTACTTGTGCTAACGAGGGATACGTTTGTTGTACTGCTAACAATGGATATGTTGGTTGTACTGGTGCTAACGATGGATACGTTGGTTGTACTGGTGCTAACGATGGATACATTGGTTGTACTCTTGTTAACGATGGACGTGTGGGTTGTACTTGTGTTTTAACGATAGATACTTTGGTTGTACTGGTGCTAACGATGGATGTATGGGTTGTACTTGTGCTAACGCTGGATATGATACGTTGGTTGTACTGTGCTAACGATGGATATGTTGGCTGTACCGGTGCTAACGCTGGATATGTTGGTTGGACTGGTGCTAACGATGGATATGTTGGTTGTTCTGGTGCTAACGATGGATATGTTGGTTGTTCTGGTGCTAACGATGGGTCTGGATGTGTTGGTTGTACTGGTGCTAACGATGGATGTGGATGTGTTGGTTGTACTGGTGCTAACGATGTATGTGGATGTTTTGGTTGTACATGTGCTAACGATGTATGTGGATGTGTTGGTTGTACTGGTGCTAACGATGTATGTGGATGTTTTGGTTGTACTGGTGCTAACGATGTATGTGGATGTGTTGGTTGTACTGGTGCTGACGGTGGATACATTGGTTGTACTGGTGCTAACGATGGATGTGTGGGTTGTACTGGTGCTAACGGTGGATGTGTTGGTTGTACTGGTGCAAACGATGGATGTGTGGGTTCTACTTGTGTTAACGATGGATACTTTGGTTGTACTGGTGCTAACGATGGATGTAAGGGTTGTACTTGTGCTAACGATGGATACGATACGTTGGTTGTACTGTGCTAACGATGGATATGTTGGCTGTACTGATGCTAACGATGGATGTGGATGTGTTGGTTGTACTGCTGCTAAAGATGGATATGTTGGTTGTACTGGTGCTAAAGATGGATACGTTGGTTGTACTGGTGCTAAAGATGGATATGTTGGTTGTACTGGTGCTACAGATGGATACGTTGGTTGTACTGGTGCTAACGATGGATATGTTGATTGTACTGATGCTGACGATGGATGTGTGGGTCGTACTGTGGCTAACGATGGAAACGTTGATTGTACTGGTGCTAACGATGGATGTGTGGGTTGTACTTGTGCTAACGATGGATGTGTGGGTTGTACTGGTGCTAACGATGGACACGTTGGTTCTAGTGGTGCTAACGATGGATACGTTGGTTGTACTGCTGCTAACGATTGATGTGTGGGTTGTACTGGTGCTAACTATGGATATGTTGGTTGTACTGGTGCTAACGATGGATAAATTGGTTGTACTGGTGGTAACGATCGATGAGTGGGTTGTACTGGTGCTAACGATGGATACGTTGGTTGGACTGGTGCTAACGATGGATGTGTGCGTTGTACTGGTGCTAATGATGGATACGTTTGTTGTTCTGGTGCTAACAATCGATGTGTGCGTTGTACTGGTGCTAACGATGGATACATTGGTTGTACTGGTGCTAACGATGGATGCGTTGGTTGTACTGGTGCTAACGATCGATGTTTGGGTTGTAATGGTGCTAACGATGGATACGTTGGTTGTACTGGTGCTAACGGTCGATGTGTGGGTTGTACTGGTGCTAACGATGGATTCCTTGGTTGTACTGGTGCTAACGATGGATGTGTTGATTCGCCTGGTACTAATGATGGATGTTTGGGTTGTACTGGTGCTAACGATGGATACGTTGGTTGTACTGCTAGCGAAGTTTACGTTGATTGTACTGGTGCTAACGATGGAAACATTGGTTCTACTGGTGCTAACGATGGACGTTTGGGTTGAACTCGTGTTAACGATGGATATGTTGGTTGTACTGTGCTAACGCTGGATATGATGATTGTACTGGTGCTAACGATCGATGTGTGGGTTGTACTGGTGCTAACGATGGATACGTTGGTTGTACTGGTGCTAACTATGGACGTGTGGGTTGTACTCGTGCTAATGATGGATACGTTGGTTGTACTGTGCTAACGATGGATATGTTGGTTGGACTGGTGCTAACGATGGATGTGTTGGTTGTACTGGTCTTAACAATGGATGCATTGGTTGAACTGGTGCTAACAACCGATGTGTGTGTTGTACTGGTGCTAACGATGGATCTGTGGGTTGTACTAGTGTCAACGATGCATATGTTGGTCGTACTGGTGCTAACGTTGGATGTATGGGTTGTACTGATGCTAACGGTGTATGTGTGGGTTGTACTGGTGCGAACGGTGGATGTATGGGTTGTACTGGTGCTATCGATGCATGTGTGTGTGGTACTGGTGCTAACGATGGACACGTTGGTTGTACTGGTGCTAAAGGTGGATACGTTGGTTGTACTGGTGCTAAAGGTGGATGTGTTGATTGTACTGGTGCTAACGCTGGATACGTTGGTTGTACTGGTGCTAACGATGAATGTATGCGTTGTACTGGTGCTAACGATGGATATGTTGGCTGTACCGATGCTAACGATGGATGTGGATGTGTTGGTTGTACTGGTGCTAACGATGGACGTGTTGGTTGTTCTGGTGCTTTTGGTGGATATGTTGGTGGGACTGGTGCTAACCATGGATGTGTTGGTTGTTCTGGTTCTTTCGGTGGATATGTTGGTTGGACTGGTGCTAACGATGGATGTGTTGGTTGTTCTGGTGCTAACGGTGGAAACATTGGATGTACTGGTGCTAACATTGGATACATTGGTTGTACTGGTGCAAACAATGGATACATTAGTTGCACTGGTGCTAATGTTGGATACTTTGGTTGTACTGGTGCTAATGATGGATGTCTTGGTTCTACTGGTGCCAATGACAGATAAGTTGGTTATACTGGTGCTAACGATGGATGTGTTGGTTGTACTGGTCTTAACGATGGATGCATTGGTTGAACTGGTGCTAACAACCGATGTGTGTGTTGTACTGGTGCTAACGATGGATCTGTGGGTTGTACTTGTGTCAACGATGCATATGTTGGTCGTACTGGTGCTAACGTTGGATGTATGGGTTGTACTGATGCTAACGGTGTATGTGTGGGTTGTACTGGTGCGAACGGTGGATGCATGGGTTGTACTGGTGCTATCGATGCATGTGTGTGTGGTACTGGTGCTAACGATGGACACGTTGGTTGTACTGGTGCTAAAGGTGGATACGTTGATTGTACTGGTTCTAACGGTGGATGTGTTGGTTCTACTGGTGCTAACGATGGATACGTTGGTTGTACTGGTGCTAACGATGGATGTGTGGGTTGTACTTGTGTTAACGATGCGTACTTTGGTTGTACTGGCGCTAACGATGAATGTATGCGTTGTACTGGTGCTAACGATGGATATGTTGGCTGTACCGATGCTAACGATGGATGTGGATGTGTTGGTTGTACTGGTGCTAACGATGGACGTGTTGGTTGTTCTGGTGCTTTCGGTGGATATGTTGGTTGGACTGGTGCTAACCATGGATGTGTTGGTTGTTCTGGTGCTAACGGTGGAAACATTGGATGTACTGGTGCTAACATTGGATACATTGGTTGTACTGGTGCAAACAATGGATACGTTGGTTGTACTGGTGCTAACGATCGATGTGTGGGTTGTACTGGTGCTAACTTTGGATATGTTAGTTGTAATGCTGCTAACAATGCACATGTTGGTTGTACTGGTGCGAACAATGGATACATTAGTTGCACTGGTGCTAATGATGGATACGTTGGTTGTACTGGTGCTAATGATGGATACGTTGGTTGTACTGGTGCTAACGATGGATGTGTGGGTTGTACTGCTGCTAATGATGGATACGTTGGTTGTACTGGTGCTAACGATGGACCTGCGGGTTGTACTCGTGTTAACGATGGATACTTTGCTTGTACTGTGCTAACGATGGATATGTTGGCTGTACTGGTGCTAACGCTGGATATGTTGGTTGGACCGGTGCTCACGATGGATGTGTGGGTTGCACTGGTGCTAATGTTGGATACTTTGGTTGTACTGGTGCTAATGATGGATGTCTTGGTTCTACTGGTGCCAATGACAGATAAGTTGGTTATACTGGTGCTAACGATGGATATGTTGGTTGTTCTGGTGCTAACGGTGAATACTTTGGTTGCACTGTTGCTACGATGGATGTGGATGTGTTGGTTGCTCTGGTGCTAATGATGGATCTGGATGTGTTGGTTGTACTGGTGCAAAAGATGGATGTGGATGCGTTGGTTGTACTGGTGCTAACGATGGATGTGTGGGTTATACTGGTGCTAACGATGGATCTGTGGGTTGTACTGGTACTAACGGTGGATGTATGGGTTGTACTGGTGCTAACGATGGACACGTTGGTTGTACTGGTGCTAATGATGGATGTGTTGGTTGTACTTGTGCTAACGATGGATACGTTTGTTGTACTGCTAACAATGGATATGTTGGTTGTACTGGTGCTAACGATGGATACGTTGGTTGTACTGGTGCTAAAGATTGATACATTGGTTGTACTGTTGTTAACGATAGATACTTTGCTTGTACTGTGCTAACGATGGATATGTTGGCTGTACCGGTGCTAACGCTGGATATGTTGGTTGGACTGGTGCTATCGATGGATATGTTGGTTGTTCTGGTGCTGACGATGGATATGTTGGTTGTTCTGGTGCTAACGATGGGTCTGGATGTGTTGGTTGTACTGGTGCTAACGATGTATGTGGATGTGTTGGTTGTACTGGTGGTAACGATATATGTGGATGTGTTGGTTGTATTGGTGCTGACGGTGGATACATTGGTTGTACTGGTGCAAACGATGGATGTGTGGGTTGTACTTGTGTTAACGATGGATACTTTGGTTGTACTGGTGCTAACGATGGATGTAAGGGTTGTACTTGTGCCAACGATGGATACGATACATTGGTTGTACTGTGCTAACGATGGATATGTTGGTTGTACTGGTGCTAACGATGGATGTGTGGGTTGCACTGGTGCTAACGTTGGATACTTTGGTTGTACTGGTGCTAATGATGGATGTCTTGGTTCTACTGGTGCCAATGACAGATAAGTTGGTTGTACTGGTGCTAATGATGGGTACGTTGGTTGTACTGGTGCTAACGTTGGATATGTGGGTTGTACTGGTGCTAACGATGGATACGTTGGTTGTACTGGTTGTAACGGTGGATGTATGGGTTGTACTGGTGCTAACGATGCATGTGTGTGTGGTACTGGTGCTAATGATGGATCTGTGGGTTGTACTGGTGCTAACGATGGATGTGTTGGTTGTACTGGTGCTAACGATGGATAAGTTGGTTGTACTGGTGCTAACGATGGATACGTTGGTTGTAGTGGTGCTAACGGTGGATGTGTTGGTTGTACTGGTGTTAACGCTGGATACGTTGGTTGTACTGAGCTATTGATGGATATGTTGGCTGTACTGGTGCTAACGCTGGATATGATGGTTGTACTGGTGCTAACGATGGATACGTTGGTTGTACTGGTGCTAACGATGGGTCTGGATGTGTTGGTTGTACTGGTGCTAACGATGGATACCATAGTTGTACTGGTGCTGCCGGTGGATGTATGGGTTGTACTTGTGCTAACGATGGATACGTTGGTTATACTGTGCTAACGATGGATATGTTGGTTGTACTGGTGCTAACGCTATATATGTTGGTTGGACTGGTGCTAACGATGGATACATTGGTTATACTGGTGCTAACGATCGATGTGTGGGTTGTACTGGTGCTAACGGTGGATATGTTGGTTGTACTGGTGCTAATGATGGATGTCTTGGTTCTACTGGTGCCAATGACAGATAAGTTGGTTGTACTGGTGCTAATGATGGGTACGTTGGTTGTACTGGAGCTAACGTTGGATATGTGGGTTGTACTGGTGCTAACGATGGATACGTTGGTTGTACTGGTGCTAATGGTGGATGTATGGGTTGTACTGGTGCTATCGATGCATGTGTGTGTGGTACTGGTGCTAACGATGGATCTGTGGGTTGTACTGGTGCTAACGGTGGATGTATGGGTTGTACTGGTGCTAACGATGGATACATTGATTGGACTGGTGCTAACGATGGATGTCTGGATTGTACTGGTGCTAACGATGGATGTATGGGTTGTACTGGTGCTAACGATGGATACGTTGGTTGTACTGGTGCTAAAGATGGATATGTTGATTGTACTGGTGCTAACGATGGATGTGTTGGTTGTACTGGTGCTAACGATGGATAAGTTGGTTGTACTGCTAATGATGGATACATTGGTAGTACTGGTGCTAACGATGGATACATTGGTTGTACTTGTGCTAACGATGGATACGTTGGTTGCATTCTGCTAACGATGGATACGTTGGTTGTACTGGTGCTAACGATGGACCTCCGGGTTGTACTCGTGTTAACGATGGATACTTTGCTTGTACTGTGCTAACGATGGATAGGTTGGCTGTACTGGTGCTAACGCTGGATATGTTGGTTGGACTGGTGCTCACGATGGATGTGTGGGTTGCACTGGTGCTAATGTTGGATACTTTGGTTGTACTGGTGCTAATGATGGATGTCTTGGTTCTACTGGTGCCAATGACAGATAAGTTGGTTGTACTGGTGCTAACGATGGATGTGTTGGTTGTTCTGGTGCTAACGGTGAATACTTTGGTTGTACTGTTGCTAAGATGGATGTGGATGTGTTGGTTGCTCTGGTGCTAATGATGGATCTGGATGTGTTGGTTGTACTGGTGTTAACGATGGATGTGTGGGTTATATTGGAGCTAACGATGGAGCTGTGGGTTGTACTGGTGCTAACGATGGACACATTGGTTGTACTGGTGCTAATGATGGATGTGTTGGTTGTACTTGTGCTAACGAGGGATACGTTTGTTGTACTGCTAACAATGGATATGTTGGTTGTACTGGTGCTAACGATGGATACATTGGTTGTACTCTTGTTAACGATGGACGTGTGGGTTGTACTTGTGTTTTAACGATAGATACTTTGGTTGTACTGGTGCTAACGATGGATGTATGGGTTGTACTTGTGCTAACGCTGGATATGATACGTTGGTTGTACTGTGCTAACGATGGATATGTTGGCTGTACTGGTGCTAACGCTGGATATGTTGGTTGGACTGGTGCTCACGATGGATGTGTGGGTTGCACTGGTGCTAATGTTGGATACTTTGGTTGTACTGGTGCTAATGATGGATGTCTTGGTTCTACTGGTGCCAATGACAGATAAGTTGGTTGTACTGGTGCTAACGATGGATATGTTGGTTGTTCTGGTGCTAACGGTGAATACTTTGGTTGTACTGTTGCTAAGATGGATGTGGATGTGTTGGTTGCTCTGGTGCTAATGATGGATCTGGATGTGTTGGTTGTACTGGTGCTAATGATGGATGTGGATGCGTTGGTTGTACTGGTGTTAACGATGGATGTGTGGGTTTTACTGGAGCTAACGATGGAGCTGTGGGTTGTACTGGTGCTAACGATGGACACGTTGGTTGTACTGGTGCTAATGATGGATGTGTTGGTTGTACTTGTGCTAACGAGGGATACGTTTGTTGTACTGCTAACAATGGATATGTTGGTTGTACTGGTGCTAACGATGGATACGTTGGTAGTACTGGTGCTAACGATGGATACATTGGTTGTACTCTTGTTAACGATGGACGTGTGGGTTGTACTTGTGTTTTAACGATAGATACTTTGGTTGTACTGGTGCTAACGATGGATGTATGGGTTGTACTTGTGCTAACGCTGGATATGATACGTTGGTTGTACTGTGCTAACGATGGATATGTTGGCTGTACCGGTGCTAACGCTGGATATGTTGGTTGCACTGGTGCTAACGATGGATATGTTGGTTGTTCTGGTGCTAACGATGGATATGTTGGTTGTTCTGGTGCTAACGATGGGTCTGGATGTGTTGGTTGTACTGGTGCTAACGATGGATGTGGATGTGTTGGTTGTACTGGTGCTAACGATGTATGTGGATGTTTTGGTTGTACTGGTGCTAACGATGTATGTGGATGTGTTGGTTGTACTGGTGCTGACGGTGGATACATTGGTTGTACTGGTGCTAACGATGGATGTGTGGGTTGTACTGGTGCTAACGGTGGATGTGTTGGTTGTACTGGTGCAAACGATGGATGTGTGGGTTCTACTTGTGTTAACGATGGATACTTTGGTTGTACTGGTGCTAACGATGGATGTAAGGGTTGTACTTGTGCTAACGATGGATACGATACGTTGGTTGTACTGTGCTAACGATGGATATGTTGGCTGTACTGATGCTAACGATGGATGTGGATGTGTTGGTTGTACTGGTGCTAAAGATGGATATGTTGGTTGTACTGGTGCTAAAGATGGATATGTTGGTTGTACTGGTGCTAAAGATGGATATGTTGGTTGTACTGGTGCTACAGATGGATACGTTGGTTGTACTGGTGCTAACGATGGATATGTTGATTGTACTGATGCTGACGATGGATGTGTGGGTCGTACTATGGCTAACGATGGAAACGTTGATTGTACTGGTGCTACAGATGGATGTGTGGGTTGTACTTGTGCTAACGATGGATGTGTGGGTTGTACTGGTGCTAACGATGGACACGTTGGTTCTAGTGGTGCTAACGATGGATACGTTGGTTGTACTGCTGCTAACGATTGATGTGTGGGTTGTACTGGTGCTAACTATGGATATGTTGGTTGTACTGGTGCTAACGATGGATAAATTGGTTGTACTGGTGGTAACGATCGATGAGTGGGTTGTACTGGTGCTAACGATGGATACGTTGGTTGGACTGGTGCTAACGATGGATGTGTGCGTTGTACTGGTGCTAATGATGGATACGTTTGTTGTTCTGGTGCTAACAATCGATGTGTGCGTTGTACTGGTGCTAACGATGGATACATTGGTTGTACTGGTGCTAACGATGGATGCGTTGGTTGTACTGGTGCTAACGATCGATGTTTGGGTTGTAATGGTGCTAACGATGGATACGTTGGTTGTACTGGTGCTAACGGTCGATGTGTGGGTTGTACTGGTGCTAACGATGGATTCCTTGGTTGTACTGGTGCTAACGATGGATGTGTTGATTCGCCTGGTACTAATGATGGATGTTTGGGTTGTACTGGTGCTAACGATGGATACGTTGGTTGTACTGCTAACGAAGTTTACGTTGATTGTACTGGTGCTAACGATGGAAACATTGGTTCTACTGGTGCTAACGATGGACGTTTGGGTTGAACTCGTGTTAACGATGGATATGTTGGTTGTACTGTGCTAACGCTGGATATGATGATTGTACTGGTGCTAACGATCGATGTGTGAGTTGTACTGGTGCTAACGATGGATACGTTGGTTGTACTGGTGCTAACTATGGACGTGTGGGTTGTACTCATGCTAATGATGGATACGTTGGTTGTACTGTGCTAACGATGGATATGTTGGTTGGACTGGTGCTAACGATGGATGTGTTGGTTGTACTGGTCTTAACGATGGATGCATTGGTTGAACTGGTGCTAACAACCGATGTGTGTGTTGTACTGGTGCTAACGATGGATCTGTGGGTTGTACTAGTGTCAACGATGCATATGTTGGTCGTACTGGTGCTAACGTTGGATGTATGGGTTGTACTGATGCTAACGGTGTATGTGTGGGTTGTACTGGTGCGAACGGTGGATGTATGGGTTGTACTGGTGCTATCGATGCATGTGTGTGTGGTACTGGTGCTAAAGGTGGATACGTTGGTTGTACTGGTGCTAAAGGTGGATACGTTGATTGTACTGGTTCTAACGGTGGATGTGTTGGTTCTACTGGTGCTAACGCTGGATACGTTGGTTGTAGTGGTGCTAACGATGGATGTGTGGGTTGTACTTGTGTTAACGATGCGTACTTTGGTTGTACTGGTGCTAACGATGAATGTATGCGTTGTACTGGTGCTAACGATGGATATGTTGGCTGTACCGATGCTAACGATGGATGTGGATGTGTTGGTTGTACTGGTGCTAACGATGGACGTGTTGGTTGTTCTGGTGCTTTTGGTGGATATGTTGGTTGGACTGGTGCTAACCATGGATGTGTTGGTTGTTCTGGTGCTTTCGGTGGATATGTTGGTTGGACTGGTGCTAACCATGGATGTGTTGGTTGTTCTGGTGCTAACGGTGGAAACATTGGATGTACTGGTGCTAACATTGGATACATTGGTTGTACTGGTGCAAACAATGGATACATTAGTTGCACTGGTGCTAATGATGGATACGTTGGTTGTACTGGTGCTAATGATGGATACGTTGGTTGTACTGGTGCTAACGATGGATGTGTGGGTTGTACTGCTGCTAATGATGGATACGTTGGTTGTACTGGTGCTAACGATGGACCTGCGGGTTGTACTCGTGTTAACGATGGATACTTTGCTTGTACTGTGCTAACGATGGATATGTTGGCTGTACTGGTGCTAACGCTGGATATGTTGGTTGGACCGGTGCTCACGATGGATGTGTGGGTTGCACTGGTGCTAATGTTGGATACTTTGGTTGTACTGGTGCTAATGATGGATGTCTTGGTTCTACTGGTGCCAATGACAGATAAGTTGGTTATACTGGTGCTAACGATGGATGTGTTGGTTGTACTGGTCTTAACGATGGATGCATTGGTTGAACTGGTGCTAACAACCGATGTGTGTGTTGTACTGGTGCTAACGATGGATCTGTGGGTTGTACTAGTGTCAACGATGCATATGTTGGTCGTACTGGTGCTAACGTTGGATGTATGGGTTGTACTGATGCTAACGGTGTATGTGTGGGTTGTACTGGTGCGAACGGTGGATGTATGGGTTGTACTGGTGCTATCGATGCATGTGTGTGTGGTACTGGTGCTAACGATGGACACGTTGGTTGTACTGGTGCTAAAGGTGGATACGTTGATTGTACTGGTTCTAACGGTGGATGTGTTGGTTCTACTGGTGCTAACGATGGATACGTTGGTTGTACTGGTGCTAACGATGGATGTGTGGGTTGTACTTGTGTTAACGATGCGTACTTTGGTTGTACTGGCGCTAACGATGAATGTATGCGTTGTACTGGTGCTAACGATGGATATGTTGGCTGTACCGATGCTAACGATGGATGTGGATGTGTTGGTTGTACTGGTGCTAACGATGGACGTGTTGGTTGTTCTGGTGCTTTCGGTGGATATGTTGGTTGGACTGGTGCTAACCATGGATGTGTTGGTTGTTCTGGTGCTAACGGTGGAAACATTGGATGTACTGGTGCTAACATTGGATACATTGGTTGTACTGGTGCAAACAATGGATACGTTGGTTGTACTGGTGCTAACGATCGATGTGTGGGTTGTACTGGTGCTAACTTTGGATATGTTAGTTGTAATGCTGCTAACAATGCACATGTTGGTTGTACTGGTGCGAACAATGGATACATTAGTTGCACTGGTGCTAATGATGGATACGTTGGTTGTACTGGTGCTAATGATGGATACGTTGGTTGTACTGGTGCTAACGATGGATGTGTGGGTTGTACTGCTGCTAATGATGGATACGTTGGTTGTACTGGTGCTAACGATGGACCTGCGGGTTGTACTCGTGTTAACGATGGATACTTTGCTTGTACTGTGCTAACGATGGATATGTTGGCTGTACTGGTGCTAACGCTGGATATGTTGGTTGGACCGGTGCTCACGATGGATGTGTGGGTTGCACTGGTGCTAATGTTGGATACTTTGGTTGTACTGGTGCTAATGATGGATGTCTTGGTTCTACTGGTGCCAATGACAGATAAGTTGGTTATACTGGTGCTAACGATGGATATGTTGGTTGTTCTGGTGCTAACGGTGAATACTTTGGTTGCACTGTTGCTACGATGGATGTGGATGTGTTGGTTGCTCTGGTGCTAATGATGGATCTGGATGTGTTGGTTGTACTGGTGCAAAAGATGGATGTGGATGCGTTGGTTGTACTGGTGCTAACGATGGATGTGTGGGTTATACTGGTGCTAACGATGGATCTGTGGGTTGTACTGGTACTAACGGTGGATGTATGGGTTGTACTGGTGCTAACGATGGACACGTTGGTTGTACTGGTGCTAATGATGGATGTGTTGGTTGTACTTGTGCTAACGATGGATACGTTTGTTGTACTGCTAACAATGGATATGTTGGTTGTACTGGTGCTAACGATGGATACGTTGGTTGTACTGGTGCTAAAGATTGATACATTGGTTGTACTGTTGTTAACGATAGATACTTTGCTTGTACTGTGCTAACGATGGATATGTTGGCTGTACCGGTGCTAACGCTGGATATGTTGGTTGGACTGGTGCTATCGATGGATATGTTGGTTGTTCTGGTGCTGACGATGGATATGTTGGTTGTTCTGGTGCTAACGATGGGTCTGGATGTGTTGGTTGTACTGGTGCTAACGATGTATGTGGATGTGTTGGTTGTACTGGTGGTAATGATGTATGTGGATGTGTTGGTTGTATTGGTGCTGACGGTGGATACATTGGTTGTACTGGTGCAAACGATGGATGTGTGGGTTGTACTTGTGTTAACGATGGATACTTTGGTTGTACTGGTGCTAACGATGGATGTAAGGGTTGTACTTGTGCCAACGATGGATACGATACATTGGTTGTACTGTGCTAACGATGGATATGTTGGTTGTACTGGTGCTAACGATGGATGTGTGGGTTGCACTGGTGCCAACGTTGGATACTTTGGTTGTACTGGTGCTAATGATGGATGTCTTGGTTCTACTGGTGCCAATGACAGATAAGTTGGTTGTACTGGTGCTAATGATGGGTACGTTGGTTGTACTGGTGCTAACGTTGGATATGTGGGTTGTACTGGTGCTAACGATGGATACGTTGGTTGTACTGGTTGTAACGGTGGATGTATGGGTTGTACTGGTGCTAACGATGCATGTGTGTGTGGTACTGGTGCTAACGATGGATCTGTGGGTTGTACTGGTGCTAACGGTGGATGTATGGGTTGTACTGGTGCTAACGATGGATACGTTGGTTGTACTGGTGCTAAAGACGGATATGTTGATTGTACTGGTGCTAACGCTGGATGTGTTGGTTGTACTGGTGCTAACGATGGATAAGTTGGTTGTACTGGTGCTAACGATGGATACGTTGGTTGTCGTGGTGCTAACGGTGGATATGTTGGTTGTACTGGTGTTAACGCTGGATACGTTGGTTGTACTGAGCTATTGATGGATATGTTGGCTGTACTGGTGCTAACGCTGGATATGATGGTTGTACTGGTGCTAACGATGGATACGTTGGTTGTACTGGTGCTAACGATGGGTCTGGATGTGTTGGTTGTACTGGTGCTAACGATGGATACCATAGTTGTACTGGTGCTGCCGGTGGATGTATGGGTTGTACTTGTGCTAACGATGGATACGTTGGTTATACTGTGCTAACGATGGATATGTTGGTTGTACTGGTGCTAACGCTATATATGTTGGTTGGACTGGTGCTAACGATGGATACATTGGTTATACTGGTGCTAACGATCGATGTGTGGGTTGTACTGGTGCTAACGGTGGATATGTTGGTTGTACTGGTGCTAATGATGGATGTCTTGGTTCTACTGGTGCCAATGACAGATAAGTTGGTTGTACTGGTGCTAATGATGGGTACGTTGGTTGTACTGGAGCTAACGTTGGATATGTGGGTTGTACTGGTGCTAACGATGGATACGTTGGTTGTACTGGTGCTAATGGTGGATGTATGGGTTGTACTGGTGCTATCGATGCATGTGTGTGTGGTACTGGTGCTAACGATGGATCTGTGGGTTGTACTGGTGCTAACGGTGGATGTATGGGTTGTACTGGTGCTAACGATGGATACATTGATTGGACTGGTGCTAACGATGGATGTCTGGATTGTACTGGTGCTAACGATGGATGTATGGGTTGTACTGGTGCTAACGATGGATACGTTGGTTGTACTGGTGCTAAAGATGGATATGTTGATTGTACTGGTGCTAACGATGGATGTGTTGGTTGTACTGGTGCTAACGATGGATAAGTTGGTTGTACTGCTAATGATGGATACATTGGTAGTACTGGTGCTAACGATGGATACATTGGTTGTACTTGTGCTAACGATGGATACGTTGGTTGCATTCTGCTAACGATGGATATGTTGGCAGTACTGGTGCTAACGATGGATGTGTGGGTTGTACTGGTGCTAACGGTGGATATGTTGGTTGTACTGGTGCTAACGATGGATATATTGATTGGACTGGTGCTAACGATGGATGTCTGGATTGTACTGGTGCTAACGATGGATGTGTGGGTTGTACTGGTGCCAACGATGGATATGTTGGCCGTACTGGTGCTAATGGTGGATGTATGTGTTGTACTGATGCTAACGGTGCATGTATGGGTTGTACTGGTGCTAACGATGGACATGTTGGGTGTACTGGTGCTAAAGATGGATACATTGATTGGACTGGTGCTAACGATGGATATGTTGGTTGTTCTGGTGTTAACGATGGATATGTTGGTTGTTCTGGTGCTAACGATGGGTCTGGATGTGTTGGTTGTACTGGTGCTAACGATGGGTCTGGATGTGTTGGTTGTACTGGTACTAACGATGGATACGTTGGTTGTTCTGGTGCTAACGGTGGATACATTGGTTGTACTGGTGCGAACGATGGATATGTTGGTTGTACTGGTGCTAACGATGGATACGTTGGTTGTTCTGGTGCTAACGGTGGATACATTGGTTGTACTGGTGCGAACGATGGATATGTTGGTTGTACTGTTGCTAACGATGGACACGTTGGTTGTACTGGTGCTAACAATGGATGTGTGGGTTGTACTGGTGCTGACAATGGATGTGTGGGTTGTACTGGTGCTAACGGTGGATGTGTTGGTTGTACTGGTGCTAACGATGGATGTGTGTGTTGTACTGGTGCTAATGATGGATACGTTTGTTGTACTGGTTCTAACAATTGATGTGTGGGTTGTACTGGTGCTAACGATGGATACATTGGTTGTACTGGTGCTAACGATCGATGTGTGGGTTGTACTGGTGCTAACGATGAATACCTTGGTTGTACTGGCGCTGACGATTGATGTGTTAATTCACCTGGTGCAAACGATGGATGTGTGGATTGTACTGGTGCTAACGATGGATACGTTGGTTGTACTGGTGCTAACGATGGATAAGTTGGTTGTACTGCTAATGATGGATACGTTGGTAGTACTGCTGCTAACGATGGATACATTGGTTGTACTTGTGCTAACGATGGATACGTTGGTTGTACTTGTGCTAACGATGGATACGTTGGTTGCATTCTGCTAACGATGGATATGTTGGTTGTACTGGTGCTAACGATGGATGTGTGGGTTGTACTGGAGCTAACGATGGATGTGTTGGGTGTACTAGTGCTAAAGATGGATACATTGATTGGACTGGTGCTAACGATGGATGTATGGGTTGTACTGATGCTAACGGTGCATGTATGGGTTGTACTGGTGCTAACGGTGGATGTATGGGTTGTACTGGTGCTAACGATGGACATGTTGGGTGTACTGGTGCTAAAGATTGATACATTGATTGGACTGGTGCTAACGATGGATATGTTGATTGTTCTGGTGTTAACGATGGATATGTTGGTTGTTCTGGTGCTAACGATGGGTCTGGATGTGTTGGTTGTACTGGTGCTAACAATGTATGTGGATGTGTTGGTTGTACTGGTACTAACGATGGATACGTTGGTTGTTCTGGTGCTAACGGTGGATACATTGGTTGTACTGGTGCGAACGATGGATGTGTGGGTTGTACTGTTGATAACGATGGACACGTTGGTTGTACTGGTGCTAACAATGGATGTGTGGGTTGTACTGGTGCTGACAATTGATGTGTGGGTTGTACTGGTGCTAACGGTGGATGTGTTGGTTGTACTGGTGCTAACGGTGGATGTGTGCATTGTACTGGTGCTAATGATGGATACGTTTGTTGTACAGGTGCTAACAATCGATGTGTGGGTTGTACTGGTGCTAACGATGGATACGTTGGTTGTACTGGTGCTGACGATCGATGTGTGGGTTGTACTAGTGCTAACGATGAATACCTTGGTTGTACTGGTGCTAACGATTGATGTGTTAATTCACCTGGTGCAAACGATAGATGTGTGGATTGTACTGGTGCTAACGATGGATACGTTGGTTGTACTGGGGCTAACGATGGATAAATTGATTGCACTGCTGCTAACGATGGATATGTTGGTCATACTGGTGCTAACGATGGATGTGTGGGTTGTACTGGTGCTAACGATGGATACGTTGGTTGTACTGGTGTTAACGATGGATGTGTGGGTTGTACTGGTGCTAACAATGGATTTGTGGGTTGTACTGGTGCCAACGATGGATACGTTGATCGTACTGGCGCTAACAGTGGATGTATGGGTTTTACTGATGCTAACGGTGGATGTTTGTGTTGTACTGGTGCTAATGGTGCATGTGTATGTTTTACTGGTGCTAACGATGGATCTGTGGTTTGTACTGGTGCTAACGGTGGATGTATGGGTTGTACTGGTGCTAACGATGGATACGTTGGTTGTACTGGTGCTAACGATGGATGTGGATGTGTTGGTTGTACTGGTGCCAACGATGTATGTGGATGTGTTGGTTGTACTGGTGCCAACGATGTATGTGGATGTGTTGGTTGTACTGGTGCTTACGGTGGATACATTGGTTGTACTGGTGCTTACGGTGGATACATTGGTTGTACTGGTGCAAACGATGGATGTGTGGGTTGTACTTGTGTTAATGATGGATAAGTTGGTTGCACTGGCGCTAACGATGGATATGTTGGTTGTACTGGTGCTAATGATGGATACATTGTTTGTACTGGTGGTAACGATCGATGAGTGGGTTGTACAGGTGCTAACGGTGGATGTGTTGGTTGTACTGGTGTTAATGATGGATGTGTGCGTTGTACTGGTGCTAATGATGGATACGTTTGTTGTACTGATGCTAACAATCGATGTGTGGTTTGTACTGGTGCTAACGATGGATGCGTAGGTTGTACTGGTGCTAACGATGGATCTGTGGGTTGTAATGGTGCTAACGATGGATACGTTGGTTGTACTGGTGCTGACGATCGATGTGTGGGTTGTACTAGTGCTAACGATGAATACCTTGGTTGTACTGGTGCTAACGATTGATGTGTTAATTCACCTAGTGCAAACGATGGATATGTTGGTTGTACTGGTGCTAACGATGGATAAGTTGGTTGTACTGCTAATGATGGATACGTTGGTAGTACTGGTGCTAACGATGGATACATTGGTTGTACTTGTGCTAACGATGGATACGTTGGTTGCATTCTGCTAACCATGGATATGTTGGCAGTACTGGTGCTAACGATGGATGTGTGGGTTGTACTGGTGCTAACGATGGATACGTTGGTTGTACTGGTGCTAACGGTGGATATGTTGGCAGTACTGGTGCTAACGATGGATGTGTTGGTTGTACTGGTGCAAATGATGGACACGTTGGTTTTACTGGTGTTATCGATGGAAACATTGGTTGTACTAGTGCTAACCATCGATGTGTGAGTTGTACTGGTACTAACGATGGATACGTTGGTTGTACTGGTGCTAACGGTCGATATGTGGGTTGTACTGGTGCTAACGATGGATACATTGTTTGTACTGGTGCGAACGATCGATTTGTGGGTTGTACTCGTGTTAATGGTGGATACGTTGGTTGTACTGTGCTAACGATGAATGTCTGGGTTGTACTGGTGCTAACGATGAATGTCTGGATTGTACTGGTGCTAACGATGGATGTGTGGGTTGTACTGGTGCCAACAATGGATACGTTGGTCGTACTGGTGCTAACGTTGGATGTATGGGTTGTACTGATGCTAACGGTGTATGTTTGGGTTGTACTGGTGCTAACAATGGATCTGTGGGTTGCACTGCTGCTAACGTTGGATGTATGGGCTGTACTGGTGCTAACGATGAATACGTTAGTTGTACTGGTGCTAAAGGTGGATACGTTGATTGTACTGGTTCTAACGGTGGATGTGTTGGTTGTACTGGTGCTCACGATGGATACGTTGATTATACTGGTGCTAACGATGGACGTGTGGGTTGTACTTGTGTTAACGATGGATACTTTGGTTGTACTGGTGCTAACGATGGATATATGGGTTGTACTGGTGCTAACGATGGATGTATGGGTTGTACCGGTGCTAAGGCTGGATATGTTGGTTGGACTGGTGCTAACGATGAATGTGTTGGTTGTACTGGTGCTAACGATGGATGTGGATGTGTTGGTTGTACTAGTGCTAACGATGGATATGTTGGTTGTACTGGTGCTAACGATGGATGTGTCGGTTATTCTGGTGCTAACGGTGGATACTTTGGTTGTACTGGTGCTCACGATGGATATGTTAGTTGTACTGGTGCTAACGATGGATACGTTGGTTGTACTGGTGCTAACGATGGATGTGTGGGTTGTACTGGTGCTAATGATGGCCACGTTTGTGGTACTGGTGCTAACAATCGATGTGTGGGTTGTACTGGTGCTAACGATGGATACATTGGTTGTACTGGTGCTAACCGTCGATGTGTGGGTTGTACTGGCGCTAACGATGGATACCTTGGTTGTACGGGTGCTGACGGTGGATACTTTGGTTGTACTGGTGCTAACGATGGATGTGTGGGTTGTACTGGTGCTAACGATTAATCTGTGGGTTGTACTCGTGCTAACGGTGGATGTATGGGTTGTACTTGTGCGAATGCTGGATACGTTGGTTGGACTGGTGCTCACGATGGATGTGTTGCTTGTACTGGTGCTAACGATCGATATGTTGGTTGTTCTGCTGCTAACGGTGGATACTTTGGTTGTACTGGTGCTAACGATGAATGTGGATGTGTTGGTTGTACTGGTGCTAACGATGGATGTGGATGTGTTGGTTGTACTGGTGCTAACGATGGATACGTTGGTTCTACTGGTGCTAACGATGGATGTGTTGGTCGTTCTGGTGCTAACGGTGTATACATTGGTTCTACTGGTGCTAACGATGGATATGTTGGTTGTACTGATGCTAACAATGGATGTGTGGGTTGTACTTGTGCGAATGCTGGATACGTTGGTTGGACTGGTGCTAACAAAGGATGTGTGGGTTGTACTGTTGCTAACAATGGATACGTTGGTTCTAGTGGTGCTAACGATGGATACGTTGGTTGTACTGCTGCACACTATCGATGTATGTGGTGTACTGGTGCTAACTATGGATATGTTGGTTGTACTGGTGCTAATGATGGATACATTGTTTGTACTGGTGGTAACGATCGATGAGTGGGTTGTACTGGTGCTAATGATGGATATGTTTGTTGTACTGGTGCTAACAATCGATGTGTGGGTTGTACTGGTGCTAACGATGGATACGTTGGTTGTACTGTGCTAACCGTCGAAGTGTGTGTTGTACTGGTGCTAACGATGGATGTGTGGGTTGTACTGGTGCTAACAATGGATTTGTGGGTTGTACTGGTGCCAACGATGGATACGTTGATCGTACTGGCGCTAACAGTGGATGTATGGGTTTTACTGATGCTAACGGTGCATGCGTGGGTTGTACTGGTCCTAACGATGGATCTGTGGGTTGTACTGGTGCTAACGGTGGATGTATGGGTTGTACTGGTGCTAACGATGGATACGTTGGTTGTACTGGTGCTAACGGTAGATGTGTGGGTTGTACTGGTGCTAACAATGGATACGTTGGTTGTACTGGTGCTATCGGTGGATGTATGGGTTGTACTGGTGCTAACGGTGCATGTGTCGGTTGTACTGGTGCTAACGATGGATACGTTGGTTGTACTGCTAACGATGGTATGTGTTGGTTGTACTGGTGCTAACGATGGAAAAGTTGGTTCTACTAGTGCTTATGATGGACGTGTGGGTTGTACTCGTGTTAACGATGGATATGTTGGTTGTACTGTGCTAACGCTAGATATGATGGTTGTACTGGTGCTAACGATGGATACATCGGTTGTACTGGTGCTAATGATCGATGTGTGGGTTGTACTGGTGCTAACGATGGATACGTTGGTTGTACTGGTGCTGACGGTGGATACATTGGTTGTACTGGTGCTAACGATGGATATGTTGGTTGTACTTGTGCTAACGATGGATGTGTTGTTTGTTCTGGTGCTAACGGTGGATACATTGGTTGTACTGGTGCTAATGATGGATATGTTGGTTGAACTGGTGCTAACGATGGATGTGTGGGTTGTTCTGGTGCCAACGATGGATACGTTGGTCGTACTGGTGCTAACGGTGCATGTATGGGTTGTACTGGTGCTAACGGTGCATGTATGGGTTGTACTTGTGCTAACGATGGATACGTTGGTTGTACTGTGCTAACGATGCATATGTTGCTTGTACTGGTGCTAACGATCGATATGCGGGCTGTTCTGGTGCTAACGGTGGATACTTTGGTTGTACTGGTGCTAACGATAGATGTGGATGTGTTGGTTGTACTGGTGCTAACGATGGATGTGGATGTTTTGGTTGTACTGGTGCTACCGATGGATACGTTGGTTGTACTGGTGCTACCGATGGATACGTTGGTTGTACTGGTGCTGACTTTGGATACATTCGTTGTACTTGGTGCTAACGATGGATATGTTGGTTCTACTGGTGCTAACGATGGATGTGTTGGTTGTATTGCTAACGGTGGATACATTGGTTGTACTGGTGCCAACGATGGATGTGTTGGTTGTACTGTTGCTAACGATGGATACGTTGGTTGTACTGGTGCTGACTTTGGATACATTGCTTGTACTGGTGCTAACGATGGATATGTTGGTTCTACTGGTGCTAACGATGGATGTGTTGGTTGTTCTGGTGCTAACGGTGGATACATTGGTTGTACTGGTGCTAACGATGGATATGTTGGTTGTACTGACGCTAACAATGGATGTGTGGGTTGTACTGTTGCTAACGATGGATACGTTGGTTGTACTGGTGCTAACAAAGGATGTGTGGGTTGTACTGGTGGTAACGATGGATTCGTTGGTTCTAGTGGTGCTAACGATGGATACGTTGGTTGTACTGCTGCAAACTCTCGATGTATGGGTTGTACTGGTGCTAACTATGGATATGTTGGTTGTACTGGTGCTAATGATGGATACATTGGGTGTACTGGTGGTAACGATGGATACGTTTGTTGTACTGGTGCTAACAATCGATGTGTGGGTTGTACTGGTGCTAACAATGGATACCTTGGTTGTACTGGTGCTAACGATGGATACGTTGGTTGTATTGCTAACGATGGATACATTGGTAGTACTGGTGCTAACGATGGATACATTGGTTGTACTGTTCCTAACGATGGATGTGTGGGTTGTACTGGTGCTAACAATGGATTCATTGGTTGTACTGGTGCTAACGGTGGATGTATGGGTTGTACTGGTGCTAAAGGTGCATGTGTCGGTTGTACTGGTGCTAACGATGGATACGTTGGTTGTACTGCTAACGATGGATGTGTTGGTTGTACTGGTGCTAACGATGGAAACGTTGGTTCTACTAGTGCTTACGATGGACGTGTGGGTTGTACTCGTGTTAACGATGGATATGTTGGTTGTACTGTGCTAACACTACATATGATGGTTCTACTGGTGCTAACGATGGATACATCGGTTGTACTGGTGCTAACGATCGATGTGTGGGTTGTACTGGTGCTAACGATGGATACGTTGGTTGTACTGGTGCTGACGGTGGATACATTATTTGTACTGGTGCTAACGATGGATATGTTGGTTGTACTTGTGCTAACGATGGATGTGTTGGTTGTTCTGGTGCTAACGGTGGAGACATTGGTTGTACTAGTGCTAACGATGGATACGTTGGTTGAACTGCTGCTAACGATGGATGTGTGGGTTGTACTGGTGCTAACGGTGCATGTATGGGTTGTACTGGTGCTAACGATTAATCTGTGGGTTGTACTGGTGCTAACGGTGGATGTAAGGGTTGTACTTGTGCTAACGATGGATACGTTGGTTGTACTGTGCTAACGATGGATATGTTGGCTGTACTGGTGCTAACGCTGGATATGTTGGTTGGACTGGTGCTCACGATCGATGTGTTGCTTGTACTGGTGCTAACGATCGATATGTGGGCTGTTCTGGTGCTAACGGTGGAAACTTTGGTTGTACTGGTGCTAACGGTGAATGTGGATCTGTTGGTTGTTCTGGTGTTAATGATGGATCTGGATGTGTTGGTTGTACTGGTTCTAACGATGGATGTGGATGTTTTGGTTGTACTGGTGCTAACGATGGATACGTTGGTTGTACTGGTGCTGAAGTTGGATACATTGGTTGTACTGGTGCTAACGATGGATATGTTGTTCTACTGGTGCTAACGATGGATGTGTTGGTTGTTTTGGTGCTAACGGTGGATACATTGGTTGTACTGGTGCCAACGATGGATATGTTGGTTGTACTGATGCTAACGATGGATGTGTGCGTTGTACAGTTGCTAACGATGGATACGTTGGTTGTACTGGTGCTAACAAAGGATGTGTGGGTTGTACTGATGGTAACGATGGATATGTTGGTTCTAGTGGTGCTAACGATGGATACATTGGTTGTACTGCTGCAAACAATCGATGTATGGGTTGTACTGGTGCTAACTATGGATATGTTGGTTGTACTGGTGCTAACGATGGATACATTGGTTGTACTGGTGGTAACGATCGATGAGTGGGTTGTACTGGTGCTAACGATGGATACGTTAGTTGGACTGGTGCTAACGATGGATGTGTGGGTTGTACTGGTGCTAATGATGGATACGTTTGTTGTACTGGTGCTAACAATCGATGAGTGGGTTGTACTGGTGCTAACGTTGGATACATTGGTTGTACTGGTGCTAACGATGGATATGTTGGTTCTACTGGTGCTAACGATGGATGTGTTGGTTGTTCTGGTGCTAACGGTGGATACATTGGTTGAACTGGTGCCAACGATGGATATGTTGGTTGTACTGATGCTAACGATGGATGTGTGGGTTGTACTGTTGCTAACGATGGATACGTTGGTTGTACTGGTGCTGACTTTGGATACATTGGTTGTACTGGTGCTAACGATGGATATGTTGGTTCTACTGGTGCTAACGATGGATGTGTGGGTTGTTCTGGTGCTAACGGTGGATACATTGGTTGTACTGGTGCTAACGATGGATACGTTAGTTCGACTGGTGCTAACGATGGATGTGTGGGTTGTACTGGTGCTAATGATGGATACGTTTGTTGGACTGGTGCTAACAATCGATGTGTGGGTTGTACTGGTGCTAATGATGGATACGTTTGTTGTACTGGTGCTAACAATCGATGTGTGGGTTGTACTGGTGCTAACAATGGATACCTTGGTTGTACTGGCGCTGACGTTGGATACATTGGTTGTACTGGTGCTAACGATGGATGTGTTGGTTCGACTGGTGTAATGATGGATAAGTTGGTTGTACTGGTGCTAACGATGGATGTGTGGGTTGTACTGGGGCCAACGATGGATACGTTGATCGTACTGGTGCTAACGATGGATCTGTGGGTTATACTGGTGCTAACGGTGGATGTATGGGTTGTACTGGTGCTAACGATGGACATGTTGGGTGTACTGGTGCTAAAGATGGATACGTTGATTGTACTGGTGCTAACGGTGGATGTGTTGGTTGTAGTGGTGCTAACGATGGATACATTGGTTGTATTGCTAACGATGGATACATTGGTAGTACTGGTGCTAACGATGGATACATTGATTGTACTGTTGCTAACGATGGATACATTGGTTGTACTGGTGCTAACGGTGGATACATTGGTTGTACTGGTGCTAACGATGGATATGTTGTTTGTACTGGTGCTGACGGTGGATTTGTGGGTTGTACTGGTGCCAATGATGGATACGTTGGTCGTACTGGTGCTAACATTGGATGTATGGGTTGTACTGGTGCTAACGGTGCATGTATGGATTGTACTGGTGCTAACGATTAATCTGTCGGTTGTACTGGTGCTAACGGTGGATGTATGGGTTGTACTTGTGCTAACGATGGATACGTTGGTTGTCCTGGGCTAACGATGGATATGTTGGCTGAACTAGTGCTAACGCTGGATATGTTGGTTGGACTGGTGCTCACGATGGATGTGTTGCTTGTACTGGTGCTAACGATCGATATGTTGGTTGTTTTGGTGCTAGAGCTGGATACTTTGGTTGTACTGGTGCTAACAATGGATGTGGATGTGTTGGTTGTTCTGGTGCTAATGATGGATCTGGATGTGTTGGTTGTACCGGTGCTAACGATGGATGTGGATTTGTTGGTTGTACTGGTGCTAACGATGGATACGTTGGTTGTACTGGTGCTGATGTTGGATACATTGGTTGTACTGGTGCTAACGATGGATATGTTGGTTCTACTGGTGCTAACGATGGATGTGTTGGTTGTTCTGGTGCTAACGGTGGATACATTGGTTGTACTGGTGCTAACGATGGATATGTTGTTTATACTGGTGCTAACGATGGATGTGTGGGTTGTACTGGTGCCAACGATGGATACATTGGTCGTACTGGTGCTAACGTTGGATATATGGGTTGTACTGGTGCTAATGGTGCATGTATGGATTGTACTGGTGCTAACGATTAATCTGTGGGTTGTACTGGTGCTAACGGTGGATATGTTGGTTGGCCTGGTGCTAACGGTTGATATGTTGGTTGGCCTGGTGCTAACGATGGATATGTTGGTTGTACTGGTGCTAATGCTGGATATGTTGGTTGGCCTGGTGCTAACGATGGATGTGTTGGTTGTACTGGTGCTAACGATGGATATGTTGGTTGTTCTGGTGCTAATGATGGATCTGGATGTGCTGGTTGTACTGGTGCTAACGATGGATGTGTTGCTTGTACTGGTGCTAACGATGGATATGTGGGTTATACTGGTGCTAACGGTGGATGTGTTGGTTGTACTGGTGCTAATGATGGATGTGTTGGTTGTGCCGGTGCTAACAATGGATACTTTGGTTGTGCTGCTAACAATGGATACGTTGGTAGTACTGGTGCTAACTATGGATACATTGGTTGTACTGCTGCTAACGATGGACGTGTGGGTTTTACTCGTGTTAACGATGGATACGTTGGTTGTACTGGTGCTAAGATGGATGTATGTGTTGTACTTGTGCTAACGATGGATACGTTGGTTGTACTGTGCTAACGATGGATATGTTGGCTCTATTGGTTCTAACGCTGGATATGTTGGTGGACTGGTGCTCACGATGGATGTGTTAGTTGTACTGGTGCTAACGATGGATATGTTGGTTGTTCTGGTGCTAACGGTGGAGACTTTGGTTGTACTGGTGCTAAAGATGGATGTGGATATGTTGGTTGTTCTGGTGCTAATGATGGATCTGGATGTGTTGGTTGTACTGGTGCTAACGATGGATGTGGATGTGTTGGTTGTTCTGGTGCGAACGATGGATACGTTGGTTGTACTGGTGCTGACGGTGGATATGTTGGTTGTACTGGTGCTAACTATGGATATGTTGGGTGTACTGGTGCTAAAAATGGACGTGTTGGTTGTACTGGTTCAAACGATAGATAATTTGGTTGTACTGGTGCTAACGATGGATACGTTGGTTGTCCAGGTGCTAACGATGGATGTATGGGTTGTACTTGCGCTAACGATGGATACATTGGTTGTACTGTGCTAACGATGGATATGTTGGCTGTACTGGTGCTAACGCTGGATATGTTGGTTGGACTGGTGCTCACGATGGATGTGTTGGTTGTACTGGTGCTAACGATGGATATGTTGGTTGTTCTGGTGCTAACGGTGGAGACTTTGGTTGTACTGGTGCTAACGATCGATGTGTGGGTTGTACTGGTGCTAACTATGGATATGTTGGTTGTTCTGGTGCTAACGGTGGAGACTTTGGTTGTACTGGTGCTAACGATGGATGTGGATGTGTTGGTTGTTCTGGTGCTAATGATGGATCTGGATGTGTTGGTTGTACTGGTGCTAACCTTGGATGTGGATGTGTTGGTTGTACTGGTGCTAACATTGGATACGTTGGTTGTACTGGTTCTAACGATAGATAAGTGGGTTGTACTGGTGCTAACGATGGATACGTTGGTTGTCCAGGTGCTAACGATGGAAACATTGGTTGTACTGGTGCTAACGATCGATGTGTGGGTTGTACTGGTGCTAACTATGGATATGTTGTTTGTACTGGTGCTAACGATGGACGTGTTGGTTGTACTGGTGCTCACGATGGATGTGTGGGTTGTACTGGGGCTAACGCTGGATGTGTGGGTTGTACTGGTGCTAACGAAGGATACGTTGGTTGTACTGGTGCTAACGATGGATACGTTGGTTGTACTGGTGCTAACGATGGATGTGTGGGTTGTACTGGTGCTAACGATGGATACGTTGGTTGTCCTGGTGCTAACGATGGGCATGTTGGTTGTACTGGTGCTAACGATGGATAAGTTGGTTGTACTGGTGCTAAGGATAGATACGTTGGTTGTACTGATGCTAATGATGGATACGTTGGTTGTACTGGTGCTAAAGATGGATACGTTGGTTATACTGGTGGTAACATTGGATGAGTGGGTTGTGCTGGTGCTAACGATGGATGCGTGGGTTGTTCTGGTGCTAACGGTGGATGTGTGGTTTGTACAGGTGGTTACGATGGATGTGTGTGTTGTACTGGTGCTAACGATGGATGTGTGTGTTGTACTGGTGCTAACGATGGATACGTTGGTTGTACCGGTGCTAACGATGGATGTGTATGTTCTACTGGTGCTAACGATGGATACGTTGGTTTTACTGGCGCTAACGATGGATACTTTTGTTATACTGGTGCTAACGATGGATGTATTGGATGTACTGGTGCTAACGTTGGATTCGTTGGCTGTACTGTTGCTGACGATGGATGTGTGGGTTGTACTGGTGCTAACTATGGATATGTTGGTTGTACTGGTGCTTACGATGCATGTGTGGGTTGTACTGGTGCTAACAAATGATACGTTGGTTGTACTGGTGCTAACGATGCATGTGTAGGTTGTACTGGTGCTAACAAATGATACGTTGGTTCTACTGGTGCTAACGATGGATGTGTGTGTTGTACTGGTGCTAACGATGGATACGTTGGTTTTACTGGCGCTAACGATGGATACTTTTGTTGTACTGGTGCTAACGATGGATGTATTGGGTGTTCTGGTGCTAACAGTGGAAACGTTGGATGTACTGGTGCTAACGTTGGATTCGTTGGTTGTACTGGTGCTGACGATGGATGTGTGGGTTGTACTGCTGCTAACTATGGATATGTTGGTTGTACTGGTGCTAACAATGGACGTGTTGGTTGTTCTGGTGCTAGCGATGGATAAGTTGGTTGTACTGGTGCTAACAATGGATATGTTGGTTGTCCAGGTGCTAACGATGGATATGTTGGTTGTACCGGTGCTAACGATGGATGTGTGTGTTCTACTGGTGTGAACGATGGATGTGTGGGTTGTACTTGTGCTAATGATGGATACGTTAATTGTACTGGTGCTGACGATCGATGTGTGGGTTGTACTGGTGCCAACGATGGATTTGTTGGTTGTACTGGTGCTAACGATGCATGTGTGGCTTTTACTGGTGCTAACGACGGATCTGTGGGTTGTACTGGCGCTAACGATGGATACGTTGGTTGTACTGGTGCTAACAATGGATGTGTGGGTTGTACTGGTGCTAACAATGGATGTGTGGGTTGTACTGGTGCTGACAATGGATGTGTCGGTTGTCCTGGTGCTGACAATGGAGGTGTGGGTTGTACTGGTGCTGACGGTGGAAGCACTGATTGCACTTGAGACATCTCAGCTGCAGGTGTTGCCCTTGAATTCCCTAATGGTCCAGGCTGATCTGCAGAGAGTGCAACTGTAGTCTCTGAGAACAACATAATTAACCTGCATGTTTGTGTAGGTTCACAATATTTGTCCCAGATGTGCCACCACAGATAACTGAGCATTTATCCTCGATTAATAAAGCTGTAGCAGGTGATACCTTGTGCTTTATATACTCTGCATTGAGAATCACATTAACGTAACAAGTATCAACTCCATACCATTCCCAGAATCTGCCTTGACCACAACCTCCTCCCCTCTATCTTCATGAGGTACCGATTCTTTTTCTGCAAACACCTTCTAAAACCAGTCTGCAGATAGAAGAATGGGCCCTTTCCTATTGGATGACTTGCACAGCAATAACTTAATAAGAAACAGCCAGCGTGGCTAATGAAAGGGAAAATCTTCCCTTAAATGCTGCTTTTATCTTCTTGAGGCTGTTTCAGATTTGCTCAGCTGGGACATTCCCTGTGATCTACCGACAGCCCTGTTCAATCCCGATCTCCAAGCTTATCTGACCCTTCAGTGGTAAATGGTTCCTAACAATGTATTTCTCACTTGCTAAACTGGGAAGATTTCAGTCATACACCAATATTATGATTTGCCGAGCGTTTGTTTCCTTCACGGTGCCATCTCTGGCTCAGATGCTTCCTGTTGAGTAGAGCCACGACCTCGGTTATGTAGGGAGACTGGAGAAGCTGGGGTGGTTCTCCTTCGAGCAGAGAAGATTTAATAGAGGTGTTCAAAAGCATGAAGAGTTTTGGTGGAGTAAATAAGGCGGGAAGGGTCATAGAAACATAGAAACATAGAAAATAGGTGCAGGAGTAGGCCATTCGGCCCTTCTAGCCTGCACCGCCATTCAATGAGGTCATGGGTGAACATGCAACTTCAGTACCCCCATTCCTGCTTTCTCGCCATACCCCTTGATCCCCCGAGTAGTAAGGACTTCATCTAACTCCTTTTTGAATATATTTAGTGAATTGGCCTCAACTACTTTCTGTGGTAGAGAATTCCACAGGTTCACCACTCTCTGGGTGAAGAAGTTTCTCCTCATCTCGGTCCTAAATGGCTTACCCCTTATCCTTAGACTGTGTCCCCTGGTTCTGGACTTCCCCAACATTGGGAACATTCTTCCTGCATCTAACCTGTCTGAACCCATCAGAATTTTAAACGTTTCTATGAGGTCCCCTCTCATTCTTCTGAACTCCAGTGAATACAAGCCCAGTTGATCCAGTCTTTCTTGAAAGGCCAGTCCCGCCATCCCGGAAATCAGTCTGGTGAACCTTCGCTGCACTCCCTCAATAGCAAGAATGTCCTTCCTCAGGTTAGGAGACCAAAACTGTACACAATACTCAAGGTGTGGCCTCACCAAGGCCCTGTACAACTGTAGCAACACCTCCCTGCCCCTGTACTCAAATCCCCTCGCTATGAAGGCCAACATGCCATTTGCTTTCTTAACCGCCTGCTGTACCTGCATGCCAACCTTCAATGACTTTTCCCCTTTTCCTAATCTGTCACCATTCAGATAATAGTCTGTCTCTCTGTTTTTACCACCAAAGTGGATAACCTCACATTTATCCACATTATACTTCATCTGCCATGTATTTGCCCACTCACCTAACCTATCCAAGTCGCTCTGCAGCCTCATAGCATCCTCCTCGCAGCTCACACTGCCCCCCAACTTAGTGTCATCCGCAAATTTGGAGATACTACATTTAATCCCCTCGTCTAAATCATTAATGTACAGTGTAAACAGCTGGGGCCCCAGCACAGAACCTTGCGGTACCCCACTAGTCACTGCCTGCCATTCTGAAAAGTCCCCATTTACTCCTACTCTTTGCTTCCTGTCTGCCAACCAGTTCTCAATCCATGTCAGCACACTACCCCCAATCCCATGTGCTTTAACTTTGCACATTAATCTCTTGTGTGGGACCTTGTCGAAAGCCTTCTGAAAGTCCAAATATACCACATCAACTGGTTCTCCCTTGTCCACTCTACTGGAAACATCCTCAAAAAATTCCAGAAGATTTGTCAAGCATGATTTCCCTTTCACAAATCTATGCTGACTTGGACCTATCATGTCACCTCTTTCCAAATGCACTGCTATGACATCCTTAATAATTGATTCCATCATTTTACCCACTACCGATGTCAGGCTGACCGGTCTATAATTCCCTGTTTTCTCTCTCCCTCCTTTTTTTAAAAGTGGGGTTACATTGGCTACCCTCCACTCCATAGGAACTGATCCAGAGTCAATGGAATGTTGGAAAATGACTGTCAATGCATCCGCTATTTCCAAGGCCACCTCCTTAAGTACTCTGGGATGCAGTCCATCAGGCCCTGGGGATTTATCGGCTTTCAATCCCATCAATTTCCCCAACACAATTTCCCGACTAATAAGGATTTCCCTCAGTTCCTCCTCCTTACTAGACACTATGACCCCTTTTATATCCGGAAGGTTGTTTATGTCCTCCTTAGTGAATACCGAACCAAAGTAATTGTTCAATTGGTCCGCCATTTCTTTGTTCCCCGTTATGACTTCCCCTGATTCTGACTGCAGGAGACCCACGTTTGTCTTTACTAACCTTTTTCTCTTTACATATCTATAGAAACTTTTGCAATCCGCCTTAATGTTCCCTGCAAGCTTCTTCTTGTATTCCATTTTCCCTGCCCTAATCAAACCCTTTGTCCTCCTCTGCTGAGTTCTAAATTTCTCCCAGTCCCCGGGTTCGCTGCTATTTCTGGCCAATTTGTATGCCACTTCCTTGGCTTTAATACTATCCCTGATTTCCCTTGATAGCCACGGTTGAGCCACCTTCCCTTTTTTATTTTTACGCCAGACAGGAATGTACAATTGTTGCAGTTCATCCATGCGGTCTCTAAATGTCTGCCATTGTCCATCCACAGTCAACCCCTTAAGTATCATTCGCCAATCTATCCTAGCCAATTCACGCCTCATACCTTCAAAGTTCGCCTTCTTTAAGTTCTGGACCATGGTCTCTGAATTAACTGTTTCATTCTCCATCCTAATGCAGAATTTCACCATATTATGGTCACTCTTCCCCAAGGGGCCTCGCACAACAAGATTGCTAATTAATCCTCTCTCATTACACAACACCCAGTCTAAGATGGTCTCCCCCCTAGTTGGTTCCTCGACATATTGGTCTAGAAAACCATCCCTTATGCACTCCAGGAAATCCTCCTCCACCGTATTGCTTCCAGTTTGGTTGGCCCAATCTATGTGCATATTAAAGTCAACCATTATAACTGTTACAACTTTATTGCATGCACCCCTAATTTCCTGTTTGATGCCCTCCCCAACATCACTACTACTGTTTGGAGGTCTGTACACAACTCCCACTAATGTTTTTTGCCCTTTGGTGTTCTGCAGCTCTACCCATATAGATTCCACATCATGCAAGCTAATGTCCTTCCTAACTATTGCATTAATCTCCTCCTTAACCAGCAATGCTACTCCACCTCCTTTTCCTTTTATTCTATCCTTCCTGAATGTTGAATACCCCTGGATGTTGAGTTCCCAGCCCTGATCATCCTGGAGCCAAACTAAAGGACACGGATTTAAGTCAATTGGCAAAGGAACCAGAGGGAGATGAGGAGAATAATTTTTGTCACGCTGCGAGTTGTTCTGATCTGGAACGCGCTGCCTGAAAGGGCGGTGGAAGCAGATTCAAAAGCAATGTTCAAAAGGGAAGTGGATAAACACTTGAAGGTGAAAAAATGTGAAGGGCTACAGGGAAAGAGCGGGAGAGTGGGACTAATTGGGTAGCTCTTTCAAAGAGCTGGCACAGATACGATGGGCCGAATGGCATTCTATGCTGAATCATTCTATGAAAGATGAGGGAGAAATATGTTGGTTTAATATTCTATTATAGATTTTTCTTAAAAGCTATTTTTAACACAAGACTTTCATCGGTCGGGCCTGGGGGGTTGGGGAGGGCAGGGCAGCGGGGTCGGGGCGGGGAGAGGTATGGTTTGATGGTGTGGGGAGGTGTTATTATAAAACATTACGTTGGTCCTGAATGATCGTGTGGTGCTAACCAACATTGTCAGCTTGTTGTGTTCATGTAACGTGGGCAACTCCGTGAACAGGTAACCTGTGCTTTATATTGCAATGCTGCAGCCACTGCAAGCCCTAAGTTCAAGAATAAAGCTGTAATATAAGGGAGTGAGCGGTGCTGCTCCCCCAGATATGGTGAACTGCCCCGGCAACTGCGTTTCTACAGCAACAGCAACGTGCAATTTTACAGCGCCTTCTACGTATTAAAATGTCCCGAGGCGCTTCGCAGGAGCGTTACCGGACAAAATGTGACACCCAGCCACATAAGGAGATATTAGAGCAGAAGAGTTTGGTTTTGAGGAGCGTATTAAAGGAGGAAAGAGAGGTAGAGAGAGGCAGAGATGTTTAGGGAGGGAGTTCCAGAGTTTGGGGCCCAGACAACTGAAGGCACGGCCACCAATGGTGGAGCGATGACAATCGGGGATGCTCAAGAGGCCAGAATTGGAGTAGAGATATCTCAAGGGGTTGTGGGGCTGTAGGAGGGACGAGGCCATGGAGGGATTTGAAAACAAGGAAAATAATTAGCGTGCAAGGAATAGAATATAAGAATATAGGGACAGGAGGAGGCCATTCAGCTCCTCGAGCCTGTTTCACTATTCCATTAGTTCATGGTTGATCTTTACCTTGACTGCATTTACCTGTATTGCTCCATAACCCTTGATACGCTTACCTAAAAAAAATCTATTGATCTCAGTCTCGAACGTTTCAGATTCCACAGCATTTTGGGGAAGAGAGTTCTCGATTTCAGCTGAAGACACGATCGTCAATGGTGGAACGATTAACATCTGCGATGTGAAATTCTCTTCCAGGCGGCGGTGCCAACTATAACTCATCAGTGTCTTCTCTGATGATGGTTGGGCCACATTGAACTCGCCTGAACTGGCCAGCCATGTGGACCTTCTCCAATGTAAGCAACACTGTCAATGATCTGAATCCACCCTGCAATGTAACTGAGATGGACACTTAGCCCCAGTTCATGACAGGATCATCACAACTGAAGGTGGTTTTACAATAGAACTACTTGCATTTCTATCGTGCCTTTCACCTCATTAGGATGTATCAAAGTGCTTCAGAGCCAATTAAGTACTTTTGAAACGTAAACGCTGTTTGTAATGTTGGAAACGCGGCAACCAATTTGCGCACAGCAAGTTTTCAAAAGCAGCAATGTTTTAATGACCAGATAATCTGTTTTAGTGATGTTAGTTGAGAGATAAATATCGCCCATGAAACCGGGGAAAACTCCTCAAAATACCACCATGGGATCTTTTACATCTACCTGAGAGAGCAGACGGGGCTCATCTGAAAGATGGCACCTCCGACAGTGCAGTACTCCATCAGCACTGCACTGGGAGTGTCAGCCTAGATTTTTTGTGCTCAAATCCCTGGAGTAAGGATTGAACCCACGACCTTTAGACTCAGGAGCACGAGTGCTACCCACTGAGCCACGGCTGGTGCTTGCCCCTGTACGATTGGTGGATGCCAAAGATCTTGTGGAACAGTGAGTTAGAATAGAGGGCAGGAAAAGCGTCTTCACGCAGGGGATGTGCAATGCACTTCCGAGCCAGAAAATACTTCAACTTCCAAGATTAGGTTGGATAGATGGATAAAGAAAAAGGGGATGGAGGAGATATGGAACAGGGAGGGTAAATGTGATTAGGACTATTTACTTGCGTGGAGGGTAAACATTAATATGGATTGCTTGGGACAAATATCATGTTCCTGTGTTGTAACTTCTCTTTATAAGAAGCCTCACTGTACAGGTCAGTGAGGTGATTTTCCAACACAGATCTGCGAGGGACCATCTCCCCTCGTGCCAGCTTGGCTCTGTTGGTATTAGTCCTGCCCCCACCCTCCCGAGCCAGGAGTTGTCGGTTCAAGTCCCACTTCAGCCCCTTGAACATATAATTCTGGCTAGATACTTCAGTCGAGCATTGAGGTGATGCTGCTTTGTTGGAAGTGAGACATTAAGCTGAGGCCACATGGGCCTTCTCAGCTGGACATTAAAGATTCCATGGCTCTCTTCTCAAGAGTGCCTTAACCAACAACGCCTAAAACGAATTAATTGGTCATTCATACAATTAGTGGGATCTTGCTGTGTGCAAATTGGCTACTCCGTTTGCCTGATTGCATTTATTGTACGTGAAGTGCTTTGAGATGTCTGTAAGCAGTAGGCCGTTCAGCCCCTTGAGCCTCTTCCACCGTCCAATGAGATGGTGGCTGATCTGCATCTTAATCCATCCACCCGCCGTGATTCCGTAACCCTTGATACCCTCGCCTACCAAAAAATGGAAAAGGCAATTGCGTCTGCGGAAACATGTTGTCGACTATCTGCTAGCGTTGGCTCTGCCGAGCCCACCCGGCAAAGGCAATGAGGCAGATGGAGCAGCACCAGAAGCCAAGGGTAGGAAACAACAGCTTGTAATTGAAGTGATTCTGTAAATCTAAGAGAAAGGATGTGTGTTTCGTTGCAGTGCCAGTCTGTAATCTTACCTTTCCAAACTGGTGAGTATGTTATGTGCTTTTATTGGCCTGTTAACACCTCGCGGTTCCGGCAGACAATCTGTCTGACTTCTGCAATGTTAATCATCGTTTGTGGGCCAGCTCATTTGAATTCCTCCCCAACGCCGTTATTTTGGGTGGGTTACATGTTCACCTTCTACACACACCACACCCACCCGCCTCAGCCGAGTGTAATATTCTTGGTTACCCGTTCATCCACCCCCATCATCAAGCCCATGGACCCTCTTCTATCAACAACCAATTGAGACGTTTAAACCGAGGCCCCACCTGCTCTCCCAGGCGGATGTAAAAGATCCCGCGGCACTAGTTCAAAGTGTCCCCGGTGATCTGGCCAATATTTACCTGACACCAGCTTCACTAATTGCTGTTTATGGGAGCTTGCTGTGCGCAAATTGTTGCCTCGTTTCCGACATGACAAAGTGCTTTGGGATGTCCTGAGGTCATGAGAGGGGCTATATAAATGCAAGTCTTTCTTTCAAAAGTACTTCATTGGTTGCAACGCGCTTTGAGACATCCGGTGGTCATGAGCAGCACTATATAAATGAAAGTCTTTCTTTCTTTCACAGTCAATTTATAGCCTGACTGGATAATACTGACCATAAAAGATCCCTCATCATAGACAGTCCCTCGGAATCGAGGAAGACTTGCTTCCACTCCCAAAGTGAGTTCTTTGATGGCTGAACAGTCCGATACGAGAGCCACAGACCCTGTTACAGGTGGGACAGACATTCGTCGAGGGAAGGGGTCGGTGGGGCTGGTTTGCCGCGCGCTCCTTCCGCTGCCTGCGCTTGGCCTCTTCACGTTCTTTGCGTTGAGACTCGAAGAGCTCAACGCCCTCCCGGATGGACTTTCTCCACCTCGGGCAGTCTGCGGCCAGGGTCTCCCAGGTGTCAGTGGTGATGTCACACTTTACCAGCGAGGCTTTGAGGGTTTGTCCTTATAACGTTTCCGCTGTCCTCCTTTGGCTCGTTTACCATGAAGGAGCTCCACATAAAGCATTTGCTTAGGGAGCCTCGTATCTGGCACGTGTACTATGTGGCCTGCCCAGCGAAGTTGATCGAGTGTGGTCAGTGCTTCAATATAGGGGATGTTAGCCTGGTCGAGGACACTGATGTTGGTGCACCTGTCCTCCCAGGGGATTTGCGGGATCTTGGTGATATATCTACAGTGCCTTGAGGTGCTTTCTATACATCGTCCATGCCTCAGATCCATACAGGAGGGCGGGTATTACTACAGCCCTGTAGACCATGAGCTTGGTGGTAGATTTGAGGGCCTGGTCTTCAAACACTCTTTTCCTCAGATGTCCAAAGGCTGCACTGGTGCACTGGTGCGATGTTGCATCTCTGCATCAATGTCTGCCTTTGTTGATAAAAGGCTCACGAGATATGGGGAATGGTCCAGGCTGTCGAGGGCCACGCCTGAATCTTGATGGTTGGAGGGCAGTGCTGTGCAGCGGTGATAGGCTGGTGGAGGACCTTTGTCTTATGTTAAGCGGAAGGCCCATGCTTTCATATGCCTCGGTGAATCCCTGCAGTCTCATTGACCTGGGTTTATTTTTCCTTTCCCCTACTGAGATATCTAGCAAAGCGCTGAAACAGTTTCTATGTTGCAGATTACCTCTTCCATCAACTCTGAAAGGCTTGTCTGAAGTTCCAACAACAGGGAATAATAGAGCTGGCACCTTTCCTTCTTGTTACTTCAGTGTCAATTTGCTTCTATCTGCTTGAGGGTTGAGTCCTGTGGAACTGGAACCATTTAGGTGCAAATCCTTCCAGGAACAATATGGCATAAAACTCCATTTAATTGCCTCTGGGAGCCAAATATTCCTCCTGCTTTTTAGCTTACAGTTTCTAACCTTTACAACTTACTTAAACATTCCTTCTGGCTTTACCCTGATCAAAGGCCTTGCTATCCCTCCGAGATCTCTGCTCTCCTCCAATTTTGGCCTTTTGGGCAACCCCGATTTCAATGACTTCTCCATCGGCGGCCGTGACTTCAGCTGCCTAGGCCCTGAGCTCTGGAATTCCCTCCCTAAACCTCTCCGCCTTGCTACCTCTCTCTTCCTTTAAGTTGCTCTTTAAAACTTACCTTTTTGACCAATCCGGCCTACTATCTCTTTATGTGGCTCGGTGTCAAATATTGTTTGATAATCGCTCCTGTGAAGTGGCTTGGGACGTTTTACGATGTTAAAGGCACTATATTAATACAAGTTGTTGTTGTTGAGTATTCTCATTACGGTCAACCACAACTCTAATTTGAGATCTGTTATTTTGATGTAAGTTTCCGACAGCCTTCGCTGATGAAATGTTCATTGCCCTCTAGTATTAAAGCTAACTTGGGCTCTGCCCCCTCAATGCCAACCGATAGGTCAGGGGTTACATTTTGTAGCAGTGGCTCAGTGGGTAGCACTCTCACCTCTGAACCAGAAGGTTGTAAGTTCATAATCCCACTCTAGAGACTTGAGCGCAGTACCCCAGCGCAATACTGAGGGAGCGTTGCATTGTTGGAAGTGCCGTCTTTCGGATGAGACATCAAACTGAGACCCCGCCTGCTCTCTCGGGTGGTTGCCTAAGATCCCCTGAGCAGGTGAGTTATCCCTGGTCTCCTGGGCCAATATTTATCCCTTCGCTAATATCACCATAAGCAGTTTTTCAGGTCATAGTCGTATTACTGCTTGCGGGATCTTACTGTGTGCAAATTGGCTTCCATGTTTCCTACATTACAACAGTGACTGCACTTCAAAAGTACTTCATTGGCTGTAAAGCGCTTTGGGACATCCTGAGGGTGTGACCAACAGCAACAACCTGCATTTATATAGCGTCTTTAATGTAGTAAAATGTCCCAAGGTGCTTCACAGGTCTGTTATCAACCAAAATTTGACACCAAGCTAATCAAGGAGATTTTAGGGCAGATGAGCAAAAGCTTGAAAGTCTTAAAAGAGAGGTGGAGAGCTGGAGAGGTTTAGGGAGGGAATTCCAGAGCTTAGGGTCTCGGCAGCTGAAGACACGGCCACCAATGGTTGAGCGATTATAATCAGGGATACTCACCAGGCCAGAATTAGAGGAGCGCAGACGTCTCGAGGGGTTGTGGGGCTGGAGGAGATTACAGAGATAGGGAGGGGCAAGGCCATGGAGGGATTTGAAAACAAGGATGAGAATTTTAAAATCGAGGCATTGCTTACCGGGAGCCAATGTAGGTCAGTGAGCACAGGGGTGATGGGTGAGTGGGACTTGGGATGAGTTAGGACATGGGCAGCCAAGTTTTGGATGGCCTCTGGTTTACGTAAGGCAGAATGTGGGAGGCCAGCCAGGAGTGCGTTGGAATAATCAAGTCTAGAGGTAAAAAAAAGGCATGGATGAGGGCTTCAGCAGCAGATGAGATGAGGCAAGGGACGGAGACAGGGTTGTGAAAGGAGTTATATTTCTTTCTTTTTCACTCTCTCTCTCTCTCTCTTTCAGATGAGGACAGGATTGGATTCAGCCGTGATGCGCTCCATGGTCAAATAACTGCTCATGCTGACTCTCCAGGCCTACCTGTGAGGCAGGGGTACTTGAGTGGAGAATGAAGGGTGAACTGGCACCCACGAGTCTGTACCCATCTGTAGGGTGCAAAGGGAGCAAAAGGGATTAAGAAGAGCTACTGTCCATTGCTGTGCAGTCAGACAACAGTACTCCCAGGTTAAGCACGTGGTCACTTGGTTCCGTGCAGCCGCTGTAGAATCTGCGAACACAAACATGGAAACTTTCTCAAGGCTCAGTACCTGACAAATTGACTTTGAATTCACTTGCGGCTTGGCCATCTGACCTACTTTATGATTTTCCATTGAATTCCTCCCCAAGTTCTTGTAAAACTCTCCGACGTAATTTATGCCCCAGGGCTAGAAATAATTAGCCCTAAATGTCCATTAAATACTGCAGACTTTCGACATTTTTTTTTTTGTTTTTACATTCCCTGTAATAGCCGTGAGAGGCGTTTGCTTTCAGACGCGAAGAGGTCGCTGACCTTAACGGAGGGGAGATCAGCATCGAGAAGGAAGTGGCTGATAGCGTGTCGTCGCAACACATAACACCGTCTGGAATCTGAGAGAAAATTCATCGCCGCATTTCTTCGATTTTGTTTTTAAAAGAGAGATTATTTATTGTTAGGGTTTGAACACTTTATGTTTCCATGACGTCGACACACATGTGTTGCTGATTGTGGAAACAGGCATGTTGTAAATGTCCTTGGCACGAGACATGGCCTAATCACTTGCAGGTCTTGCAGTCGTCAGAGAGGAGTCGCAGCCAGTTTGCCACAACACGCTCTGAATACTGGACATTACTTTTCAGGTTTTCGTTGCGGTCAGCCAGTCGGCTGGTGAAACATCCAAGATTAGATGGCAAAACACGCCCCGCGGATGGCTCTCTTTGATGTCACGAGTCAGACCCCTTCAAATTCGCCGGTGAACTCCTCCTCTACTCTCAGCGCACTGGGACGTCCTGAAGTTGTGAAAGGTGCTATATAAATGCAAGTCTTTCTGTCTTTTACTTAACAAGGGAAGACAGCATTTCGGGCCCTGTATGAGGCCGCCCCTGGAGGATTGTGTGCAGTTTTGGTCTCCTTACCTAAGGAAGGATATACTTGCAGTGGAGGGAATGCAACGAAGGTTCACCAGGCTGATTCCTGGGATGGGGGGGTTGACCTATGAGGAGAGATTGAGTAGATCAGGTGTATATTCTCTCGAGTTGAGAAGAATGAGAAGTGATCTCATTGAAACATACAAATTTCTTACAGGGCTTGACAGGGTAGATGCAGGGAGGATGTTTCCCTGGGCTGGAGAGTCTAGAACCAGGGGCCACAGTCTCAGAATAAGGGGTCAGCCATTTAGGACTGAGATGAGAAGAAATTTCTTCACTCAGGGTGGTGAATCTTTGGAATCAGTCGGTGAGTATAATCAAGGCAGAGATCGATAGATTTTTGGATATAAAGGGGTATGGGGTTAGTGCAGGAAAGTGGAGTTGAGGTAGATGATCAGCCATGATCTTATTGAATCGGCGAGCAGGCTCGAGGGACAGAATTACCTACTCCTGCTCCTAGTCCTTCTGTTCTTATATTCTAGCATGGCTGAGCCCATCTGACTTACCTAACTTCAACGCACATGCCAAGGGGACTGGGTGAGGGGAGAAAACATAGCAACAGGAGGATGCCAATCAGCACCTCGAGCCTTTTCTGCCATTCAATTAGATCACGGCTGATCTGTATCTTAACTCCACTTACACCTTTGGTTCTGTAACCATTAATACCCTTGCCCAACAAAAATCGATCAATCTCAGTTTTTACATTATCAATTAAAGTCAAGATTGCACTCCTGAATGGCCTGGCTCTAGTTTTAAGGTTAAGCCCCCTTGTTCTGGACCCTCCCCATCAGTATAAATAGTTTCTCTCGATCTATCCCATCAACTCCTTTAATCGCCTTCTACACCTCAATTAGATCACCCCTTCTGTACTCGAGGGAATCATTGAAGCCATTTTCAACAGATCCTTCTGATGGGGGTCAGGTGGGAAGCTCAGGTTGATGAGTAGGTGGCGAAATGTTGACCAAGAGCAAAATGGCGTCCTCTCCCATCACGGTGAAACCTTGCGGGATTTGTGGGATGGCTGAATTGACATCAGGGGAATCAGATACTGTACGAGTGCTTGCGATCATCCATTGTGCCCCACCTGGGACTTTTTCTCCAAGTGGATTGCGACGTAATATTAGATTTGAAGTTTGATGGTGTTGAAATTCATCCGTATTGTTCCTTAATAGGGTTGAGGCCTGCTTTGGCTGATAGCCAACAGTGGAATGTGACTCGGGTCTACTGAGGGCCAATGATTAACTTCAACACTATAAACATATTGTTAACAACTTAACGTTACAAGTGTAACGAGAGTCGATGATCTACAGTACATAGAGGTCAGCAAAGGATATGTTGTGTTGAAACACGCCACGCCCCCAGATTCGATAGGATACACCCTCAAATAAGTCAGGAAATAAGTGAAGCTCTAATTAATATTTTCACGAGCTCTATAAATACAGTGGGCTGTAGCTAAGGGGCTGGAGAGTGGTAATCCCCGTATTCAAAAATAGTCAAATAGATTTAAGATGAATGGCAAGCGAACCAGAGGGGAGTAGTTGAAGGAGATTTTTTTTTTTAACACTGCGCGTTGTTATGATCTGGAACGCACTGCCTAAAAGGGCGGTGGAAACAGATTCAATCATAATTATCAAAAGGGAGTTGGATACATACATAAAAAGGAGAAATTTAGAAGGAGGCCAATCAGCCCATCATTCCTGTGCCGACTCTTTGAAAGAGCTACCCAATTAGTCCCACTCCCCCTAATCTTTCCTCATAACCCTGAAAATTTCTCCTTTTAAAGTGATTGTTGAAAGGAACTTAAAGGAGGAGTGGTAGAGATGTGCAGAGATTTAAGGAGGAAAAAAAGAAAGAAAGACTTGCATTTATAAAGTGCCTTTTGTAATATAGCTCCACCTAGTGAACCACTGCTGCACCTACAGTGGACTACTGTGGTAATGCAACTGCTGCTGTAAATACAATAAAAGGGTCATGTGATAAGTCACATGATGACAAGTTCCTGTAGAGCTATCTTGTGCGCAGTGTGTTTGTGATGTCATAAAGAATATATCACATTGGCGAACGAGGGATAGGATGATCAAATTCCCTAGCTGAAATTTTTGTTGGTGGATAATTCGGCCAACCAACAGAGAGACCTTGAGTAGTTCTTTGTTTTGCATCACAGCTAAAAATCCACAGTAAATTTCAAGCACACTGTTGACATTGCCAGAGTCCAGATGGGTGCATCTATGGGAATAAGAGGGTGCTAGGGTGAGTTCCATCGCATCCGAGAGACTTTCAGAGCATGTATGGAGTGGCTAGAAATGTTTGTCACTGCATTTAGTATCATTGAAATTCCCAATAATGAAAACCATAACCACGTGGTTTTAGAAAGAAAATGGGCTATTCTCCTGACTGAAGCAGGCCCCAAGATATACGAAACCCTGAAAAATGTACTTGTTTCCATCAAACCAAAGGATCCACCACTGACGGAGATTCTAACCAGGTTAGCATAGCACTACAGAACTGAGCCCCTGGAATTTGCTGAAAGTTATCGTTTTGAGAGTATCAGTGAGTACATTGTAGTTTTAAAATAGCTATCCATTCACTGTCATTTCGGAAACTTTCAGGACCAAGCATTGCGTGATCGCTTTGTTTGTGGGATGAAAAATGAAGTGATCAAAAGAAAGTTGTTGACAATCCCTAACTTGACTTTTGATTTAACTTGTCAGACAGCTAGGTTGATGAGTATGGCCAACCAATATCCCGAGAATTTCATACTATTTTCAGTCTTCAGAAAACCGAGATGAATTGCCTGCAGGTTCAAAGTCAAAGGCAGTGGGGCCCAAGGCCTCAGCAATTGGCCATGGTAACAGTGCATTGAAGTCATGCTATCAGTGCCTGGGACAACATCTCGCTCAAAGTTGTCCATATGTGAAGGCAGAGTGTTTCTACTGCAAGAAAGCAGGACATCTGGCGAAGGCATGCCAACTGAAGAGTAAATCAACTTTCAAGGCTATAAGTAGAAATTGCCAGAGGCTGCATAGCATTGAAGAGAAGCAACAGGATGAGGAGGTTCTGGAGATACACATCATCAGGAGCATGAGGATACCTAACAACAATTCACAAAGTATCGTCCAAGTAGACACTGCAAGAACCAGGATACCCATGGAAATCGACATCCACGAGTGTAGTAGCGGAATCGCTTTATCTCGACAAGGTGAGTGATTTTCCACTGGAGAAGTCGAATATAGAGTTGTGAGGTTATTCAGGAGTGCAAATCCCTGTGGTAGGACGTATCGCCGTAGTGCTGAAATACAAGGATCAGTTTCAGAGCTTGCCTCTCTTAGTAGTGTCAGGTGACAAGCCTGCCTTAATAAGTAGCAATTGGTTGGGATTATTGAAGCTGGATCAGAATGAGATTTTTTGTGTTGAAATGAAATTTGCATTGAAGGATGAAAGAAACATAGAAACATAGAAATTAGGTGCAGGAGCAGGCCATTAGGCCCTTCGAGCCTGCACCACCATTAAATAAGATCATGGCTGATCATTCAACTTCAGTACCCCTTTCCTACTTTCTCACCATATCCCCTGATCACTTTGACCGTAAGGGCCATATCTAAATCTCTTTTGAATATATCTAACGAACTGGCCTCAACAACTTTCTGCGGTAGAGAATTCCACAGGTTAACCACTCTCTGAGTGAAGAAGTTTCTCCTCATCTCGGTCCTAAATGGCTTATCCTTTATTCTTAGACTGTGACCCCTGGTTCTGGAACTCCCCAGCAATGGGAACATTCTTCCCGCCTCTAACCTGTCCAAACCTGTCAGAATTTTATAGCTTTCTGTGAGATCCCCTCTCATTCTTCTAAACCCAGTTGATCCAGTCTCTCCTCATATGTCAGTGCTGCCATCCCAGGAATCAATTTGGTGAACCTTCGCTGTACTCCCTCAATAGCAAGAACGTCCTTCCTCAGATTAGGGGACCAAAACTGAACACAATATGCCAGGTGTGGCCTCAGCAAGGCTCTGTACAAGTGCAGTAAGACCTCCCTGCTCCTATACTCAAATCCTCTAGCTATGAAGGCCAACATGCCATTTGTCTTCTTCGCCGCCTGCTGCACCTGCATGCCAAACTTCAATGGCTGATTACTGCAGAAGGTTTCTGCAGAAGATAAAGGTACGCGGAGTCAGAGGAAATGTATTAGCATGGATAGAGAATTGGCTGGCTAACAGAAAGCAGAGAGTCTGGATAAATGGGTCCTTTTCGGGTTGGAAATCGGTGGTTAGTTTACATGATGACCTGGAAGAGGGGACAGAGTGTAGTGTAACAAAATTTGCAGATGACACAAAGATTAGTGGGAAAGCGGATTGTGTCGAAGACACAGAGAGGCTGCAAAGAGATTTAGATAGGTTAAGCGAATGGGCTAAGGTTTGGCAGATGGAATACAATGTTGGAAAGTGTGAGGTCATCCACCTTGGGAAAAAAAACAGTAAAAGGGAATATTATTTGAATGGGGAGAAATTACAACATGCTGCGGTGCAGAGGGACCTGGGGGTCCTTGTGCATAAATCCCAAAAAGTTAGTTTGCAGGTGCAGCAGGTAATCAGGAAGGCGAATGGAATGCTGGCCTTCATTGCGAGAGGGATGGAGTACAAAAGCAGGGAGGTCCTGCTGCAACTGTACAGGGTATTGGTGAGGCCGCACTTGGAGTACTGCGTGCAGTTTTGTTCACCTTACTTAAGAAAGGATATACTAGCTTTGGAGGGGGTACAGAGACGATTCACTCGGCTGATTCCGGAGATGAGGGGGTTACCTTATGATGATAGATTGAGTAGATTGGGTCTTTACTCGTTGGAGTTCAGAAGGATGAGGGGTGATCTTATAGAAACATTTAAAATAATGAAAGGGATAGACAAGATAGAGGCAGAGAGGTTGTTTCCACTGGTCGGGGAGACTAGAACTAGGGGGCACAGCCTCAAAATACGGGGGAGCCAATTTAAAACCGAGTTGAGAAGGAATTTCTTCTCCCAGAGGGTTGTGAATCTGTGGAATTCTCTGCCCAAGGAAGCAGTTGAGGCTAGCTCATTGAATGTATTCAAGTCACAGATAGATAGATTTTTAACCAATAAGGGAATTAAGGGTTATGGGGACCGGGCGGGTAAATGGAGCTGAGTCCACGGCCAGATCAGCCATGATCTTGTTGAATGGCGGAGCAGGCTCGAGGGGCTAGATGGCCTACTCCTGTTCCTAATTCTTATGTTCTTATGTTCTTATGTACCATGACACCCAGGTCTCGTTGCACCTCCCCTTTTCCTAATCTGTCATCAGTCAGATAATATTCTGCCTTCCTGTTTTTACAACCAAAGTGCCTAACCTCACATTTATCCACATTATACTGCATCTGCCATGCATTTGCCCACTCACCTAACCTGTCCAAGTCACCCTGCAGTCTCTTAAAACTTCCTCCTCACAGCTCACACTGCCACCCAGCTTAGTGTCATCTGCAAACTTGGAGATATTACATTCAATTCCTTCATCTAAATCATTGATGTGTATTGTAAATAGCTGGGGTCCCAACACTGAACCCTGCGGCACTCCACTGGTCACTGCCTGTCATTCTGAAAAGGACCTATTTATTCCGACTCTCTGCTTCCTGTCTGCCACGTCAATACATTACCCCCAATACCATGTGCTTTAATTTTACACACTAATCTCTTGTGTGGGACCTTGTCAAAAGCCTTTTGAAAGTCCAAATACACCATATCCACTGGTTCTCCCTTGTCCACTCTAATAGTTACATCCTCAAAAAATTCTAGTAAATTTGTCAAGCATGATTTCCCTTTTATAAATCCATGCTGACTTGGATCGATCCTGTCACTGCTTTCCAAATGCGCTGCTGTTTCATCTTTAGTAATTGATTCCAACATTTTCCCCACCACCGATGTCAGGCTAACTGGTCTATAATTTCCCGTTTTCTCTCTCACTCCTTTTTTAAAAAGTAATGTTACATTAGCTACCCTCCAGTCCATAGGATCTGATCCAGAGTCAATAGAATGTTGGAATATGATTACCAATGCATCCATTATTTCTAGGGCCACTTCCTTAAGTACTCTGGGATGCAGCCTGTCAGGCCCTGGGGATTTATCGGCCTTCAATCCCATCAATTTCCCGAAAACAATTTCCTGACTAATAAGGATTTCCTTCAGTTCTTTCTTTTCGCTAGACCCTCGAACCCCTAGTATTTCCAAAAGGTTATTTGTGTCTTCCTTAGTGAAGACAGATCCAAAGTATTTGTTCAATTGGTCTGTCATTTCTTTGTTCCCCATTATAAATTTACCTGATTCTGTCTGCAAAGGACCTGAGTTGATCTTCACTAATCTTTTTCTCTTCACATATCTATAGAAGCTTTTGATGTCAGTTTTTATGTTCCCTGCAAGCTTCCTCTCATACTTTATTTTCCCCCTCCTAATTAGACCCTTTGTCCTCCTCTGCTGAATTAGAAATTTCTCCCAGTCCTCAGGTTTGCTGCTTTTTCTCATCAATTTATATGTCTCTTCCTTGGATTTAACATTGTCCCTAATTTCCCTTGTTAGCCACGGTTGAGCCACCTTCCCCTTTTTATTTTTACTCCAGACAGGGATGTACAATTATTGAAGTTCATCCATGTGATCTATCAATGTCTGCCATTGTCTATCCGCTGTCAACCCTTTAAGTATCATTTGCCAGTCTATCCTAGCCAATTCACATCTCATACTATCGAAGTTACCTTTCCTTAAGTTCAGGACCCTAGTCTCTGAATTAACTGTGGCACTCTCCATCTTAATAAAAAATTCTACCGTATTATGGTCACTCTTCCTCAGGGGGCCTCGCACAACAAGATTGCTAATTAGTCCCTTCTCATTACACATCCCAGTCTAGGATGGGCAGCTCTCTAGTTGGTTCCTCGACATATTGGTCTAGAAAGCCATCCCTAATACACTCCAGGAAATCCTTCTCCACCGCATTACTACCAACTTGGTTAACCCAATCCATATGTAGATTAAAGTCGTCCATGATAATTGCTGTACCTTTATTGCACACATCCCTAATTTCTTGTTTGATGCTGTCCCCAACCTCACTACTGCTGTTTGGAGGTCTGTACATAACTTCCACTAGCGATTTCTGCCCTTTGGTATTCCACAGCTCTACCCATACAGATTCCACATCATCCAAGCTAATGTCCGTTCTTACTATTGCGTTAATTTCCTCTTTAACCAGCAACGCTACCCCACCGCCTTTTCCTTTCTGTCTATCCTTCCTGAATGTTGAATACCCCTGGATGTTGAGTTCCCAGCCTTGGTCACTCTGGAGCCATGTCTCCGTAATCCCAATTGTATCATAATCGTTAATAGCTGCCTGCGCAGTTAATTCATCCACCTTATTAAGAATACTCCTCGCATTGAGGCACAGAGCCTTCAGGCTTGTCTTTTTAACACTCTTTGTCCCTTTAGAATTTTGCTGTAATGTGGCCCTTTTTGATTTTTGCCTTGGGTTTCTCTGCCCTCCACTTTTACTATTCTCCTTTCTATCTTTTGCTTCTGCCCCCATTTTATTTCCCTCTGTTTCCCTGCATAGGTTCCCATCCCCCCTGCCCTATTAGTTTAACCCCTCCCCAACACACTAACAAACACTCCCCCTAGGACATTGGTTCCGGTCCTGCCCAGGTTCAGACCATCCGGTTTGGACTGGTCCCACCTCCCCCAGAACCGGTTCCAATATCCCAGGAATTTGAATCCCTCTCTCTTGTACCACTCATCAAGCCACGTATTCATCTGAGCTATTCTGCGATTCCTACTCTGACCAGCACGTGGCACTGGTAGCAATCCTGAGATTACTGCTTTTGAGGTCCTACTTTTTAATTTAACTCCTAGCTCCCTAAATTCAGCTTGTAGGACCTCATCCCCCTTTTTATCTATATCGTTGATACCTATATGCACCACGACAACTGGCTGTTCACCCTCCCCTTTCAGAATGCCCTGCAGCCGCTCCGAGGCATCCTTGACCCTTGCACCAGGGAGGCAACATACCATCCTGGAGTCTCAGTTGCGACCGCAGAAATGCCTATCTATCCCCCTTACAATAGAATCCCCGATCACGATAACTCTTGCACTCTTTTTCCTGCCCTCCTGTGCAGCAGAGCCACCCATGGTGCCATGAACTTGGCTGCTGCTGCCTTCCCCTGGTGAGTCATCTCCCCCAACAATATCCAAAGCGGTATATCTGTTTTGGAGGGAGATGACCGCAGGGGACTCAGGCACTACCTTCCTACTCCTGCTCTGCCTGATGGTCACCCATCCCCTATCTGCCTTTGTAACCTTTACCTCCGGTGTGACCAACTCACTGAACGTGCTATCCACGACCTCCTCAGCATCGCGCATGCTCCAAAGTGAATCCATCCGCAGCTCCAGTGCCGTCATGCAGTCTAACAGGAGCTGCAGCTGGATACACTTCCTGCACACATAGCCGTCAGGGACACTGGAAGCGTCCCTGATTTCCCACATGACACAGGAGGAGCATGACACGGGTCTGGGCTCTCCTGCCATGACTTAACCCTTAAAGTAACCTAATTTGGCAACAATGCCAAAGGGCTCTTACTGACAAGATAAGGAAAAAAGGAAAACTACTCACCAATCAACCAGCCAATCACTTACCCTCTTGGCTATGATGTCACACTTTGTTTTCGTTTCCTCCCAGGTTGGGGAGTCAGCACTGGTGGGGAAAACAAGACAAAGCAACACCTCCTGCTCCCACTTGCCCAAACTCTCCTACTTACCAACCTCTTACCTTTGTACTCTGACCTGCCGCTGCACTCCGAGCAAGACTGCACTGAGCCCCCTCAAACAGTATCCAAAGGTGTACCGCGAAACAGGCAGTCCGATCCAAGATTTCAAGGCAAGTGTCAGAGTACAGAAGGACGCAAGACCAGTTTACTGCAAGGCGCATGCACGCAAGCAGAAAGTTGAGCAAGAACTCGAAAGACTAGAAACTGAGAACATTATCTCCAAGATAGATCTAAGAAATTGGGCTACACCCATTGCTGTTGTACCTAAATCAGATGGTAAGATAAAGTCGTGTGGTGATTATAAATTAACCGTAAACCAAGTTTTAGAGGTTATATCCGCAATACATTGCCAAATGTAGAAGATTTGTTCACAACACTGACAGGTGGTCAAATCTTCTCAAAGTTAGATCTCACAAGATCTACTTACAACTTGAGCTAGATGAGGAATCCAAGCCATGCTTACATATACTATATACTATAAATACTCAGCTCGGCCTATATCAATTTAATAGGCTGCCATTTGGAGTATCTTCTGCCCCTGCCATATTCCAAGGGGTGATGAACCAGATTTTGCAAAGTATTAAAGGGGTAGTATGTTATTTAGATGACATACTCATTTCAGCACCAAACAGGCAAATCCATAATAACATATTGAATTAAGTGCTCAAACAGCTGGAGAAGCACAGAATACAAGTGACTGCTCGAAAGTGTGAGTTATTTCAAAACTCAGTGGAGTACTTAGGGCACAGAGTAGACAAAGATGGTTTACATCCAACCAAGGGAAAGCTGGATGCAATCAGAAATGCACCCACTCCCAAGAATGTCACTGAACTTCGATCATTTTTGGGTCTTTTGAACTATTATGGGAAGCTCCAAGCAAATTTGGTTACAATATTACATCCACTGAATGAACTATTGAAAAAACAGGTCTATTGGAAGTGGTCAGAAGAATGCAATACAGCATTCAAAGAGTGCAAAAGCCATTTGGTAGAGAGCAGCATGTTAGTTCATATGATGTATCAAAGGAGATCAAGCTAGCATGTGACGTCTCTCCATATGGAGTTGGAGCAGTGATCTCTCATGTACTACATAGTGGGGAGGAGAGACCAATTGCTTTTGCTTCACGCATTCTCAGTGCCAGTGAACATGATTATGCGCAGATCGAAAGGGAAGCTTTAGCATTAATTTTTGGGATCAAGAAGTTCCACAAATACTTGTATGGTCATAAGTTTACCATCCTGACTGACCATAAGCCCCTGACCATAAGCCCCCTCCATCCAAAGTCCCCAGTTCCAATCTTAGCTGCAGCCTAAATGCAGAGATGGGCTTTGATTTTGTCAGCATATACATATGCCATTGAGTACAGATGATCGGCTGAGTCCAGATTGCCTTCCCATTACAAGTTACACCCAATAGGGAAGAAGTGTTCTATTGTTCTTACATTGATGAACTGCCAGTCACTGCTGAAGAGGTTCGTAGAGCAACCAAATGTGACCCAGTTATGTCAAAGGTGTATAATTACATAGCAAATAGCTGGCCAAACCAGGTATCAAAGACAGTTATTCATCCATACTTCGTTCGTAGGAATTAATTATCAGTGGATAAAGATTGTATTATGTGGGTTGCAAGAGTAGTTATTCCAAATAAATTCAGATCTAATTTATTAGGAGACCTTCATGACCAGCATCTGGGAATGTGCTTGACCAAGAGTTTTGCATGCAGTTACTTATGGTGGCCACGTCTAGATAAGATATAGAGTATATCATTAGTCAGTGTACTTCATGTCAATTGGTAAGCAAGAAACCACCATCAGTACCATTATAGCCATGGAAATGGCCTCCCAGGCTTTGGCAAAGATTACATATTGATTTTGCTGAGCTAGATGGACAACAATTGTTCAATGCGATTGATAGCCATTCAAAGTGGGTAGAGGTGTTTCCGATGTGGAAAATAACAACAAGTAAAGTATTAGACAATTTGCGAAGATTGTTTTCTTCATATGGCCTCCCAGAAGAAATTGTATCTGATAATGAGCCGCAATTTTATTCAGAAGAATCTGCACAGTTCATGAGCAGAAATGGTGTGAAACATACCAAAGTTCCACTGTACCACCCTATTTCAAATGGTGCAGCAGAGCGCACAGTACAAATTGTAAAACGTGCCCTCATCAAGCAAATGTTGGATCCAAATCCAAAGAAACGACAGTTGTCGTTGGACCACAAACTTGCAAATTTTCTAATTACTTATTGTAATACTCCTCATACAACTACTGGTAGAACACCAGTAGAGTTGTTTCTCAAATGATAGCCACGAATCAGGTTCTTGTTGTTAAAGCCAAACTTGGCACAGTCAGTAGAAGAGAAACAATTAAGACGGAAAGAGAATCATGATAGAGGTAGAGTAAGAGAGAGAAGTGTGAAATTAAATAGGGTGAACCACATAAATGGTTAAAGTGGTTACCAGGAAGAGTGGTGAAGATATGTGGTCCTCTCACATATTTGGTCAAGATGTTTGATCATGGAAAGGTTAGGTTTGTTCACATTGATCATATTTTAACTACAGATGTGGAAGGAGTTAAAAGTTGGAATGATTCGATTATTTCTGATGAGTCAGATAGTCTTGTTATAAGTAGAGTACCAATAGCAAATTCTACAGCAGATAAGAACATAAGAACATAAGAAATAGGAGCAGGAGTAGGCCATACAGCCCCTCGAGCCTGCTCCACCATTTAATACGATCATGTCTGATCCGATTATGAACTCAGGTCCACTTCCCTGCCCGCTCCCCATAATCCCTTATTCCCTTATCGGTTAAGAAACTGTCTACCTCTGAATTTATTCAATGACCCTGCTTTCACAGCCTCACCAATAACCTGTATATCTGTAGCAAGACTCCCTTGCTTTTATATTCCATCCCCTTTGCAATAAAGGCCAAGATTCCATTGGCCTTCCTGATCACTTGATGTACCTGCATACTAACCTTTTGTGTTTCATGCACCAGGACCTCCAGGTCCCGCTATACTGCACACTTTGCAATTTTTCTCCATTTAAATAATAACTTGCTCTTTGATTGTTTTTCTACCAAAGTGCACAACCTCACACTTTCCAACATTATAAGCCATCTGTCAAATTTTTGCCCACTCACTTAGCCTGTCTATGTCCTTTTGCAGGTTTATTGTGTCCTCCTCACACATTGCTTTTCCTCACATCTTTGAATCATCAGCAAACTTGGCTACGTTACACGTGTCCCTTCATCCAAGTCGTTATATAGATTGTAAATAGTTGGGGTCCCAGCACTGATCCCTGCAGCACCTGACTAGTTACTGATTGCCAACCCGAGAATGAACCATTTATCCTGACTCTCTGTTTTCTGTTAGTTAGCCAATCCTCTATCCATGCTAATATATTACCCCTACTAGAAACAAGCCAAGAGAAAGTCAGAATTTAAGTCTGAGTCCGAGTCAGGCAGACAAATAGTCTGAAGTTGTACAACAGAGTTCAAATGTAGATCAAGGGTTGCCCTTGGAGAAAAGCTCTTCTCAGGGTCAGCCTAGAATGAGACTAACTTCGACACCAAGTTTGGAAAGTTCTGTTTGAGAATGAAGGTATCCTCTTCGAAATAGAAAAGAAGTGGTTAAATTTGATTTGTAAATTTGGCAAAATAAGTCCATATCTTTTGTTATGTATAACCATGCAAGTTATGTGTAATGATTATTTTTTTAAGATTATTTCTTCATTAAGGGGGGAAGAAGTGTAACATAGCTCCACCTAGTGGACTACTGTGGTAATGCAACTGCTGCTGTAAATACAATACAAGTCACATGATGACAAGTTTCTGTAGAGCCATCTTGTGTGCAGTGTGTTTGTGATGTAGTAAAGATTATATAGAAACATAAAGCAGGTGCAGGAGTAGGCCATTCGGCCCTTCGAACCTGCACCACCATTCAATATGATCACACCTTTCACGACCACCAGACGTCTCAAAGCACTTTACAGCCAATGAAGTACTTTTGGAGTGTAGTCACTGTTGTAATGCAGGAAACACGTCACAGCAAGCTCCCACAAACAGCAATGTAACAAATACCAGATAATCCATTTTTGTTATGTTGGTTGAGGGATAAATATTGGTCAGGACACTGGGTTAACTCCCCTGCTCTTCAAAATAGTGCCATGGAATCTTTTACGTCCACTTAAGAGGGCTGGTTGGGCTTCGGTTTAATATTTCATCTGAAACTCGGCACCTCCGACTGTGCAGCATTTCCCTCAGCACTGAGTGGATTGTCAGCCTAGATTTATGTGCTGGAGTCCCTGGAGTGGGACTTGAAACCCACAACCTTCTGACTCAGAGGCGAGTGCACTACCCATTGTGATACAGCTGACACTGGTGCTGGGAAGTCCGGTACTTCGGATCCAGATGGCCAATGTTTGAGCGAAGGGAGTGGGGGATGGTAGGATGCGGTCAATATATAGGCAGTGGTTAGGCTTCCCCGACCTTGAGCTTTAAAACCAAGAGCTTTTGTGGGGAAGGGAAGAGTGGGTGAGGTGAGAAGTGCCACAGTTGTGAAATGAGGGCAAGAATGAGTTCGCCTCAGTGAGTCTCCATTTCAACATTGTGGGATCGACTTTTAACTTCCCCACCCGGGTGTTAAGCTGGCGTTGCGGATTGGACCACGCACAGCCTGCTTTTCATTTCCGTTGATTCCGTTGAAAATTAGCCAGATTCTTTAACCAGCGGCCAATCCATAAGCCCCAGTTTCACCCCCCCGGGCAGGGAATGAAAAATCTAACGCCAGCGACTCAGGATGTCGAGTTGTGGTTAGAACTGCAGTTTCCCGCAACTGCGCGTTGCAAGCAAGCAAGGGCGTGCATTACTGAGCCATGGCTCAGTTGGAAAAGCTCTGAGTCATAAGGGTTGTTGGTTCAAGTCCCACTCCAGAGACTTGAGGACAAGCTTTTTCTGATTAACGCTCCTGACATTCCAGTCAGTGAGCACTCAACTGTCGGAGGTGTTGTCTTTCGGATGAAACGTTAAAAAAGGCCCCGTCTGCCCTCTCAGATAGACGTAGAAGATCCAGTGGCACTATTCACAAAGAGCAGGGGAGTGCTCCCTGGTGTCCTGCCCAATATTTATCCCTCAACCAACATCACTAATAAACAAATCGGAACATAACAACATATGAAGTAGGAGCAGGAACCAGCGAAATCATAGAAATTTATAGCACAGAGGGAGGCCATTCAGCCCATCGTGTCCACGCCGGCCGACAAAGAGCTATCCAGCCTATTCCCACTTTCCCGGTCTTGGTCCGCAGCCTCGTAGTTTAAGGCACTTCAAGTGCATATCCATGGGCTTCTTAAATGCTGTCAAGGTTTCTGCCTCTACCACCCTTTCAGGCAATGAGTTGCAGACCCTCACCACCCCCTGGGTGAAAATATTTCTCCTCAAATCCCCTCTAAACCTCCTACCAATTACTTTAAATCAATGCCCTTGGTTATTGGCCCCTCTGCGAAGGGAAACAGGTCCTTCCTATCCACTCTATCCAGGCCCCTCATCATTTTATACACCTCATTTAGGTCTCCCCTTAGCCTTCTCTGTTCCAAAGGAAACAACCCCAGCCTATCCAATCTTCGTTGCAGCTAAAATTCTCCAGTCCTGGCAACATCCTCATAAATCTCCTCCATACCCTCTCTAGTGCAATCACACATTTCCTGTAATGTGGTGATCAGAACTGCACGCAGTACTTTAGCTGTGGCCTAACTAGTGTTTTATACAGTTCAAGCATAACTCCACTGCTCTTATATTCTATGCCTCGGCTAATAAAGGCAAGCATTCCATATGCCTTCTTAATCACCTTATCCACCTGGCCTGCTGCCTTCAGGGATCTGTGGACATGCACTCCCAGGTCCCTTTGTTCCTCTACATTTCTCAGTGTTCTACCATTTAATGTGTATTCCCTTTCCTTTTAGCCCTCCCCAAATGCATTACCTCACACTTCTCAGGATTGAATTCCATTTGCCACTGTTCTGTCCACCTGACCAGTCCATTGATATCTTCCTGCCGTCTACAGCTTTCTTCTTGATTATCAACCACATGTCAATTTTTGTATCATCTGCAAACTTCTTAATCATACACCCTACATTCAAGTCTAAATCATTGATCTATATCACAAAAAAATGACCCAGCACTGAGCCCTGCAGAACCCCACTGAAAACATCCTTCCAGTCACAAAATACCATCAACAATTACCCTTTACTTTCTGTCTCTGAGCCAATTTTAGATCCAACTTGCCACTTTGCCCTGGATCCCATGGGCTTTTACTTTTGTGACCAGTCTGCCATGTGGAACCTTATCAAAAACCTTGCTAAAATCCATATACATTACATCAAACACACTGCCATCATTGACCCTCATCGACCCTCATGGTCACCGCCTCAAAAAATTCAATCAAGTTAATCAGTCACGACATTCCCTTAACAAACCCCTGTTGACTGTCCTTGATGATGAGGAGTTTGCCATTCGGCCCCTCAAGCTTGCTCCGCCATTCAATAAGATCATGGCCATTATCACCTTGCTATTTGTGGGAGCTTGCTGTGCACAAATTGGTGGCTGGGTTTCCCTACGTTACAAAAATGACTACACTTCAAAATTGGCTGTGACGTGCTTTGGGACGTCCCAAGGATGTGAAAGGCACCATATAAATGCAGGCATTTCTTTCCAGATTTGGAGGCAGGGAGATAATGCCAATGGGACTTTTAAATCAAACAATGGGTCAACCCTCATTGTCTCCTTTGGAGAAATTTTGAGCTGACTTTGTCAGTAAGCGATAATTCCAGCCTGTCTCGTGCTACTGAGCAAAATAAACTGGAAGATTCGACGAGTTATGCGCTTCTAACCAGAAGGAGGAGGAGCATGTCGAAGCCAGAAACCATTAACACGCAGAAAACTCTTTAATCAAAAGCTGGCAAAATATATCGTTTAATGATATTTGCTAATAAAATGACGCCTCCTATGTTGGCATTTCGAGTTTCCGATGTTCTCCAGCCAGTACTGGCAGACGCCCTGGTATCTTCATCTGTTAAACTACTTCTGCTAGCAATCTCCCACCAACAGTGGTGGCCAGCTGTTATTGAGTAAATGGAAAGAGAGAGAAAAAAACTGTTCATTTAAGCTGTGCAGATGAAGTGACGAAAAGCAGAGCAGGTGTTGGGAGCTGGTTCTGGGAGTGGGCGGGGGCGCTTGCTTTTAAAGGGGCAGCACGTCTTAGGGACAGTCGGATAGCTAATGCTGAGATTGTACTGCTGACAATCAGGGGTCCATTCATGCTATGTATTCGGGAAGCTCCATGTATGCCTGTAGCTCCAGTGTACATTGTTTGATTAAAGTTGCAGTTATAGTGTAAAACACAGCCTAAATCCAAGACAAGCGCAGCATACGCTGGATGCCGGAAATCTGAAATAAAAACAGAAAATTCTGGTCCCGTAACAGAAGGGTCAATAACCAGGGGGTATAGATTTAAAGTACAGTTTTGACCTCCCTGATCCGGGATTCCCTTATCCGGTACTGTCATGTATCTTACATTATTATATATAACTGTATCCTAACATGCTATACATGACTGTAATAAGATATGACCTGTAACCACCAGCATACCTTACCACCAGGGGTGCACTTGCAAGACACAGATATATAAGGACAGCTCTCAGGCAAGTGCAGCATTCCAGAGCGGTGAAATATAAGGTGCAGGTCTAGAGTGACCTTGACTTCACTACATGCCTCGTGTGAATTTGTACTGAGGGGACAGGACTTTACAGTGGCGACGGGTTGCGGGATTACAGAATCCACAGAATGGCGAACAACGGATCAGATGAAAAGTACAATGTGGGAGACAATTGGGAGGACTTTATAGAAAGGCTCCAGCAAAGCTTTGTAACCAAAGACTGGTTAGGCGACGATAAGGCAGACAAGAGAAGAGCCCATCTCTTGACCAGCTGTGGCTCGAAAACATACGCTTTAATGAAGGATCTGTTGGCACCCGAGAAACCAGCAAGCAAGTCGTTTGAAGAATTGAGCACACTGGTAAGAGACCACCTGAAGCCAGCGAGCAGCCTACACATGGCCAGACACAGGTTCTACAACTACAGACGCTGTGTGGGCCAGAGCATACCCGACTTCGTGGCGGAACTTCGGAGGTTGGCTAGTTTATGTGAGTTGATGAACTGAGGAGAGAAATGCTGAGAGACTTTTTCATTGAAGGAATAGGCCACGCAGGCATATTCCGAAAGCTCATAGAGACCAAGAACCTGACCTTAGAGGCAGCAGCACTGGTTGCACAGACATTCTTGGTAGGGGAAGAAGAAACGAGGTTGATTTACAATGCAGGTACGACAACTAACGAAACAGCGGAAGAAGAAGTTCACAGCACCAAACAAGCTGCTACCCCCACACACAGACAAAACCAGGAGAACAGGCTCTCGACGGCAGGCAGAAGCCATCAAGGGCCACAGGAACGGCCGTTCACTCCTCATCAGCCCACAATGCGAGCAATCAACTACAAACTGAGAGAAGCTCAAGAGAGATCAGCCAGACACAGCTCATTCTTTGGGAACACTTTGAACAATGCAACAGGTCTGTGCTGGAGGTGTGGGGGTGGGCACTCGTCAAGGGGATGTCGATTTCAGCAGGCTGTTTGCAGAAATTGTGAATATACAGGGCATTTGAACCGCATGTGCAAAAAAACGGCAGCCCGGCTGGTATACGAATCGGATGGGTCGGAAAGCGGACCAGAAGATGGTGGGGACAGTACCCGGGACACCGATGTACAGCGGGTCAACGCGATCAATGGCCGCTGCTCCTACAACAGGGCGCCTCCTATAATGATGAGGGTCCTACTCAACGGGATATCTGTCAACATGGAGCTGGATACGGGAGTGAGTCAATCTCTCATGGGCGCTCAACAATTTGAACAACTGTGGCCGCATAAAAGAGACAGACCAAAACTCACAAGGGTCGACACCACACTAAGGACCTATACCAAAGAAATCGTACCAGTCCTCGGCAGCGCCATGCTCTCTGTCACACACAAAGGGACAGTGAACCGACTTATCCTGTGGATTGTCCCCGGAGAGCCCCCAGCACTGCTGGGGAGAAGCTGGCTGGCAAAACTAAACTGGAAATGGGATGATGTGCATGACATGTCATTAGAGGAACGGACCTCCTGCTCAACAGTTATAAAGCAATTTGAACATCTCTTTCAGCCAGGTGTGGCCACTTTCAAAGGGGCCAATGTCAAAATCTACATCGTAAGTACTTCATTGGCTGTAAAGCGCTTTGAGACGTCTGGTGGTCATGAAAGGTGCTATATAAATCCAAGTCTTTCTTTCTTTAAGTCTAACCATGGCCAGACCTGATACTGGGGCTAGAAGAAAAGAAAGTCTTGCATTTATACAGCACCATTTCATGGCCTCAGGACGTCCCAAAGCGCTTTACAGTTACTCATGAAGTGTAGTCACTGTTGTAATGTAGGAAACGCAGCAGTCAATTTGCACACAGCAAGCTCCCACAAACAGCAATGTGATAATGACCAGATAACCTGTTGTGATCTGTTGATCGAGCGATAAATATTGGCCAGGACACCGGGGAGAACTCCCCTGCTCTTCTTCAAAATAGTGCCATGGGATCTTTTATGACCACTGGAGATGGGGCTTTGGTTTAACATATCATGCAAGAGACAGTCCCTCCGACAGTGCAGCATTCCCTCAGCACTGCACTGGAGCGTCGGCCTGGATCTTGAGCTCAAGTCCCTCAGGTGGGACAATGAACGCAGGACATTCTGGCTCAGAGATGAGCGTGCTACTCACTGAGCCACAGCTTACGCCCTGCAGCATAGAGCGAAGTGTGCGTTTGTGACTTTCCGGACAATGGAATCTTAGGGCCCGCCCAAGTGCCGCCGATGGCCGCCGAGGTCCCTGACGGTACTTTGGGCGGGGTTTCCATCACCCAGGTCCCCCGAAGGTCGGTGGGCGGCAAAGCAGTGACGTACGCCGCCAATCTGGGCAGCAGCTGGCGACAGGTCTCGTTCCCAGCGGCAGAGACTCTTGCCGCCCAAGTGCGCCGAGGATGGATCGGACCCACGGAGGGTCGAAGAGCTGAAAATAAAAAGCATCAAAAAAAGACCTCATTCCTGAAAAGAAATACATCTTAAAAATGTCACTAACCTGTTTCCCCCCCCCATCTTCACACTTACAGTCGGGGTCAGAGCAGCCTCCTCGCAGCGGCCCATCGCCAACTCTCACCGACTTCAGCCCGCACCAATCTGGCATCTCGGCGGTCGGGAGACCACTTACGTGCATCGGCCGTCCGCTGAGGTCACGGGGCGCTTCCCGGCGGCTCTTCCCTCCCGCCCGCTCCAGGCCACGTCGAACGTGGCACTGGGCGGTTCGAGCACAGGAATGTCGGCGGCAGTGGGCGGTAAGTGCATCAATTTCAGGCTCTTACGCTATTCTCTCTCCAACCACTGAATATCGGATTTACACAAGATGCGGGTAAATTTCAACTCCCGGTGATGATGCAGAACTGGCGGTATCGACTTGACCACCCGAGGCAAGCCCTGTCCCATTTACCTTTCGGTTTTCCTCCAGTGGGAAGCTGATGTATTTTTTTTTATTTGTTCACAGGATGTGGACGTTGCAGACAAAGCCAGCCTTTATTGCCCATCCCTAATCCCCATTGAGAAGGTCGTGGTGAGCCGCCTTCTTGAACCGTTGCAGTCTGTGATACTTCTTTGTAGCGGTTTAGTACAACTGAGTGGCTCGCGAGGCCATTTCAGAGGGAGTTAATGTTGCTGTGGGTCTGCAGTCAAACATAGGCCAGACTGGGTAAGGACAACAGATTTCCTCTCTTAAAGGACATTAGTGAACCAGGTCGGTTTTTATGATGAACTGGTAGTTTCACAGTCAGCATTACTGACACTAGCTTTTTATTCCAGATTTATTTAATTAACTGAATTTAAATTCCCCAGGTGCCGTGATGGGATTTGAACTCATGATCATTAGTTCAGGCCACTGGATCACTAGTCCAGTAACATAACCACGATGCTACTGTACCCCTATTTTGCCTGTTTGACAACAGCAACAACTTGTATTTATATAACACCTTTAATGTAGTAAAACATCTCACAGAAGTGTTATAAAACAAAATTTGACACTGAACCACATAAGGAGAAATTAGGGCAGATGACCAAAACCTTGGTCCAAGAGATAGGTTATCAGGAACGTCCTAAAGGAGGAAAGAAAGGCAGAGAGGTGGAGAGGTTTAGGTAAATTCAAGAGCTTAGGGCCTTGTCAGCTGAAGGCATGGCCACCAATGGTTGAGCGATTATAATCCGGGGTGCTCAAGAGGCCAGAATTAGAGGAGCGCAGATATCTCGGGGGGCTGTGGGGCTGGAGGAGATTACAGAGATAGGGTGAGGCCATGGAGCGATTTGAAAGCAAGGATGAAAATGTTTTAATCGAGGTGTTGCTTAATCGGAAGCCAATGTAGGTCAGTGAGCACAGGGGGTGATGGGTGAGCGGGACTTGGTGCGAGTTGGGACAGGCAGATGAGTTTTGGATCAACTCTAGTTTACCTAGGGTAGAATGTGGGAGACCAGCCAGGAGTGTACTGGAATAATAGAGTCTAGAGGTAACAAAGGCATGGATGAGGGTTTCAGCAGTAGGTGAGCTGAGGCAGGGCAATGTTGCAGAGGTAGAAGTAAGTCTGAGTTGTAGAATGGATGTGTGGTCAGAAGCTCATTTCAAGGTCAAATAGGACACCAAGGTTGCGAACAGTGTGGTTCAGTCACAGGCAGATGCTCGGGAGAAACATAGAAACATAGAAAATAGGTGCAGGAGTAGGCCATTTGGCCCTTCGAGCTTGCACCGCCATTCAATAAGATCATGGCTGATCATTCCCTCAGTACCCCTTTCCTGCTTTCTCGCCATACCCCTTGATCCCCTTAGCCGTAAGGACTATATCTGACTCCCTCTTGAATATATCCAATGAACTGGCATCAACAACTCTCTGTGGCAGGTTAACAGCTTTCTGAGTGAAGAAGTTTCTCCTCATCTCAGTCCTAAATGGCCTACCCCTTATCCTAAGACTATGTCCACTGGTTCTGGACTTCCCCAACATCGGGAACATTCTTCCCACATCTAACCTGTCCAGTCCCATCAGAATCTTATACGTTTCTATGAGATCCCCTCTCATCCTTCCAAACTCCAGTGAATAAAGGCCCAGTTGATCCAGTCTCTCCTCAGATGACAGTCCAGCCATCCCTGGAATCAGTCTGGTGAACCTTCGCTGCACTCCCTCAATAGCAAGAACATCCTTCCTCAGATTAGGAGAGCAAAACTCAACACCATGTTTAAGGTGAGGCCTCACTAAGGCCTTGTATAACTGCAGTAAGATCTCCCTGCTCCTATACTCAAATCCCTTAGCAATGAAAGCCAACATACCATTTGCCTTCTTCACCACCTGCTGTACCTGCATGCCAACTTTCAATGACTGATGAACTATGACACCCAGGTCTCGTTGCACCTCCCCTTTTCCTAATCTGCCGCCATTCAGATATTATTCTGCCTTCGTGTTTTCGCCCTCAAAATGGATAACCTCACATTAATCCACATTATACTGAATCTGTCATGCATTTTCCCACTCACCTAATCTGTCCAAGTCACCCTGCAGCCTGTTAGCATCCTCCTCACAGCTCACACCGCCACCCAGTTTAGTGTTATCTGCAAATTTGGAGATATTGTACTCAATTCCTTCATCTAAATCATTAATATATATTGTAAATAGCTGGGGTCCCAGCACTGAGCCCTGCGGCATTTCACTAGTCACTGTCTGCCATTCTGAAAAGGACCCATTTATCCCGACTCTCTGCTTCCTGTCTGCCAACCAGTTCTCTATCCACGTCGTACATTACCATCAATACCATGTGCTTTGATTTCGCACACTAATCTCTTGGGCGGGACCTTGTCAAAAGCCTTTTGAAAGTCAAAATACACCATATCCACTGGTTCTCCCTTGTCCAGTCTGCTAGTTACATCCTCAAAAAATTCCAGAAGATTCATCAAACATGATTTCCCTTTCATAAATCCATGCTGACTTGGACCGATCCTGCCATTGCTTTCCAAATGCACTGCTATTTCATTCTTAATGATTGATTCCAACATTTTCCCCACTACTGATGTCAGTCTAACCGGTCTATAATTACCTGTTTTCTCTCTCACTCCTTTTTTAAAAAGTGGTGTTACATTAGCTACCCTGCAGTCCATAGGAACTGATCCAGAGTCGATAGACTGTTGGAAAATGATCACCAATGCATCCACTATTTCGAGTGCCACTTCCTTAAGTACTCTGGGATGCAGACTATCAGGCCCCGGGGATTTATCGGCCTTCAATCCCATCAATTTCCCTAACACAATTTCCCGCCTAATAAGGATATCTTTCATTTCCTCCTTCTCACTAGACCCTCGGTCCCCTAGTACATCCGGAAGGTTATTTGTGTCTTCCTTCGTGAAGCCAGAACCAAAGTATTTGTTCAATTGGTCTGCCATTTCTTTGTTCCCAATTATAAATTCACCTGAATCCGACTGCAAGGGACCTACATTTGTCTTCACTAATCTTTTTCTTTTCACATATTATTAGAAGCTTTTGCAGTCAGTTTTTATGTTCCGTGCAAGCTTCCTCTCGTACTCTATTTTCCCCCTCTTAATTAAACCCTTAGTCCTCCTCTGTTGAATTCTAAATTTCTCCCAGTCCTCAGGTTTGTTGCTTTTTCTAGCCAATTTATATGCCTCTTCCTTGGCTTTAACAGTATCCTTAATTTCCCTTGTTAGCCACGGTTGAGCCACCTTCCCAGTTTTATTTTTACTCCAGACAGGGATGTACAATTCATCCATGTGATCTTTAAATGTTTGCCATTGCTTATCCACCGTCAACCCTTTAAATATCCTTTGCAGTCTATTCTAGCCAATTCACGCCTCATAACATCGAAGTTACCTTTCCTTAAGTTCAGGACCCTAGTTTCCGAATTAACTGTGTCACTCTCCATCTTAATAAAGAATTCTACCATATTATGGTCATTCTGTTCCAAGGGGCCTCGCACAACAAGATTGCTAATTAGTCCTTTCTCATTACACATCACCCAGTCTAGGATGGCCAGCCCTCTAGTTGGTTCCTCACCATATTGGTCTGGAAAACCATCCCTAATACACTCCAGGAAATCCTCCTCCACCGCATTGCTACCAGTTTGGTTAGCCCAATCAATATGTAGATTAAAGTCGCCCATGATAACTGCTGTACCTTTATTGCACACATCCCTTATTTCTTGTTTGATGCTGTCCCCAACCTCACTACTACTGTTTGGTGGTCTGTACACAACTCCCACTTCTGCCCTTTGGTATTCTGTAGCTCCACCCATACCGATTCCACATCATCCAGGCTAATGGAAAGGGATGGAGTTGGTGGCTAGGGAATGGAGAGTACGACGGGGACCGAAAACAATGGGCCGGAAATTCGAACATTTTGATGCGGTAACACTGCCTGGTCGGTAAGTTTTGTGCCTGGCGCTAATCAGCGCCGGCGACCGGGATAGTCACGTTCAGCTCCCCGGGATGCAAGTGGAGTGCTAAATCAGGCGTGTGCATTTCTTTCAGGGCACTAAAGCCGAAGAGCATGGCGTTAGGGTCATAGCGATAACGAAGGTCAGGCGATTCTCATCAGCCATACTGGCGCCAACCGCTTCGGCACAAAGGCACATTCATTGACGCTGCTCATTGCCAGGATTGCCAGGGTTGCAGCCTGTGGATTGAGACACAGACCAGCATGACAACCGCACAAGGAACGCAACATGCCCACCGGTTATCCTAAGCCGCCCAGGAGGCACTGGTGGAGGCTGGTGGAGAGATGACAGGACATCCCCCACCCCAACACTGGGTGGAGGCCGGCACCAAATCTCTTCAGGCCAATATGGGGGGAAGTGGCTGCCCACTTGTGGGCAAGGAACACGATGCCCCGAACTGCGGCGCAACGTCGGAAGAAATTCAATGACCTCACTTGGCTCGTCAGGGTGCGTACCTTCTTCATCAACCTTTACTATGGCACCATTTGATCCTCACTGTCTCACACACTTTAGTGTCTGCACTACCTCCTCCTTCAATATGTCAATGAGGCGATTCTGCTTCCTTGGTGAAGACAGATGCAAAATGCTTGTTTAGTACTTCACCCATACCCTCGGCCTGCATGCACTGGTCTTCTTTTTGGTCCCTAATCAGCCCCACCCAGTAATATAGAGCTCCCCCCCCCCAGTGGACTACTGTGGTAATGCAACTACTGCTATTTATAATAAAAGGATCATGTGACAAGGTCACATGACAAGTTCATCTTGTGTAATGTGTGTGTTAGTGATGTCATAAAAAATACATCACAGTGGCCTTTTACTGTTTATATGTATACAGACAACGTTTGCAGTACACGTAATGTTAGTTGTTCGCCCCCAAATCCCAACACTGACACAGTAAATGTGCGCAGCTTTCGACAGTTTCATGCACATTTGACACCTGACAGAGTAACAGCTATTCAACTATGCGAGGCACATCTCACAAACGGAGAGCTTATCACTCATCACACTGGTTCCTCTTGCAGGTGAAGCTGGTGCATAACCGCTGGGAGCCGATGCGCACCAGTGGAGGGGAGCCAGAGCTGCAGCTGCTAACGGACCTGGAGGAGCGAGTGTCCGCCGTCATGGGCACTCAAGTGGGAGTGGTTGCAGTGGGTGCGGCCAAGCCCCCTGGGGACAGTGACGGTATGTCTATTACCTTTCCCTCTTCCATCACACCACTTACCCCTGACAGCGCAATCCTTTCGCACTTTACATGTAACTCTCGTGTCCCAATCCCTGCCTGCCTTCCTGCCCCGTCCCCTGCACTGAACCAATCCCTGGCTGCCTTCCTGCCCCGTCCCCTGCACTGAACCAATCCCTGGCTGCCGTCCTGCCCCCTCCTGCACTGAACCAATCCCTGGCTGCCGTCCTGCCCCGTCCCCTGCACTGAACCAATCCCTGGCTGCTGTCCTGCCCTCTCCCCTGCACTGAACCACACTTTTCTGGGTTTGTGCTTTCGGCCTGTCCGTGAGACCCCGTGAGACGGGGAAAGAAGGGGCAACACTTCAGTGCCTCTCACAGGTGAGCCGGTGGCCTCTGGCAGTGGGGGTAGCATGTCGGTGGATGGAGGAGGCCCTGTTGGTGGGGTCAGAGGTGGGTGATGCTCTGGGACCTCATCGGGGTGCAGCAACACCACAGGTGAAGGGAAGCTCGGGGGGCCAGCTCCCCGGGGGGGTGAGTCAGTGCCCGAGTGCTGCTCTGCAGGACTCAGACGAGACCCCGATGTGGAGGTTGTGACCAGACAAGCGTCTGGGTGCATTGGCAAGGGTTCCCGAGAGCTGGGTTTGGGGCAGTCCACCTCGAGCACTGGGCTTGGCTCTCAGCCGTCCATCGAGCCCATCCCTGGCACTTACCAGCAGCTGTTGGAATCGCCGAGCGACCGCGGGGAACCAAACCTCATGGCGCGGGCCATGGCTGACGTGGCAGCAGCTACTACAGCACAGGCCGAAGCAACGCAGGGCCTCCGTGCTGTCGTGGAGTCAGAGCTTGGTGGCATCAATACTCAGTGTGCTCTCACGCGGACTCAGATTGATGCCACACAAGCACTGACTGCTCCCATCGTCTCTGCGATCCCCCCCCCAACCAAAGCAGGCCAGCCTGGATCTCGCGGTGCCGGAGCAGGCCAACCGTCTGTGCTCGAGCAGATTGCTCCGGATGCCGAGGCGCTGCCCCGGGGCAGTGGCAAGTGTAACGGTGGAAATGGAAGGTGCTGCCCTCTCTCAGCATGACAGCACTCTGGCTCCCGCAACTACCGCTTGGCCAATGCACCTGTCTGCCGTTGTCTGCACCCCCAGCCATGCAAGGCCGCTGCCGCCCATGCTGAGGTGGTGCAGTCTGCAGCTGGGCCTCACAGGCCCAGAGCTGGTCGAGGGCGTCCTTCTAGGCCATCTGTAGTCTCTGCCTCAGAGGTGGAGCAGCCTTCAAGCAGCCTTGCTGTAGGCACTGTGTCCACATTGAGGAGGTGTGGGAGGGGGGGAAAAGGGAAGGGGTGGGACAAAATGTGAGAAAGTCACATTAACGGCTTGCCTCAACATGGCCATATGTTCATGTTGCTTTGTATATATTATTGCACATATATTGCTGCTGTTCTTTAACGCTTGTCATGTGTCAAAAGGGAGCCTCTTTCATCAATCTCGTCCACCAGCAGCACGTGCTCACTCTTAGCCCCTCCCACCTTGAGTATGCTGCCCACTGAGCCACAGCTGACACGAAGGAGAACAACCCCAGCTTCTCTAGTCTACCCACATTCCTGCAACCTCTCTAAGGCCTTCACATCCCTCCTAAAGTGCAGTGCCCAGAATTGGACACAATACTCCAGTTGGGGCCGAACCAGTATTTCATAAAGGTTCATCAGAACTGCCTTGCTTTTGTACTCTATGCCTCTATTTATGAACCCAGAGTCCTGTAAGCTTTTTTAACCGCTTTCTCAACCTGCCCTGCCAACTTCAACGATTTGTGGTCTCTCTCTGTTCCTGCACCCCCTTTAGAATGGTACCCTTTAGTTTATATTGCCTCTCCTTGTTCTTCCTGCCAAAATGTATCAATTTTCTGCATTAAATTTAATCTGCCACGTGTCCGCTATTTGCACCAGCCTGCCTATGTCCTCTTGATGTCTACACGATCCTACTGACTGTTCACTGGCCCCGGAACATCCTGGGCGAAGGTGCAGCGAATGAGGGTGTGGGGCCCAGAAGAGGCGAGGGCCCAGGGGCAGCACGGGCCCAGCCCACACTGCGATATGTGTGCGCACTAGGTCCGTGCAGCAGAGCAGCTCTCCACTTGTCCTGGTTAACCCGTGCCACAGGGGTACTGAGGTGAATGGTGATGCAGGCTCGAAGGGCCGAATGGCTCACTCCTGCACCTATTTTCTATGTTTCTATGGATAAAGGCCGAGCTCTGTCGAGCCCGTGTGGTGGCTGATGTGCAACGGTCACCACACGTTAAAAAAATCCACGCACAGGCATCTTCCACCCCCTCAATTGGAGTTCAGGACTGGAACATGGGGTCCTTCATTGAAACCTCTGTGAATTCATGTGGAAGCAAGTCATCCTCGTTCAAGGGACCGCCTATTGTTCCATGGGCATTGTGCTGTAACTTGAGAGGGGAGGGGTGTTTATAAATAGTTTAATTTGTTTGAAATGGTGTGAAAGATTTGTTTTTCATGGTGCTATGTTTTGCTGGTTGAGGGCACAGACATGTCGTTAATATTAAATGTGACCTTTCCACAATTCTGATGGACGTGATTTCACAATTGCAGTGGGCTGTGCGATGGGTTTTACACATTCGGATGTGAGATTGCTGGCCTTTTGCCATCTTATGGCTGACTCGCTCCAATCGCTGCCCGGTGAGGCGCTAACGCACAACGCTTGCAGCGGCAACATTGTCACGATGCCTCCTCCATGGTTGATGGCCACCCTCCTCCTCCTCTGCGTCGGCATGCTGCGCCTCCTGATCGGTCCTCTTCCTCTTCCTCCTCCTGAGGTGGAGCTGCAGTCCCTTGGTGGCAAAGGCTGGGCCCTCATGATGGCCAAGTTGTGCAGCAACGGTGAAGAGGACGACTCGATCAGGGGAGTACTAAAGGCTCCCTCCAGAGTGGTCAAGGCAGTGGAACCATGGCTTCAGCACCCCGACAGTCCGCCTGATGACATCGCTGGTGGCGGCATGGCTATCATTGTAATGCTGCTCAGCAGGGGCGTGGGGTTGCGGACGAGGGTCACAAGCCCGATGGCCAGAGGATTACCCTTGTCCCCAAGCAGCCAACAAAATCGATGCCGCAGGCCAAGGTGGACTGCCAGGAATGCCCCTCCATCTCGGTGCCAAGAGACCAGGTGCAAATGCGCCGGTAATTGGTAAGCTAAACAAATAACGAGTGACAGGTAGGCAAGAATTACAAATTGTGCTACCGTAACACATAGCACGCACTCTGACTTTTCGGTGACCCGGTAGTTCATCCCTTTAAATAGCGCCTCGCCAACACCAACCAGAGGTTGAAGTGCCTGCTTTCACTGACAACCTTATCACCAAGCGGTAAGCATGGTGAAAAACCGAAGGTTGCATCCAAGGCACTAGCGGGGCATTGCATGCGTACTGGCGCACTTTGACTGGCGCTAAAGGGTGAGGTGCTAACAGTTAGCGCCTCCGCTAAAATCCAACTGAGATTTGCGAGCGGCGCAAATATCGCCATGCCCAGATGAAAACCCATAACGGGTGGCGCTAGCCACCTGAATTTCTAGCCCAATGGCTTTGGTCGACTCAATACTCCGTTGGAAGCGAAGATGAACCCTGCACAATATTTAGCATTGGTGTGAAGCCGAAACAGCTTTGCCTCACTGCTCAAATTGAAGTTTAATTGCACCCTCAGAAGGTTAAATACATTTTTTTTTAACCAGACAGATGCAGGAGGTGAAAATCATAGACTCTTACAGTACAGAAGGAGGCCATTCGGCCCTTCGTGTTTGTGCCGGCTCTTTGAAAGAGCGATATAATTAGTTCTACTCCTTTCCCCATAGCCCCGCACATTTCTCATTTTCAAGAGTTTTACAAATCCCTTTTGAAAGTTACTATTCAATCTGCTTCAATCGCCCTTTCAGGCAACGCATTCCAGATCACTACAACTTACTGCGTAAAAACATTCTCCTCCCTTTCCTCTCTCTGGTTCTTTTGCCAATGATCTTAAATCTGCATCCTCTGGTGACTGCCAGTGGAAACAGTTTCTCCCTATCTACTCGATAAAAACCCTTCATCTGTCATGTATGTAACCTTCATGTAACAACACTGCAATACTGTATATACGTAAGCAATGCACACCTTGACCACAGGGGGTGAACTTGTGGGAGACACTCCTCACCTGGTCATCCAGGTATATAAAGGGAGGTCCCACGCAGGGTCATCACTTCTTGGTCCTGTGAATAAAGGTTCAGTTCATGGAGTGACCTTGACCATAGAATGTGCCTCGTGTGGATTTGTGGTATTGTGTAAGGACTTTATATTGGCGACGAGAAGCGGGAATCAACGACCCACGAGAATGGCCACCGGCAGCACAGATGAACGGTACTGTGTTGGTGAGGACTGGGACGATTTCATTGAGAGGCTCCAGCAGAGTTTTGCCACGAAGGAATGGCTGGGAGACGCAGCGGCCGACAAGCGGAGGGCTCTCTGCTGACCAACTGTGGACCTAAGAACATAGAACATAAGAACATAAGAATTAGGAACAGGAGTAGGCCAACTAGCCCCTCGAGCCTGCTCCGCCACTCAACAAGATCATGGCTGATCTGGCCGTGGACTCAGCTCCATTTACCCGCCCGCTCCCCATAACCCTTAATTCCCTTATTGGTTAAAAATCTATCTATCTGTGACTTGAATACATTCAGTGAGCTAGCCTCAACTGCTTCCTTGGGCAGAGAATTCCACAGATTCACAACCCTCTGGGAGAAGAATTTCCTTCTCAACTCGGTTTTAAATTGGCTCCCCCGTATTTTGAGGCTGTGCCCCCTAGTTCTAGTCTCCCCGACCAGTGGAAACAACCTCTCTGCCTCTATCTTGTCCATCCCTTTCATTATTTTAAATGTTTCTATAAGATCACCCCTCATCCTTCTGAACTCCAACGAGTAAAGACCCAGTCTACTCAATCTATCATCATAAGGTAACCCCCTCATCTCCGGAATCAGCCTAGTGAATCGTCTCTGTACCCCCTCCAAAGCTAGTATATCCTTCCTTAAGTAAGGTGACCAAAACTGCACACAGTAGTCCAAGTGCGGCCTCACCAAAAACCTATACAGTTGCAGAAGGACCTCCTTGCTTTTGTACTCCATCCCTCTCGCAATGAAGGCCAACATTCCATTCGCCTTCCTGATTACCTGCTGCACCTGCAAACTAACTTTTTGGGATTCATGTACAAGGACCCCCAGGTCCCTCTGCACCTCAGCATGTTGTAATTTCTCCCCATTCAAATAATATTCCCTTTCACTGTTTTTTTTTCCAAGGTGGATGACTTCACATTTTCCGACATTGTATTCCATCTGCCAAACCTTAGCCCATTCACTTAACCTATCCAAATCTCTTTGCAGCCTCTCTGTGTCCTCTATACAACCCGCTTTCCCACTAATCTTTGTGTCATCTGCAAATTTTGTTACACTACTCTGTCCCCTCTTCCAGGTCATCTATGTATATTGTAAACAGTTGTGGTCCCAGCACTGATCCCTGTGGCACTCCACTAACCACCGATTTCCAACCCGAAAAGGACCCATTTATCCCGACTCTCTGCTTTCTGTTCGCCAGCCAATTCTCGATCCATGCTAATACATTTCCTCCGCGTACCTTTATCTTCTGCAGTAACCTTTTGTGTGGCACCTTATCGAATGCCTTTTGGAAATCTAAATACACCACATCCATTGGTACACCTCTCGCCACCATGCTCGTTATATCCTCAAAGAATTCCAATAAATTAGTTAAACATGATTTCCCCTTCATGAATCCATGTTGCGTCTGCTTGATTGCACTATTCCTATCTAGATGTCCTGCTATTTCTTCCTTAATGATAGCTACAAGCATTTTCCCCACTACAGATGGTAAACTTATGCGCTCATGAAAGACCTGCTAGCACCCGAGAAACTGGCGGACAAAACCTTTGAAGAGCTCAGCAAACTAATCGGTGAGCACCTCAAACCGGTGAAGAGCGTACACATGGCCCGACACAGAATCTATACCCACCGACGTCGGGAAGGACAGAGCATACCGGATTTCGTTGCGGACTTCCGGCGCTTGACCAGCCTTTGTAAGTTCACAGGTGCCTGCAGGGGGAGATGCTAAGTGATTTCTTTATTGGGGGCATCGGTCATGCTGGGATTTTCAGAAAGCTAATTGAGACCAAGGACTTGACCTTGGAAGCGGCGGCGTTGATGGCTCAGACTTTTATGGCGGGGGAGGAGGAAACCAAGATAATATACGCGCGCACCCCTGACTCCAACGTGGTGATGGATCAGGGAGTCAATATCATAAATGTGACACGGAGCCCCGCAGGCAGGCAAGGGCAGTTCGACACCCCACAGGCAGCAATAGACCCAAGAGTAAGTCTCCAACAGAGGCACTGGCAGGCTGAATGGACATTTACACCCCCACAGTGGACAATGCGGCCCGGGATGGGGCCATTGACACCCACTAACAGAATGCTCAAGAGCAGTCAAAGGGACAATCAGCGAGGAATGCCTGGTAACAGCTCTTTTGTTCACAACAATGAGAATCTCAGTTCATGCTGGAGGTGTGGGGGCAGACATGCTGCCAGGACTTGCAGGTTTCAACAGTCCGTCTGCAGAAATTGTAACCTCAGTGGCCATTTAGCCAGAATGTGCAGAAAGCCTGTAACCAGGCTAATATATTAGGCAGATGAACCAGATGAGGGGTCTGCGAGGCAGGATGACGCCTGGGGCAAATCAATGGATGCTGAAGTTCAGCGGGTTCATGTGGCAAATATTCAAAGCTCATATACCAAAATGCCACCTATGATGTTAAAAGTCCTATTAAACGGCATCCCTGTATGCATGGAGCTGGACACGGGGGCAGCCAGTCATTCATGAGTGTTCAACAATTCGAAAAGCTGTGGCCACTCAAAGCCAGCAGACCCAAACTAGAACGCATTGAGATGCAATTACGGATGTACAAAAAATAAATCATTCCAGTGCTAGGCAGTGGTGGTCACACACAAGGGATCGGTGAACCGGCTGCCACTCTGGATTGTCCCGGGCAATGGTCCCGCACTGTTGGGGAGGAGCTGGTTAGCTGAGATGAACTGGAAATGGGGGGATGTGCACGCAGCGTTATCTGTGGAGCCAAGTTCATGCTCACAGGTCCTACAGCAATTTGAGTCACTATTTCAACCTGGCGTCGGGACGTTCAAAGGTACCAAAGTAGTGATACACATCAACCTGGATGCCAGACCAGTGCACCACAAAGCCAGAGCTGTGCCGTATGTGATGCAGGAGAAAATTGAGAGCGAGTTGGACAGGTTGCTGTGAGAGGGCATCATCTCGCCCGTTGAATTCAATGACTGGGCGAGCCCCATCGTTCCCATCCTAAAAGCGGATGGCTCGGTCAGGATCTGTGGCAACTACAAGGCCACTATCAACCGGGTGTCCCTACAAGATCAATACCCGCTCCCGAGAGTGGAGGACCTTTTTGCCATGCTGGCAGGTGGCAAGCTGTTCACCAAGTTGGACCTCACTTCAGCCTACATGACCCAAGAGCTGACCGACGAATCTAAACTACTGACCACCATCACCACGCACAAGGGACTGTTTGTTTACAACAGGTGTCCATTTGGCATTCGATCAGCGGCCACGATTTTTCAAAGAAACATGGAAAGCCTGCACAAATCCATTCCTGGAACAATCGTATTTCCTCATCACCGGTCGTGACACCGAGGAACACCTCCACAACCTGGAGGAGGTGCTACGCCGACTGGACCAGGTAGGCCTGCGACTTAAGAAGTCTAATTGTGTGTTTTTGGCTCCCGAGGTCGAGTTTCTGGGCAGGAGGGTTGCTGCAGACGGGATTCGGCCCACCGAATCCAAAACGGAGGCGATTCGACGAGCGCCCAGGCCCGGCAACACATCGGAGTTGCATTCATTTCTGGGACTCTTGAACTATTTCGGGAACTTTCTGCCGAACTTAAGCACATTGTTGGAGCCACTACATGTGCTTCTGCATAAGGGTTGTGATTGGTTTTGGTGGGACTGTCAGGAACAGCATTCAATCGGGCATGGAACCTACTTTGTTCAAATAAGTTGTTGACCCTGTACGACCCCCGTAACATCTGATGCATCGTCCTATGGGGTTGGGTGCATGTTGCAGCAGGGTAACGCTGAGGGCCAACTACAATCTGTAGCTTATGCCTCCAGGTCGCTCTCTCAAGCTGAACGGGGATGTGGGATGGTTGAGAAGAAAGGACTCGAATGTGTCGATGGGGTGAAAAAGATGCATCAGTACCTTTTTGACAGGAGGTTCAAATTAGAAACAGACTACAAGCTGTTAACATCCCTGCTGTCAGACAGCAAGGCTGTCAATGCCAATGCGTCACCTCACATACAGTGATGGGCTCTCACACTCGCTGCATATGACTACACCATCCATCACCAGTCCGGCACCGAAAACTGCGCTATCGCGCTGAGCAGGCTTCCACTGGCCACCACTGAGGGGGCAGCGGAGCAAAGCGCCGAGATGGTCATGGCTGTCAATGCCTTTGACAGCGCAGGCTCCCCCATTACAGCCTGCCAGATCAAAATCTGGACCAACAGAGATCCCCTCCTATCCTTGTTTAAGAAATGTGTCCTGACTGGGGATTGGGTGACCTGAGGAGGTCAGACCGTTCCACAGACGGATGGATGAGCTCTCCATCCAAGCCGACTGCCTACTATGGGGCAGCCGGGTAGTCATGCCCCAGAGGGGCAGGGAAGCATTCATTAGGGAACTCCACGGCGAGCACTCAGACATCATGCTGATGAAGGCCATTGCCCTGTCACATGTGTGGTGGCCAGGAATTGATTCAGACCTGGAACACTTTGTTCACAGGTGTACTACGTGTGCCCAGCTAGGTAATGCCCCCAGGGAGGCCCCGCTCAGCCTGTGGCCCTGGCCCACCAGGCCATGGTCACGTATTCATGTAGACTACGCAGGCCGGTTCATGGGAAAAATGTTTCTCATTGTGGTTGATGCGTACTCAAAATGGATCGAGTGCATCATTTTGAATTCATGCACGACATCCACCACTATGGAGAGTCTACGTGTGGTCTTTGCAACCCATGGCTTGCCGGACATCCTTGTTAGCAACAATGGCCCATGTTTCACAAGCTACGAATTCCGGAAGTTCATGTCGGGTAATGGCATTAACCATGTCAGGACAGCACCGTTCAAACCGGCCTCCAATGGCCAGGCGGAACGTGCGGTCCAAGTCATAAAACAAGGCATGCTCCGGATTCAAGGACCCTCCCTTCAATGCCGCCTATCGCGCCTCCTGCTGGCCTATAGGTCCCGACCGCACTCACTCACGGGGGTCCCGCCCGCGGAGCTACTCATGAAACAAACTCTCAAAACTCGGCTGGCCCTTATTCATCCAGTCCTGTTCGACATTGTTGAGGGCAAGCGCCAGTCCCAAAACGAGTACCATGACCGAAATTCAAGGGGGAGATATATAGAAATTGATGACCCCGTATTTGTTCTCAATCACGCTTTGGGGCCCAAATGGCTTGAGGGTACTGTAATAGACAAAGAGGGGAATAGGGTCATAGTGGTTAAACTTAACAATGGGCAGATATGCCGCAAGCATCTGGACCAAGTAAAAGGTTCAGCTTGGACACTGAGGAACCTGAGGAAGATCATGAGATGATATTCACACCACCGCCAGTGAACGAGCAACAAAAACATTCAGCAGCATGTACAGTCCCTGCGGCCAGCCCGGACAGGCCGGAATCACCACAGAGGACAGAGACGCATACCAAGGCTCAACAACCAGAGCTCCAACTGCGGCGCTCCACGAGAGAGCGCAGACCACCCGAGAGACTTAACCTATGATCCCAATAAGATGTTGAGGGGGAGGTGATGTCATGTATGTAACCTTTATGTAACAACACTGCAATACTGTATATACGTAAGAAATGCACACCTTGACCACAGGGGGTGAACTTGTGGGAGACACTCCTCACCTGGTCATCCAGGTATATAAAGGGAGGTCCCACACAGGGTCATCACTGCTTGATCCTGTGAATAAAAGTTCAGGTCATGGAATGACCTTGTCCATAGAATGTGCTTCGTGTGGATTTGTGGTATTGTGTAAAGACTTTACATCATCATTTTGAAGACCTCTGTTAAATCACTCCTTAAATTTCTCTGCTCTAAGGCGAACAATCCCAGATTCTCCAGTCTCTCCACATAACTGAATTCCCTCATGCGGAAGTGAGTGGCAAGGCCTGCATTTATTGACCATTGCTAGTTACCTTGAGAAGCTGATGGTGGACCATGGCCTTGAAATGATACAGTCTTTTGGTACAACTGGGTGGTTTCCTGGGGCACTTTCGAGTGTAGTTTTGAAGAAGAGCAAGGAAGTTCTCCCCGGTGTCCTGGCCAACATTTAGTATTAGGCAGTCCCTCGTATCGAGGATGACACGCTTCCACACCAAAAATAGATGAGTTCACAGGTGTTTCAATGAGGGACCTGACAATCTAGGTCCCGAACTACATACTGAAGGGTGGAAGATGCCTGTGCATGGATTCTTTTAACGTAGGGTGACCGTTGCACACCAGCCACCACACGGGCTTGACAGAGCTAGGTCTTGATCCAGTGGCAAGGGTTAACCAAGACAACTGGAGTCCAAGTTCTGCTGCATGGACCTAGTGTGCACACATGCTCCTACTATCCATTAATCGCAGTGTGGGCTGGCCCGTACTGCCCCTGGGCCCTCGCCTCTTCTGGGCTACGAACCCTCGCCTCTCCTGGGCCCCGATCTCTCACTGCTCCTCCGGCCCGATCAAAAATGGAGCAGTCAGAAACAGGACATCTTGGAGACATCAAATATCAACATTGTTATTTGAAATATCAAAATATTAAACTCCAGCCTAGTTGAAGGCTTATTATCATTTATTTATTTATCCCTCAATTAACATCACTAAAACAGATTACGTAGTCATTATCCCAGGGACTGGAGCACTAAATCCAGGCTGGCCAGCCAGGGCAGTACTGAGGGAGTGCTGCACTGTCAGAGGGGTTGTCTCTCACAGGAGATGTTAAACCAAAGCCCCTTCTCTAGTGGCCACTATTTTGAAGAATAGCAGAGGAGTTCTCCTCGGTGTCCTGGCCAATATTTATCCCTCAACCAACAGCTCATAATAGACTATCTGGGTCATTATCGCATTGCTGTTTGTGAAGGCTTGCTGTGCGCTACTTGGCTGCCACGTTTCCTACTACAACAGTGACAACACTTCAAAAAGTCCTTCATTGGCTGTGAAGCACTTTGGGACGTCCGGTGGTTGTGAAAGACGCTATATAAATACAAGTCCTTCTTTGAGAGTCAACCACATTAGTGTGTGACTGCAGTCACATTTAGGTTCAGACATAAAACCACTGGCCTTAAAATTTCCCTCACTGCAGCGAATTCGAAGCACTGTGCACATAATATACACGTGTACGAGATAACTGGCAGGGAGTTACTGGGTAGAATTGCAATCGTGCAATTCAGTCCATTTTATGAATGTAAACATAGCTACAGGACTGAATTAGTCATAGCCAGACATTTGTTATTCTTTATACGATACTGTCAAATATTTGATTTGGAATAATTTTTGTTAATATTAACTGATCTGAGCCGGGGTGAGGGGGGAGGGGGGATTGGGGCGGGGCAGGGTGGGGGTGGGAGGGGTAGTGAAGACTCTGTTGGCTTCAGTGTCACTGGGCTAACGGAGGGGGAAATAAACGGGTTTTGAGCGCTTCCTCCTGTAGCGGAAGAGGGAGCCACAGGGCCAGCTCCACTGTGACCGCAACTGGTCCATCGTTTTTAACTGCCCACCAAAACATCGCCTTGGCGTGAAAAGTTTTTTTTTTAAAAAAAGGTTTAAAGAAAAAATAAACGTGTGCATGAATGGCGCCCATTATTGTAGCAGTTAAGGAGAAGCGGACCAACTCGGTTGTAATGTGGCCACCTGGTTGACTTTGCTTCTCCTTGGCAGGCTGGCAGCGAGCTGTGGGGGAGCCTGGCTGGGTAGGCCAACACCCCGAGCATGCTGGGATTATTGTCTGGAAAAGTTGCTTGGCAGCGCTCCCAGGATCGCTCATTGGTTTGCTCGAGCCCCCTCCCAGTTCCTGGGTCCCCCAGTGCGTTGTCCCATGGCTAGTGTCATTCTGATCACAGGCCAAGTCCTGGCTGGGGGACCTGGCTAGCAATCTGGCCTCCTTTGGCTAACTTTGATCCTTTTTTTTTGGCAAGCTGATACCCGGCTGAGGGACCCATATCCTGGCAGCCTGGTCTTTTTCAGCCCTCACGTGACCAATTGACTGGTATTTGATGGAGTCTCACACAGGGGGAGGAACTTAACACAATCACAAATAAGGAGGTGTTACTCAGTAAGATAATGGGACAAAAGGCAGATAAATCCCCTGGACCTGATGGCTTGCATCCTAGGGTCTTAAGAGAAGTAGTGGCAGGGATGCATTGGTTGCAATTTACCAAAATTCCCTGAATTCTGTGGAGGTGCCAACAGATTGGAAAACTGCAAATGTAACACCCCTATTTACAAAAGGAGGCAGACAAAAAGCAGGAAATTTTGACCAGGTAGCCTAACATCTGTGGTTGCGAAAATGTTGCAGTCCATGATTAAAGCAGTAACAGGACATTTGGAAAAGCATAATTCAGTCAGGCAGAGTCAGCATGGATTTACGAAGGGGAAGTCATGTTTGACAAAATTACTGGAATTCTTCGAGGATATAACAAACAGGATGGATAAAGGGAAACCAGTGGATGTGGTGTATTCAGACTTCCAGAAGGCATTTGACAAAGTGCCACATAAAAGGTTACTGCATAAGATAAAAGTTCACGGGGTTGGGGGTAATATATTAGCATGGATAGAGGATTGCCTAACTAACAGAAAACAGAGAGTCGAGATAAATGGTTCACTCTCGGGTTGGCAATCAGTAACTAGTGGGGTGCTGCAGGGATCAGTGCTGGGACACCAACTATTTACAATCTATATTATTGACTTGAAGGGACCGAGTGTAACGTAGCCATGTTTGCTGATGATACAAAGATGGGAGGAAAAGCAATATGTGAGGAGGACACAAAAAAAACTGCAAAAGGACATGGTCATCATCATCATAGGCAGTCCCTCGGAATCGAGGAAGACTTGCTTCCACTCCTGGAGTGAGTTCTTTGGTGGCTGAACAGTCCAATACGAGAGCCACAGACTCTGTCACAGGTGGGACTGGTTTGCCGCAGGCTCTTTCCACTGTCTGCACTTGACTTCGGCATGCTCTCGGCGTTGAGACTCGAGGTGCTCAGCGCCCTCCCGGATGCAGTTTCTCCACTTAGGGCGGTCTTTGGCCAGGGACTCCCAGGTGTCAGTGGGGATGTCGCACTTTATCAGGGAGGCTTTGAGGGAGTCCGTGTAACGTTTTCGCTGCCCTCCTTTAGCTCGTTTACTGAAGGATAATATTGGTCGAAACACCAGGGATAATATAAGAAATATTATATCATAAGAAATAGGAGCAGGAGTAGGCCATTTGGCCCCTCGAGCCTGCACTGCCATTCAATAAGATCAAGGCTGATCTGATCTTGGCCTCAACTCCACTTCCCTGCCCGCTCCCCATAACCCATGACTCTCTTATCATTCAAAAATCTGTCTATCTCCACCTTAAATATATTCAATGACCCAGCCTCCACAGCTCTCTGGGGTAGAGAATTCCAAAGATTCACGCCCCGCTGAGAGAAGAAATTCCTTCTCATCTACGTTTTAAAGGGGCGGTCCCTTATTCTGAAACTATGCCTATGAATTTTGGCCAGGACACCAGGGAGAACTCCCCTGCTCTTCTATCAGAATAGTGTCATGTGGTCTTTTACATCCACCTGAGAGAGCAAACAGGGCCTCGGTTTAACATCTCATGCAAAGGACGGCACCTCCAGCAGCACTCCCTTGATACTCAAGTCTCTGGAGTGGGACTATGATCCCACAACCTCCTGATTCAGAGGCGAGAGTGCTACCCACTGAGCCACAGTTGACAATGTCTTCAAGTTCTATCTTGTGTAAATGTATAAACAAATGCAACCACATCAAAAGATACTCAATAAGTTTGTGATGCACGATTGAAAATAAACACACAACATCTTGGCAGATGTTATCATTCATCTTATAAGATTATCCAGTAAGGAAATCGGCATGGTCCCAGCCTGCATGACCATCAGCAGGCCGGGGCCATCAGAGGGAGCAGTGTACAGCGACATAGCACTGCAGGAGGGCGATGGCTGTGAAGTCCAGTTGCTGATTGCAGTGCGGGCAGGCACAGCATGGGGGGGGGGGGGCGAAGGAGTGGCAAGAGTTTGTAAAGGGAAGTGACCGGGGCCCAGGAGAGACGAGGGCCCAGGGGCCAGCACGAGCCAGCCCACACTGCGATATGTGTGTGTGCACTCGGTCCGTGCAGCAGAGCTGGTCTCCAGTCATCCTGGTTAATCCTTGCCACTGGACCAAGACCTAGCTCTGTCAAGCCCGTGTGGTGGCTGGTGTGCAACGGTCACCACACGTTAAAAAAATACAAGCACAGGCACCTTCCACCCTCCAAGATGTAGTTCGGGATCTGGAATATTAGGTCCTTCATTGAAACATCTGTGAACTCATCCCTTTTTGGCGTGGAAACAAGTCATCTTCGATACGAGGGACCGCCTATGATGATGATGACCGTAAGGAGTTTTTAACACATCTGTGATCATCAGTTTGCATGGGCTAGTAATATTCCACTTGTGTCCTCGGCAACATTTGATGGCTTTCCTTCTCAACCCCTTAGCAGGAATTTCCAAAAAGTCCTCGATGTTTCACCCACAAAATATGTGCTCTTCAAGATGTGGCAAAGATGCTGAGGGGTATTGACAAGGTAGATGGTAAGGTTGTTTCCCCTGGCTGAAGAGTGTAGAACTAAGGGGCACAGTCTCAGAATAAGGGGTCGGCCATTTAGGATTGAGATGAGGAGACATTTCTTCACTCAGAGGGTTGTGAATCTTTGGAATTCTCTACCCTAAAGGGTTGTGGATGCTGAGTCATTGAGTATATTCAAGACTGCGATAGACAGATTTCTACTCAGAACTCCGACACGGCAAGCGAGTCCCAGGTGGACAGAGGAAATGCTTCAAGGACACCCTCAAGGCCTCCTTGAAAAATTCAAGATCCCACCGGTACCTGGGAATCCCTGGCCCAAGACTGCCCAAAGTGGAGGAGAAGCATCTGGGAAGGCGCCGAACACCTCGATTCTCTTCGCCGGGAGCAAGCGGAAGCCAAGCGCAAACAGCAGAAGGAGCGCACGACAACCCAAGCGCCCCACCCACCTGTCCCTTCAACCACCCTCTACCCCACCTGAGACAGAGACTGCAGGTCCCGCATTGGACTCGTCAGTCACCTGAGGACTCCTATTAGTGTGGAAGCAAATCTTCCTCGGCTCCGAGGAACTGCCCAAGAAGAAGATAGATTTTTGGACTCTGGAGGAATCAAGGGATATGGGGATCGGGCGGGAAAATGAAGTTGAGGTCGAAGGTCAGCCATGACCTTATTGAATGATGGAGCAGGCTCGAGGGGCCATACGGTCTACTTCCGCTCCTACATAAGAACATAAGAAATAGGAACAGGAGTAGACCATTTGGCCCCTTGAGCCTGCTCCGCCATTTAATAAGATCATGGCTGATCCAATCATGTACTCAGCTCCACTTCCCTGCCCGCTCCCATTAACCCTTTATTCCCTTATCGTTCAAAAATCTGTCTATCTCCGCCTTAAATATATTCAATGACCCAGCCTCCACAGCTCTCTGGGGCAGAGAATTCCACAGATTTACAACCCTCAGAGAGAAGAAATTCCTCCTCAATTCTAAATGGGCGACCCCTTATTCTTAAACCATGACCCCTAGTTCTAGATTCCCTCATGAGTGGAAACATCCTCTGTACATCTACCTTGGCGGGCCCCTTCAGTATCATATATTTTAATAAGATCACCTCTCATTCTTCTAATAGTAAGTATAGGCCTAACCTGCTCAACCTTTCTTCATGTCAACCCCCTCATCTCTGGAATCAACCTAGTGAACCTTCACTGAACAGCCTCCAATGCAAGTATATCCTTCCTTAAATATGGAGACCAAAATTGTACACAGTACTCTAGGTGTAGCCTCACCAATACCCTGTACAGTTGTAGCAGGACTTCTCTGCTTTTATACTCGATCCCCTTTGCAATAACGGCCAACATTTCATTTGTCTTCCTGATTCTCATGTTCTTAAAGCAGCACTCAATAGTGGACCATTTTTCCCTCTATACTTCAGCGACTTGCTGTCAGTCAGTTCAGGTCAAGTATAGCAGTTTTTTTCCTCAAAAAGACTTCTACATACAACAGAGGAGAAGGTAGGTGAGCAGATTACTGACACAACAGTTACATTGGCAGCAGTGCGGCCAATTTACTTTGCACAACCTACTCCTGAAAGCCGATCTCGCTGCCGAGACCAGCGCCTCACCAGTGCTCCACAGCTAATATATCCTCCTTGCCTTACCCAACAGCATTTGACTAAATAACAAATTTGCTGTTCTAACCAATGGACTTTCACTAATGCCTGGCCTAAACTCACCTCACTTTGACTACTTCACCATGCAACCAAAGAAAGTTCATCCCATTCCTCTCAGCTGGATCTGAACAAAATCATAGAAACATAGAACAGTGCAGCACAGAAGGAGGCCATTCGGCCCATCGAGTCTGCGCCGGCTCTTTCAAAGAGCAACCCAGTTAGTCCCACTCCCCTCCGCTCTTTCCCCATATCCCTGCACTCTCCTTCAAATATTTATCCAATTCCCTTTTGAAGACTACTATTGAATCTGTATCCACCGCCCTATCAAGCAGTGCATGTCAAATCCTAACTATTCGTTGCATAAAAAAGCTTTTCCTCTGGTTCTTTTACCAATCACCTTAAATCTGTGCCCTCTGGTTATCGCCCCTTCAGCCATTGGGAACAGCTTCTCTTTATTTACTCCATCTAAAACCGTTCATGATTTTCAACACCCCTATCAAATCTACTCTTAGCCTTCTCTACCGTGAGGGGAAAGACCCCAGCTCCTCCAGTCTATCCACGGAACTGTAATCCCTCATCCCTGGAACCATTCCAGTAAATCTCCTCTGCTTCCACTCCAAAGGCTTCACGTCCTTCCTAAAGTACGGTGCCCAGAATTGGACACAATACTGCAGCTGGGGCCGAACTAGTGTTTGAAACAGGGTTAGCGCGATTTTCTGGCTTTTATACTCTCTGGAGAAATTCGGGGCATTTGCGCCTCCCGTTAGTGCCCTTGTCGCAAACGACTATTCACCCGGGCATGGCGCCGCTACCCACCCCCGTGAAATTCCCCCGGAGTTTAGCGGTGGTGCTAACCGGTCGCTTCCCGGCGACATCATCGCGCGCAGCAACCAGTTTTCGCTCCGCAGCAAAAATTCGATAGTGGCCCGTGAGGGTGTCGCGGGCATTCTCTGGGGCCGCTTGCGGGGCAAAAATGAAAGGGGAGGAGCGTCGCGGAAAATGTTACAAATGGCTGACTTGCCGGTCGAGGCTTTCCGATCTTCATGTCGCGGGGTCCGTGCCGAGACGTTGCAGCCCGGCACTCCGCTTCTGTGCCGGGCTGCTGCCACGTGGTGGTCCCCAGTGGTGTAGTGGTGGCCCCCATCTCCCCGACGCAGAGGCAGCAGCATGCCCTCCCCTTTAATGGAAGTCCCTGTACGCAGCTCTCCACGTCGCAATGGGAAATTCCCAAGGTTCGTGGCCCAGTCCCGCCCCCGAGAGGAAGTGCTGGGTCAGTCTTTGCGTTCCACTTCCTCCCGGGAGCGGTAAGCCCAATTCACCTGCCGGGGGTGGCTTCCATGCCTGGCACAGGAAGACCCGCCACACAGCTGTCCCAGTGTGCAATTTCTCCCCCACAGCCTTCAATTATAAAGCCCAGCATTCCATCTGCTTTATGAACTGCTTTATTAACCTGTCCTGCCACCTTCAAAGACCCCAGGTTTCTTTTCTTGCACCTCCTTTAAATTTATACCATTCAGCTTCTATTGTCTCTCCTCATTCTTCTTACCAAAATGTATCACCTCGCACTTTTCGGCGTTGAATTTCAACTGCCATGTGTCCACCCATTCCACCAGCCTGCCTATGTCCTCTTGAAGTCTATTACTACCTTCCTCGGTGTTTACTACATTTCAATGTTTCGTATCATCTGCAAATTTCTAAATTGTGCCCTGTACACCCAAGACCAAGTCATTAATGTATATCACAAACAGCAGTGGTCCTAGTACTGAACCATGGGGAACTCCACTGTATACCTTCTTCCAGTCTGAGAGACAGCCATTCACCACAATTCTGTTATCTGTCCCTTAGCCAAATTTGCATCCCTGCTGCTACTGCCCCCGTTATCCATGGGCTTCAGTTTTGCTAACAAGCCTAATATGTGATCCTTTATCCTTTTGAAAGCACTATTCCATCGCACTCCTGGCCGGTCTCCCATATTCTACGCTACGTAAACTTGCACTGATTTATAACTCGGCTGCCCGTGTCCTAACTCGCACCATGTCCCGCTCACCAATCACTCCTGTGCTCGCTGACCAACATTGGCTCCCGGTTAAGCAATGCCTCGATTTCAAAACTCTCATCCTTGTTTTCAAATCACTCCATGGTCTCGCATCTCCCTATCTCTGAAATCTCCTCCAACCCCACAAACGCCAGCCCTCCCGCCTCCTCCCCCCCCCCCCGAGATGTCTGCGCTGTTACAATTCTGCCCTCTTGAGCATCCCTGATTATAATCGCTCAACTATTGGTGGCTGTGCCTTCTGTTGCCTGGGCCCCACGCTCTGGAACTCCTTGCCTAAACCTCTCCGCCTCTCTTAAGTCTCTCCTTCAAACCTACCTCTTTGACCAAGCTTTTGGTCACCTGCGCTAATTTCTCCTTTTGGGGCTCGGTGTCAATTTTTTTGTCTCATAATACTCCTGCGAAGCGCCTGGGGTTGTTTCACTACGTTAAAGACGCTATATAAATAAAAGTTGTTATTGTTGAAAGTCCATATACGCAACATCAACTGCATTGCCCTCATCCACCCTCTCTGCTACCTCGTCAAAAAGCTCAGTCAAGCTCTTTGTTTTGTATTCATTCTTGTGATGCAGGCATCACCAGGGTTTATTTCCATCCTTAGTTACCTGAAGTGAATTGATGCAACTGGCCATTTACCAGGCCACTTCAGAAGGGAAGTTAAGAGTTAACCATGTTAGTGTGGAAGTTTTTTTTTTAAGTCGTTCTTGGGATGTCGCCGGCAAGGCCGACATTTATTGCCCATCCCTAGTTACCCTTGAGAAAGTGCTGGTGAGCCGCCCTCTTGAACCGCTGCAGTCCGTGTGGTTGGGGTACTCCCACGGTGATGTTAGCGAGGGAGTTCCAGGATTTTGACCCAGGGCCGATGAAGGAATCGCCGATAAATTTCCAAGTCAGGATGGTGTGTGACTTGGAGGCGAACTTTGAGGTGATGGTCCTTGTCCTTCTAGGTGGTAGGGGTCGCGGGTTTGGGAGGTGCTGCTGAAGAAGCCTTGCCGAGTTGCTGCAGTGCATCCTGTAGATGTTACTCTGAGTCGAGGTCATGGGTTGGGGTCACATACAGGACAGACCAGGTAAGGACGGCAGGTTTCCTTCTAAAGGCCATTAGTGAACCATTTGGGTTTTTACTCCAATCTGAATGTTTAACGGTCATTTTTACCAGTTTTAAATTTACAGATGGTGTTTTAAACTGAATTCAAATTCTCAAAGTGCCAGAGTGTCGCCATTAGAATCCTAAGAGGCCTATGTTCTCCAGAGTTTGGAAGAATGAGAAGCAATCTCATTGAAACGTATACAATTCTTAAGGGGTAGATGCAGGGAGGATGTTTCCCCTGGCTGGGGAGTCTAGAACTAAGGGTATCAGTCTCAAAATAAGGGGTCAGAATTTAGGACTGCGATGAGGAGAAATTTCTTCACTCAGAAGGTGGTGAATCTTTTGGAATTTTCTACCCCAGCAGGCTGTGGAGGCTCAGTCGTTGAGTATATTCAAGACAGAGAGCGATAGATTTTTGGACTCGAGGGAAATCAAGGGATATGGGGATGGGGTGGGAAAGTGGAGTTGAGGTCGAAGATCAGCCATGATCGTATTGAATGGCGGAGCAGGCTCGAGGGCTTGTGTGGCCTACTCATGCTCCTAATTCTTATATTCTAAGCAGGGGCGGAGAAGGTTTTACTCACTATTGTCGGGTCTGGACTCCAATTTGGCAACACTAAGAGGCCTGTTGTGCACTCAGTGGCAGTCTTGATTGCTTCTTACTGGCTCAAGGTTTCTTGTGGATTCTCAATCTCCTGCCGGTCTTACAGCCACTATTGTCCCTGGTTTGTCTCAGTGTAGATCACGTCAACATGGAACCAAGGAGAAAAATAGTTGCGCATGAACCAAATTTACAATCCTGCTGGTGGGCTTCCTCTTTCTCAGACATCGCTGCCTCATAACCTTCACAACATTTTGAAGGCAACTTGTTTTGTGCAAAACTGCCAATAAGGAAAAACCATGAGTTAAGAACATAAGAAACAGAAGCAGGAGTAAACCATTCAGTCCCTCAAGCCTGCTCCGTCACTCAATAAGATCATGGCCGATCTGATCTTGGCCTCAACTCCACTTCCCTTCTCGTTCCCCATAACCATTGACTCCTGATAGTTCAATAATCTGTCTATCTCAGCCTTGAATATATTCAATGACCCAGCCTCCACCACTCTCTGGGGCAGAGAATTCCAAAGATTCATGACCCTCTGAGGGAAGAAATTTCTCCTCATCTCCGTCTTAAATGGGCAACCCCTTATTCTGAAACTATGCCACCTAGTTCTAGATTCCCCCAATTGGGGAAACATCCCCTCAGCATTTACCCTGTTAAGCCTCCTCAGAACATTATAGGTTTCAATAAGATCACGTCTCATTCTTCTAAACTACAATGAGTAGAGGCCCAACCTGCTCAACCTTTCGTCATAAGACAACCCCTTCATCTCAGGAGTCAAACCTCATGAACCTTCTCTGAACTGCCTCCAATGCAAGTATGTCCCTCCTTCGATAAGGAGAACAAAACTGTACGCAGTACTCCAGGTGTGGTCTCACCAATGCCTTGTACAGTTGTAGCAAGGTGTCCCTACATTTATACTCAATTCCCCTTGCAATAAAGGCCAACATTCCATTTGCCTTCCTAATTACTTGCTGTACCTGCACACCAACTTTGTGATCATGTGCGAGGACCCACAGATCCCTCTGTACCGCATTCTAAAGTTTTCTCCATTTAAAAAATATTTTGTTTGCTATTTTTCCTATCAAAGTGGATAACCTCACATTTTCCCACATTTTACTCCATCTGCCCAATTTTTGCCCACGCAATTAACCTTTCTATATCCCTTTGCAGACTTTTTGTGTCCTCCTCACAACTTGCTTTTCCACCTATCTTGTTATCATCAGCAAATTTGGCCAAGTCATTAATATAGATTGTAAACAGTTGAGGTCCCAGCACTGATCTCTGTGGCACCCCACTAGTTACAGTTTGCCAACCTGAAAATGACCCATTTATCCCGACTCTCTGTTTTCTGTTAGTTAGCCAATCCTCTGTCCACGTTAGTATATTACCGCCAACACCATGAGCTCTTATCTTATGCAGCAGCCTTTTATGTGGCACCTTATCCAATGCCTTCTGGAAATCCAAATACATCACATCTACTGGTTCCCCTTTATCCACCCTGCTCACTACATCCCCAAAGAATTCTATCAAATTTGTCAAACACGATTTCACTTTCATAAAACCATGTTGATTCTGCTTGATTGTATTGTGATTTTTTAAATGTCCTGCTGCTAATTCCTTACAAATGGATTACAGTGTCTGGGAGTGGCCAGAGTTGTCCTCGGGACACTCCCGGACCCCTTCAACACTTGCCCCATGTACGTCACATTCGACCATCAGCTAGTCTGCATGGGGATACAGTGGGGAGATTAATGCCCAAGACATTCTGTTACACTTTTAGAAGGATTAATGCCCAAGACATTCTGTTACACTTTTAGAAGGATTAACAGGAAGGTTATAACAGGCTGCAGCTCTTTTTCTAGAAAAGAGAAGGCTGAGGGGGTGACCTGATGCAAGTTTTGAAGATTAGGAAAGGGTTTGATGAGGTGGATGTAGAGTTGCTTCCACTTGTGGCTGAACTAGGGGCCATAAATATATATCTCTATTACATTTCCCATTAACCTTATCTGCTCTAAGGGGAACATTCCCAACTTCTCCACATAACTGAAGTCCCACATTCCTGGTACCATTCTAGCAAATCTCCTATGCACCCTCTCCATGACCTTGGCATTCTTCTTAAAGTGTGCTGCCCACAGTTTTACAAGATACTCCAGCTGTTTTTAATCCAGCGTTTTATTCCTTGCTTTTCCACTCTAAGCCTCTATATATAAAGCCCAGATCCCATATGTTTTTGTTAACTGTCTTCTCAACTAGTCCGACCATCTTCAAAGAGTTGCGTATGTGAAGCCCCAGGTCTCGCTGTTCCTGCACCCCCTTTAGAATTAGTTTATATTGCTTCTCCTTATTCTTCTTTCCAAAATGCATCACATAAGAACATAAGAATTAGGAACAGGAGTAGGCCATCTAGCCTTCTGCGCCATTCAACAAGATCATGGCTGATCTGGCCGTGGACTCAGCTCCATTTACCCGCCCGCTCCCCATAACCCTTAATTCCCTTATTGGTTAAAAATCTATCTATCTGTGACTTGAATACATTCAATGAGCTGGTCTCAACTGCTTCCTTGGGCAGAGAATTCCACAGATTCACAACCCTCTGGGAGAAGAAATTCCTTCTCAACTCGGTTTTTAAATTGGCTCCCCTGTATTTTGAGGCTGTGTCCCCTAGTTCTAGTCTCCCCGACCAGTGGAAACAACCTATCTGCCTCTATCTTGTCTATCCCTTTCATTATTTTAAATGTTTCTATAAGATCACCTCTCATCCTTCTGAACTCCAACGAGTAAAGACCCAGTCTATTCAATCTATCATCATAAGGTAACCCCCTCATCTCCGGAATCAGCCTAGTGAATCATCTCTGTACCCCCTCCAAAGCTAGTATATCCTTCCTTAAGTAACATGACCAAAACTGCATGCAGTACTCCAGGTGCGGCCTCACCAATACCCTATACAGTTGCAGCAGGACCTCCCTGCTTTTGTACTCCATCCCTCTCACAATAAAGGCCAACATTCCATTCGCCTTCCTGATCATCTGCTGCACCTGCAAACTAACTTTTTGGGAATAATGCACAAGGACCCCCAGGTCCCTCTGCACCGCAGCATGTTGTAATTTCTCCCCATTCAAATAATATTCCCTTTTACTGTGTTTTTTTCAAAAGTGGATGACCTCACACTTTCCGACATTGTATTCCATCTGCCAAACCTTAGCCCATTCGCTTAACCGATCCAAATCTCTTTGCTTCCTCTCTGTGTCCTCTACACAACCCGCTTTCCCACTAATCTTTGTGTCACCTGCAAATTTTGTTATACACTCTGTCCCCTCTTCCAGGTCATCTACGTATATTGTAAACAGTTGTGGTCCCAGCACCGATCACTGTGGCACTCCACTAACCACCGATTTCCAACCCGAAAAGGACTCATTTATCCCGACTCTCTGCTTTCTGTTAGCCAGCCAATTCTCTATCCATGCTAATACATTTCCTCTGACTCCGCGTACCTTTATCTTCTGCAGTAACCTTTTGTGTGGCACCTTATCGAATGCCTTTAGGAAATCTAAATACACCACATCCATCAGTACAACTCTATCCACCATGCTCGTTATATCCTCAAAGAATTCCAGTAAAATAGTTAAACATGATTTCCCCTTCATGAATCCATGTTGCGTCTGCTTGATTGCACTATTCCTATCTGGATGTCCCGCTATTTCTTTCTTAATGATAGCTTAAAGCATTTTCCCCACTACAGATGTTAAACTAACCGGCCTATAGTTACCTGCCTTTTGTCTGCCCACTTTTTTAAACAGAGGCGTTACATTAGCTGCTTTCCAATCCGCTGGTACCTCTCCAGAGTCCAGAGAATTTTGGTAGATTATAACGAATGCATCTGCTAAATAACTTCCACCATCTTTTTTAATACCCTGGGATGCATTTCATCAGGACCAGGGGACTTGTCGACATTGAGTTCCATTAGCCTGTCCAGCACTACCCCCCTAGTGATAGTAATTATCTCAAGGTCCTCCCTTCCCACATTCCCGTGACCAGCAATCTTTGGCATGGTTTTTGTGTCTTCCACTGTGAAGACCGAAGCAAAATAATTGTTTAAGGTCACAGCCATTTCCACATTTCCCATTATTAAACCCCCCTTCTCATTTTCTAAGGGACCAACATTTACTTTAGTCACTTTGTTCCATTTTATATATCGGTAAAAGCTTTTACTATCTGTTTTTATGTTTTGCGCAAGTTTACTTTCATAATCTATCTTTCATAAGAACATAAGAATTAGGAACAGGAGTAGGCCATCTAGCCCCTCGAGCCTGCTCCGCCATTCAATAAGATCATGGCTGATCTGGCCGTGGACTCAGCTCCACTTACCTGCCCGCTCCCCGTAACCCTTAATTCCCTTATTGGTTAAAAATCTATCTATCTGTGACTTGAATACATTCAATGAGCTAGCCTCAACTGCTTTGTTGGGCAGAGAATTCCACAGATTCACAACCCTCTGGTCGAAAAAATTCCTTCTCAACTCGGTTTTAAATTGGCTCCCCCGTATTTTGAGGCTTTGCCCCCAGTTCTAGTCTCCCCGACCAGTGGAAACGACCTCTCCGCCTCTATCTTGTCTATCCCTTTCGTCATTTTAAATGTTTCTATAAGATCACCCCTCATCCTTCTGAACTCCAACGAGTAAAGACCCAGTCTACTCAATCTATCATCATACGGTAACCCTCTCATCTCCGGAATCAGCCTCATGAATCGTCTCTGTACCCCCTCCAAAGCCAGTATATCCTTCCTTAAGTAAAGTGACCAAAACTGCACGCAGTACTCCAGGTGCAGCCTCACCAATACCCTATACAGTTGCAGCAGGACCTCCCTGCTTTTTTACTCCATCCCTCTCGCAACGAAGGCCAACATTCCATTCGCCTTCCTGATTACCTGCTACACCTGCAAACTAACTTTTTGGGATTTATGCACAAGGACCCTCTGCACCTCAGCAGGTTGTAATTTCTCCCCATTCAAATAATATTCCCTTTTACTGTTTTTTTTCCCAAGGTGGATGACCTCACACTTTCCGACATTGTATTCCATCTGCCAAACCTTAGCCCATTCGCTTAACCTATCCATATCTCTTTGCAGCCTCTCTGTGTCCTCTACACAACCCGCTTTCCCACTAATCTTTGTGCCATCTGCAAATTTTGTTGCACTATACTCTGTCCCCTCTTCCAGGTCATCTATGCATATTGTAAACAGTTGTGGTCCCAGCAGCGATCCCTGTGGCACACCACTAACCACCGATTTCCAACCGAAAAGGACCCATTTATTCCGACTCTCTGCTTTCTGTTTGCCAGTCAATTCTCAATCCATGCTAATACATTTCCTCTGACTCCGCGTTCCTCTACCTTCTGCAGTAACCTTTTGTGTGGCACCTTATCGAATGCCTTTTGGAAATCTAAATACACCACATCCATCGGTACACCTCTATCCACCATGCTCGCTATATCCTCAAAGAATTCCAGTAAATTAGTTAAACATGATTTCTCCTTCATGAATCCATGCTGCGTCTGCTTGATTGCACTATTCCTATCTAGATGTCCCGCTATTTCTTCCTTAATGATAGTTTCACGCATTTTCCCCACTACAGATGTTAAACTAACCGGCCTATAGTTACCTGCCTTTTGTCTGCCTTTCTTTATTGCTTTCTTATTCATTCTTTGCTGTCGTTTAAAATTTTCTCAATCTTCTAGTTTCCCACTAACCTTGGCCACCTTATACGCATTGGTTTTTAATTTGATACTTTCCTTTATTTCCTTGGTTATCCACAGCTGGTTATCTCTTGGTTATCCACAGCTGGTTATCTCTTCGCTTACCGCCCTTCTTTTTCACTGGAATATATTTTTGTTGAACACTATGAAAGAGCTCCTTAAAAGTCCTCCACTGTTCCTCAATTGTTCCACCGTTTAGTCTGTGTTTCCAGTCTATTTTAGGCAATTCTGCCTCATCCCACTGTAGTCCCCTTTGTTTAAGCATGGTACGCTCGTTTGAGACACTACTTCCTCACCCTCAATCTGTATTACAAATTCAACCATACTGTGATCACTCATTCCAAGAGGATCTTTTACTAGATCGTTTATTATTCCTGTCTCATTACACAGGACCAGATCTAAGATAGCTTGCTCCCTTGTAGGTTCTGTAACATACTGTTCTAAGAAACAATCCCGTATGCATTCTATGAATTCCTCAAGGCTACCCCATGCGATTTGATTTGACCAATCGATATGCAGGTTAAAATCCCCCATGATTACTGCCGTTCCTTTTTCACATGCCTCCATTATTCCCTCGATTATTGTCCGCCCCACCGTGAAGTTATTATTTGGGGGCCTATAAACTACACCCACCAGTGACCTTTTTCCCCTTACTATCTCTAATCTCCACCCACAATGATTCAACATTTTGTTCATTTGAGCCAATATCATCTCTCACAACTGCCCTGATATCATCCTTTATTAACAGAGCTACCCCACCTCCTTTCCCTTCTTGTCTATCTTTCCGAATTGTCAGATACCCCTGTATGTTTAATTCCCAGTCTTGGCCACCCTGCAACCACATTTCTGTAATGGCCACCAAATCATACCCATTTGTAATGATTTGTGCCGTCAACTCATTTATTGCATTTCAAATGCTGCGTTCGTTTAGGTGGAGTGTTTTAATGCTAATTTTTAAACCATGATTTTTAGTTTTGACCCCTCCTGCAGCCCTTTTATATTTGTACATATTGTCCCTTCCTATCACCTTGTGGTTTACACTTATCCCAGTGCTAATCTGCTCTGTTGCCTCCTGCCTTTTGCATTCTTTCTTGGGGTCCTGTTCATCTGAGCTCTCACCCACTCTAACTAGCTTAGAGCCCTCTCCTGGGTTCCGAATACTCCTCGCATTGAGGCACCAACCTTCCAGGCTTGCCTTTTTATTACACTTTGACCCTTTAGAATTTTCTGTACAGTAGCCCTTTTTGTTTTTTGCCTTGGGTTTCTCTGCCCTCCACGTTTACTCATCTCCTTTCTGTCTTTTGCTTCTGTCTCCATTTTGTTTCCCTCTGTCTCCCTGCATTGATTCCCATCCCCCTGCCATATTAGTTTAACTCCTCCCCAACAGCACTGGCAAACACTCCCCCTAGGACATTGGTTCCGGTCCTGCCTAGGTGCAGACCGTCTTGTTTATACTGGTCCCACCTCCCCCAGAACTGGTTCCAATGCCCCAGGAATTTGAATCCCTCCCTACTGCACCACTGCTCAAGCCACGTATTCATCTGAGCTATCCTGCGATCCCTACTCTGACTAGCCTGTGGCACTGGTAGCAATCCCGGGATTAATACTTTTGAGGTACTACTTTTTAATTTAGCGCCTAGCTCCTGAAATTCGTCTCGTAGGACCTCATCCCTTTTTTTTACCTATATCGTTGGTATCAATGTGCACCACGACAATTGGCTGTTCACCCTCCCTTTACAGAATGTCCTACACCCGCTCCGAGACATCCTTGACCCTTGCACCAGGGAGGCAACATACCATCCTGGAGTCTCGGTTGCGGCCGCAGAAATGCCTATCTATTCCCCGTACAATTGAATCCCCTATCACTATTTTGCTCTCCCACTCTTTTTCCTGCCCTCCTGTGCAGCAGAGCCAGCGACGATGCCATGAACTTGGCTGCTGCTGCCCTCCCCTGATGAGTCATCCCCCTCAACAGTACTCAAAGCGGTGTATCTGTTTTGCAGGGGGATGACCGCAGGGGACCCCTGCACTACCTTCCTTGCACTACTCTTCCTGCTGGTCTTCCATTCCCTATCTGGCTGTGGACCCTTCATCTGCGGTAAGACCAACTCACTACACGTGCTACTCACATCATTCTCAGCATCGTGGATGCTCCAGAGTGAATCCACCCTCAGCTCCAATTCCGCAACGCGGTCCGTCAGGAGCTGGAGGCAGATACACTTCACACTTCTCTGCATTAAATTTTATCTGCAATATATCTGCTTATTTCACCAGTCTGTCCATGTCCCCCTGAAGTCTGCTTTTAAACATGTTGTTCTGGGATGTGGGCGTCGCTGGCAATGCCGGCATTTATTGCCCATCTCTCCAATTGTCCTTGAGAAGGTGGTGGTGAGCCGCCTTCTTGAACCGCTGCAGTCCGTGTGGTGAAGGTACTCCCATTGTGCTGTTCGGGAGGGAGTTCCAGGATTCTGACCCAGCGACGATGAAGGAACGGCCGATATATTTCCACGTCAGGGTGGTGTGTGACTTGGAGGGGAACTTTGGTGGTGCTCCCATGCGCCTGCTGCCCTTGTCCTTCTAGGCGGTGGAAGTCGCGGGTTTGGGGTGGGGGGGTTTGCTGCCGAGGAAGCTGTTGGCGAGTTGCTGCAGTGCATCTTGCAGATGCTACTCTCCGCCTCACTGCTCACTTCAATTCAGAGTTTGGTGTCATCTGCAAGCTTTGCGATGATTCCCCCTGACTCCAAGCCCAGGCCATTAATATACATCGACACATTGATCAGAACAATTGGACCTCTGTCGCTCCATTTAAGCTGTGTGGCTGCGGTCTGGAGCTCTCGCGTAACCGGCTCTTGAATGGAAAAACCGCACGTGCCCGAAAAGTTGAATGGGCCACGCAGCCCGTTAAAAACCTTAAAGGGAACAGTGCAGGACCTCCCCCACCCCACACCCCAACTGCCGCGACCCAACACTGCGCCAACCAAAATTAAATGAACACAGAGGAGGATACCACCGCACATTTTATTTTCACTGAACGTCACATACACACATTTTCCAAAAGGTTTCTTTCCCCGCCCCCCCCCCACCCCGCCCACCCCCACCCCTTATATATATATATTTTTTTTTAAACGACAGGTCTGTGCTTTTATCACTCTTGTTGTTAAAGTCTCTGCTGTACAGTTAAGTGTAAGAACAGGAAATGTGGTGACGGTCAGTTTTTGAGTAATTACACAAAAAAAATTACACAGATAACTCACTTGAAATATACAATATGTACAGGTTTTTGGAATGTAATCGTTTCCGTATTTGCTAATATATCAAGCACATACACAAAAAAGTATTCACATATAAGTTTAAAATATCTTTTAAAGTGATTTTTTTTCGTTTTAAACCTTCTTAGTCAAAGCTCTAAAAGATGCATACAGCCCAGATACGATTCAATTAATGCTAAACAGTACTATATTGAAAGGTCACCATTAAGCACTTCATTTATAATGAATATAGCAACAGTCTGGATTAAAAATTTAATTCAAACAAATGATTACATCATATGCATTCTTCAGGTTTCAACCTATTCTGTTTTAAGTGCATAATCACTGTACATCATTTCTATTACTTTATATATATATATATATATATTATATATATATATATATATATATATATCTGTATGTATATGTATATATATATAGAAAAAAAGGAGTAGGCAGCACCATCTGCATAATTAAATCATGCCCCGGAAATCACGATAATGAAAATAAAAACATATATTTTATTTGTGTGGCGAGTTCTGAGCTGGAAATGGAACAGCTTGACCTCTCGGGCATTTGCCAGATTTAATAACCGTACCTCCAGCAGCCAGATGCCTTGCAGCACCAATATTTAAGGAGGGGCGGCGAGGAGACCGTTGCCTGTTTCGCTCGTGCTGCCGAGGGGGGGGGGGGGGGGGGGGGGGGGGCGGTCGCAGGAGGAAGTCAGCGATCGGCAGGGGATGGAACAGAAAACCCTGAAAGGAGACCGCCTTTGGGCTTTTCTTGTGCAGATCTCCCGAGCAGCAGACACACGACCGCAGCACGCAAAAGGTAGCTTTGCGAATAGACCACCCATTGACCCCTTGGGCACAGTCGGTGCTTTCACCGAGGCGCAACGGGAGGAAAAAGGGGGAGAGAGAGGAGAGAGTGAGGAAATCTTAAAATAAAAAAAAAAACTAATTGTAATTTGGGTGATGCCAATTCAGAAAAGACTTGCATTTCTATAGCGCCTTTCACGACCTCACGACATCCCAAAGCGTGATAGACACTGAATTACTTTTGAAGTGTAGTCACTGTTGTAATGTAGGAAACGCAGCAGCCAATATGCGCACAGCAAGCTCCCACAAACAGCAACGTGATCACGACCAGATAATCGTTTTTTTTAGTGATGTTGATCGAGAGATAAATATTGGCCAGGACACTGGGGGATAAACTCCCCTGCTCCTTGAAAATAGTGCCGTGGGATCTTTTCCATCCACCTGAGGGAGCAGACGGAGTCTCATTTGAAAGACGGCACCTCCGACAGTGCAGCTCTCCCTCGGCACTGCACTGGGAGCATCAGCCAAGCATTTTGGGCTGAAGTCTGCGGAGTGGGACTTGAACCCACGACCTTCTGACCCAGAGGCGAGGGTGCTGCCCACTGCTTCAAAGGGGACAGTTTTTCTCTTTCTCTCTCTCTCTCTCACTCTATCCCCGCCCCCACAATCTCCCTCGGCACTCGCTGCTTGAAGGGTGTTAAGGAGAATTGTTTCCAATAGTTGGACTTTCGAAAACAACATGGGGGCTGATTCTGATGGCAGTGCCCATCCCTTACATCTGAGCAGCAAAAAATTTACAGCGTACAAATCTTTATTCTAAATCCGGCCAAACAAATCCCATGCTTCATGTAAGAGGGGTCGACAATGAGAAGGGTGGCGGGGGGAAACAAAAACATCTCTACAATTTATAAAAGGAAAAAATAATAAATATTAGTATCACAGAATCATTGCTGTACATAAGAGTAGTTCAATTGTATAAAAATACATTTTTAGTGCAATCTTACATAGATAACGATATTCAGCCCCGTCACCCACCCAGAAAAATAAACCGTTTCAAATCATTCACATCATTCAAGACAAACCCCTCCCCACCCCGACCCCCCACCCACCAAGTGCTCTAAAGAGAAAACGTTACAATTATTAAGCAGGTACACAAGTTCTAAAATATGTACAAATTCTCTCTCTCTTTTTTTGCCGTTATGCATACAAGAGTATGAGCGAAAGTAAAAGGCACAAAATATCTGCGACATTTAAAAAAATAAAATAAAGTACAGAACAGGACGACGAAAGTGAGTCTGCGCGTTGATTTTGGTCAGGGATTGTTCTTTTCACGTACAAATAGAAAATATTTCCATATATTTTGTAAGTCTAGACCACGGACAGACAAAGGTTGCAGCAGCTGGCATGCCCCCCCCCCCCCCCTCACCCACCCACCCTCCAACTCCCTTAGCCACCGCCCCCCCCCCCCCGCGGGCCTGGCCACCCCCGCCTCACTGGGAACCCATGCGGTAGGGCGCCTTGCAGTACGCCGGTTTGCCGTGGCGGGTTAGGTCGTCGCCCCCCATCGGCGTCTCCAGGCTCCTCGTCCGGTGATTGGGCTCCTCCAGCGCCCCCTGGTGGCCGAACGGCGGGCGGTGGTCCTCGGCGCCGGCGGGGGGAGGGGCCGAGCCGGCCGGCGACGGTCGGTAGCGCTCCGCCTCGGGGCGGGGGGGCAGCTGCTGGGCCCCGGTAAAGTGCTCCTCGGGGGCGGCACCCTGCCCCCGCTGCCGCTCGAAGGTCCTCATCGTCTCCTCCAGCCGGGACTGGCCGATCACCGCCCTGGCCGGGCCCGGACTGGTCCCGGGCCGGGTCTGAAAAGTCCGGTGCTGCTGCTGCTCTTCGGCCACCCGGCTGTACGTCTCCTCCCCCGTCGTCCGGCACTCCCTCGCGATGGCGGGGCCAGTCAGCCTGGGCGGGGACAGGGCCATGGGGGAGGGCAGCTGGCCGTCCTCCGGCTTGGAAAAGATGTCCATCTCCTTGATGCTCTCGATGACGCAGTGGGTGGCCTCGTCGATGATGCTCTCCTCCCTCCGCCTTGCCTGCAGCGGCAGCTGGGAGGCTGGGAGCAGCCCGGGGAACGCAGCCGCCCCAGAGTGCACCATCTGGATCCCCCCGATGGGAATCATTTGGTATGGGGCCCGAACTTGCTGCTGGGAGTGCAGAGGAAGGTGGCTGAAGAGGGAGCCTTGCAGTCCCTCGGAGAGGATGGGATGGCCTGGTTCTCCCTGGGCATTCTCGCGAGCGGGATACGCCGGCCAGGACATCATTCTGCTGTTATCGTACGAGTTCTGGCGAGATTGGCGCTGTACACACAAAAAAAAAGAGATTAGAAGTTTTGCAAACTAAATAGAAAGCTCATTTAAAAGACAAATCAGTGCCCTGTATATTCATCCGATGCGTGCTGGTGTGCCTGGATAGAGCTGTTTCCTCTCCACACTCCATGGAGTTACACCATCCCTGCCTTGTTAGAGGAAGGGTTCCATTATTAATTTACTCCTTAATAAATCAATCAATAACTTTAAGAACATAAGAAATAGGGGCAGGAGCAGATTCAATAAGATCATGGCTGATCTGATCATGGACTCAGCTCCACTTCCCTGCCCGCTTCCCATAACCCTTTACTCCCTTAACATTCAAAAATCTGTCTATCACCGTCTTAAATATATTCAGTAACCCAGCCTCCACAGCTCTCTGGGGCAGAGAATTCCACAGATTTACAACCCTCAGAGAGAAGAAATTTCTCCTCGTCTCAGTTTTAAATGGGTGGCCCCTTATTCTGAGACTATGTTCCCTATTTTTGTTTCCCCTATGAGTGGAACTATCCTCTGGATCCACCTTGTCGAGCCCCCTCATTGTCTTATAAGTTTCACTAAGATCACCTCTCATTCTTCTGAACTCCAATGAGTATAGGCCCAACCTACTCAACCTATCTTCATAAGTCAACCCCCTCATCTCCAGAATCAACCGAGTAAACCTTCTCCGAACAGCCTCCAATGCAAGTATATCGTTCCTTAAATACGGAGACCAAAACTGTACGCAGTACTCCAGGGGTGGCCTCACCAATACCCTGTACAGTTGTAGCAGGACTTTTCTGCTTTTATACTCTACCCCACTTGCAATATCTTTGATAGGGTGCGATGAAGTAGGGGTGGGAGGAGGCTCGTGTTAAGCATAAACACCAGCACAGGCCAGTTGGGCCCTGTTATATATGTAAACTTGTATATACTCTGTACAGCCACCAGAGGGCTCATCCCCTGGAGTCCCAAGGGATCCCATAATCCCTTGGGAGCACAGGTATTTAAGGAGGCTTTACAGGTTGGAGAGGCACTGCAATAAGAGACTAAGGTCACACTTTACTCTGAGCTCACAGTGTTCAGTCTGACTCTTTCTCCATACATAACAGGCCCAATCACCTGTTTCTGTGCTGTGGATAGACTGGAGAAGCTGGGGTCGTTCTCCTTAAGAGCGGAAAAGTTTGAGATGAGAGTAGATAGAGAGAAACTGTTGCCATTGGCAGAAGGGTCGAGAACCAGAGGGCACAGATTTAAGGTGATTGGCAGAAGAACCAAAGGCGACATGAGGAGAACATTTTTCACACAGCGAGTGGTTAAGATCTGGAATGCACTGCATGAAAGGGTGGTGGAGGCAGATTCATTCGTGGCTTTTAAAAGGGAAAAGATTTTGCAGGGCTCGGGGGAAAGGGCGGGGCAGTGGGACTAGCTGAATGTGCTCTTGCAGAGAGGCAGCTCAGGCTTGGATGGGCCAAATGGCCTCCTTCTGTGCTGTAACTATTCTATGATTCTAAAATTATATGCTGGACAGCAAGATGAAAATCATTCACCAGAGTGGTATGTGGAACTCGCTAGTGAAGAGTCGTGGGAACGATGGACGTGTTGGACGACCAATGGCGGGAGTGCAGGGGCGGGATAGTTAGAGGCAGGTGGTCATGTGGCGCCACCTCCAGGAATACGTCCAATCAGAGTTGGCGACCCCAGTTCCCTGTCACCTCAAAGAACATCTTAACTGACTTGACACGTTTTGGATAGTACGCCCATCACAACAAACGGAAAACCTTACTTTAAAGGTCTTTGGCATCTGGATCTAACCTGTGCCTCCTTGACTATGAAAGTGGCAGAGCACCAACAACAGACCTTGTTATGGGCTTCAAATGCCAAACAATTTCTATTAAGGGATAGATTAGGGTCGAGAACCAGGGGACACAGATTTAAGGTGATTGGCAGAAGAGCCAAAGGCGACATGAGGAAAAACCTTTTTACGCAGCGAGTGGTTGGGATCTGGAATTCAAAAGGGAATTTGATAAGTACCTGAAGGAAAAATATTTGCAGGGCTATGGGGAAAGGGCAGGGGCAGTGGGACTAGCTGAGGTACTCTTGCAGAGAACCAGTACGGGCTCAACAGGCCAAATGGCCTCATTCTATGATTCTAGTGGCCCAACAAAGGTCTTTCAAAGCTCACCCACCAAGGGGAAATTGAGCTCCAATGTCTAAAATGAGGGTGCGATTTGAACTGATCCTTGAATAGAAGAACAACCCTCTTATCACAAGAGTAGCAGGCATTAGGCCAACTCCAATTAATGTTTCAGCACCAGCCAAAGCTTGCATTTATATTTCCACTAACAGATAGTGCCTGGAAGAGCCTAGTAATCCCCAGACACATTCCATCATGGCATGATGGTTAAATCTCTTCCCCTCCCAGATACGACTTCAAATCAGAAAGTAATTTATTGAATTCTTTTTTAAACAACTAACCCAACATTAACTAAGGTCACTAAATTACTTGCCTGTTGTTCAGTGTTCCCTTCCCAGTTAAAGCCTACATCAATATTCTTTTTGTACTTTCTAAACAACAACAACAAATTGTATTTATATAGCACCTTTAACGTAGTGAAACGTCCCAAGGCGCTTCACAGGAGTACTATGAGATTTTTTTAAATTGACACCGAGCCACATAAGGAGAAATTAGCTTGGTCAAAGAGGTAGGTTTTAAGGAGCGCCTTGAAGGAGGAAAGAGAGTTCGAGAGGCGGAGGGGTTTAGGCAGGGAATTCCAGAGCTTGGGGCCCAGGCGACAGAAGGCACGGCCACCACTGGTGGAGCGATTACAATCAGGGATGTTCAAGAGGGCAGAATTAGAGGAGCGCAGACATCTCGGTGGGGTGGCGGGGTTGTGGGGCTGGAGACAATTACAGAGATAGGGAGGGGCGAGGCCAGGGAGGGATTTGAAAATAAGGATGACCATTTTGAAATCGAGGCATTGTTTAACCAGAAGTCAATGTAGGTCAGCGAGCACAGGGGTGATGGGTGAACGGGAATTGGTACGAGTTAGGACACGGGCAGCCGAGTTTTAAACTAACATTATGGATTATGGGTGTGTCAGTCAGGGCTTCCTTAGCAACATGGAATACTCTTTTTCATTTAGGACATAAGAATTAAGAGCAGGAGTAGATCATACGGCCCCTCGAGCCTACTCTGCCATTTAATATGATCATGGCTGATCCGATCATGGACTCAGGTCCACTTCCCTGCCCGCTCCCCATAACCCCTTATTCCCTTACCGGTTAAGAAACTGTCTATCTCTGTCTTAAATTTATTCAATGGCCCAGCTTCCACAGCTCTCTGAGGCAGTGAATTCCACAGATATGTCTGAACTGGACTCTGCTGACCATATCCTAACTCGCACCAAGTCCCGCTCACCCATCACCCCTGTGCTCACTGGCTCCCGGTCTGGCAACGCCTCAAATTTTAAATTCTCATCCTTGTCTTCAAATCCCTCCGTGGCCTCGCCCCTCCCTAACTCTGTCATTTTCTCCAGCCCTAAAACCCTCCGAGATCTCTGCGCTCCTGCCCTCTTAAGCATCCCCGATTTCCATCGCTCCACCACTGGCGGCCGTGCCTTCAGCTGCCTGGGCCCTAAGCTCTGGAATTCCCTCCGTAAACCTCTCCGCCTCTCTCTCCTCCTTTAAGACGTTCCTTAAAACCGACCTCATTGAGCAAGCGTTTGGTCACCTGTCCTAATATCTCCTTATGTGGCTCCGTGTCAAACTTTGTCTGATTAGAAACATAGAAACATAGAAAATAGGTGCAGGAGTAGGCCATTCGGCCCTTCTAGCCTGCACCGCCATTCAATGAGTTCATGGCTGAACATTCAACTTCAGTACCCCATTCCTGCTTTCTCGCCATACCCCTTGATCTCCCTAGCAGTAAGGACCTCATCTAACTCCTTTTTGAATATATTTAGTGAATTGGCCTCAACAACTTTCTGTGGTAGAGAATTCCACAGGTTCACCACTCTCTGGGTGAAGAAGTTCCTCCGCATCTCGGTCCTAAATGGCTTACCCCTTATCCTTAGACTGTGACCCCTGGTTCTGGACTTCCCCAACATTGGGAACATTCTTCCTGCATCTAACCTGTCTAACCCCGTCAGAATTTTATATGTTTCTATGAGGTCCCCTCTCATTCTTCTGAACTCCAGTGAATACAAGCCCAGTTGATCCAGTCTTTCTTGATAGGTCAGTCCCGCCATCCCGGGAATCAGTCTGGTGAACCTTCGCTGCAGTCCCTCAATAGCAAGAATGTCCTTCCTCAGGTTAGGAGACCAAAACTGTACACAATACTCCAGGTGTGGCCTCACCAACGCTCCTCTGGAGCACATTGGGATGCTTCACTCTGTTAAAGGCACTGTATAAATGCATGGTGTTGTAGTTGTAAGATGATTGCAAATGACAGAAAATGCTTATGCATAATGCTGTAAAGTCGAAACATTTTCTCCGTCTTGAAAATGCAGTTCACGACAGTGTATATACTCACCAGGTTCATTTCTGAATGATGCACAGACTGGCCCGGCATATATCCACTTTGGAATGAACCCCTCCTTGGCGATGTCGCTCGCATCAGCGGCATGTGTCTCCTTTCTCTGTAGTCTCGCCTCGGAGACAATTCCCTTCTTGGGGAGAGGTCATTGACAGGGGAGAGCTGCCTTGGCGAAGGAATCTCTCTTCGCGGAAGGAAGTGTCGGCGGGGAGAAACATCCCTCCTCGGCGACAGCTCACCCAGGTAGCTTTCCCCCTTCGGCGACCGGTGCCTTATTGGCGATATCTCTCGCCGTGGGGACAGGTGCCGTCTGGGCGAAAGGTCCCTTCGCGGTGACAAGTACCTGCGGGACATTGGCGACGCGTCCCTTCCCGGAGAGCTGTTGTAGCCCGGCGATGGCTGTGTGCTTGAACCTGTATCTCCTGAAGGGGACATTTCTCTGGAACTATCATCTTTAGACGATGCGTCCTCGCTTTGTGGTAGCCAGACGTTGGTTGAGGCCGGTATGTCCAGTCTATCTTTATACTCAAGCGATTCCGTCAATCTGTTGTGCAAGTTTCTCTGATAGTCCACCAGCGGAGTCCCTGCATGAGAATAACTGGGCGGCATCAGTTCAGTTACCTGAATTCTCGGCAGCGTTACCAGGTAACTGATGAGGGAAGGCTGACTGCTCGAGTGCGAGACATCAAAGGCAGAGGGCGACGCAATGCTGAAGGTGACAGAGGGTGGCTTGGGGCTGCGCGGTAGCGGGCTTGTACTTCGGGATCTTGTGGTGGGGGTACTATCGCCCTGTCGGTCTTCATCGTCGTCGTCCTCATCTTCGTCATCTTCATCTCCCTCCTCCTCTGCTCCATCCGACTCTTCGGGATCCGAAAACTGGTGCAGCACTGGAACTTCACTCAATGCGTCTTTGTCGGTCTCATCTGTAATTCCTGAAGGAACAACAAAGTGCAACGGCGAGTTTAGTGCACTGGCCATGTACTCACAGTCCGACTAGCTTTTACGCACGACGATATCTGTGTAAGCGCCCGGTTTACTGCAAACTTCTAATCTGGAGTGTTTGGCGTCAGGGTTTGAAACGCCTCGGCCCCAATTCCCAATTGGATGACAGAGTGACACTTTGTCCAGCTGGAGGGACAGGAGCAGGCCATTCAGCCCCTCGAGCCTGTTTCGCCATTCAATTCGATCAGGACTGATCTGCATCTCGACTCCATCTACCCGCCTTGGTTCCGTGTCCCTTAATACCTTTTGCCTATCGCAAGTCTATCAATATCTGCTTTGAAATTTTCAATTGACCCCACAGCCGCCACAGCAGCGAGTTCCAGATTTTCACCGCCCTTTGTGTGAAGAAGTGCTTCCTGACATAATCCCTGAACGGCCTGGCTCGGATTTTAAGGTTCTGTCCCCATCTTCTGGACTTCCTCCCACCAGAGAGAATAGTTTCTCTCTTTCTACCCCCATCAACCCCTTTAATAGGGATGATGCTGTTTATCTAAGAGTAAGTTATGAGTCCATGCTTTCTGCAGGCTGGTCAAGGCGGCCAGGTGGACTGAAGACGGTGATATACAATTAAAAAAAAAAATCACAGAAGGAGCTGGCCTTGATGCCCCTGAGGGGGTGGGAAAGAATAGGCTGGCTCACTAATTCCTATCCAGAGATCCCCGCTGAAAAATGTTAAAGTATGGACGCAGGGCTAGGAGAGCATCGGACTCGAATGCGATGCCTCCCAGATCCAAATAGCCAACCAGCACTGTTTAATCTCATACTAAAATGGCTGCTGGTGTAAGGAAGAAAACTGGGAGAGGGCGGAGAGAAGTCGATAGAGAAACTACTCTCACAAATCTGGGCACCAGGCTTTAGGAAGCATGTCAAGGCCTTGGAGAGGGTGCAGAAGAGATTGTCTAGTTTGGTACCAGGGATGAGGGATGTCAGTTTTGTGGAGAGACTGGAGAAGCTGGGATTGTTCTCCTTAGAGACGAGAAGGTTAAGGGGAGATTAATTAGAGGTGTTCAACGTGTTGACGGGTTTTGTTAAGAGTAAACAAGGAGAAACTGTTTCCACTGCCAGGAGTGTCGGTAACCAGAGGACACAGATTTAAGATAATTGGTAATGCAACCGGGGGGTGCAGGGCTGGGGGGAAGATGAGGAGAATTTTTTTTGCGAGCTGCTGTGATCAGGAACGCACCGCCTGAAAGTGGGGTGGAAGCAGATTCAATTGTAAGTTTCAAAAGGGAGTTGGATAAATACTTCAAAAGGAAAAAAATATTTGCACGGCAATGGGGAGAGAGCAGGGGGAGTGGGACCAATGATCCCGTTAAGCTGCAAGGCTGAGCGGCTGAGCAGAGGTCTGGAGGTCCCGAGCAGGGCGCTCATCGACTTGCAAAAACTGCGCATACGCAGAAATTAGAAATAGAACATAAGAAATAGGAGCAGGAGTAGACCATTTGGCCCTTCGAGCCTGCTCCGCCATTCAGTAAGATCATGGCTGATCTGATCTTGGCCTCAACTCCACGTTCCTGTCCGCTCCCCATAACCCTCGACTCCCCTGTAATCCAACACCGAGTGGGACTAATTGGGGAGCTCTCTCACAGGCAGGATGGGCCGAATGGTCTCCTTCTGAAGTCACGATGAAATGGTGAACAGCATTGTACTTGCCTGCTTCTTCCGTGTCTGTGTTATACGTGCAGGTCACAGCTATTCCCAGCTCGAGGCATTTTTTGGTGTGGGCCTTTGATTTCATATGTTTTGTCAGGTTTCCTAGAAAGGCAGTGGGGGAGGGGAGGAAAGAGAGAAATAAAATGACAAAAGTCAGCATACTGAGATAATTAGTCTGCAAAAACAGTAAAGGTCGGCACGGTGCTATCTGTTTCTTCCGACACGCACAGCACGCTACACTTCAAGCTTGCAACCGGCAGAGTGACTCATTCGCTTCTGTCCCCATTACAGTAACAACCAGAAATGAGGAGCTCTGAAAATGAGTTATTGAGCCTGAAATTCTGAAGTCCCGGGCCCATACAAAGTTTCTACGGACCCGGGAAGGCATCGGAAAAGCCGCTTTTCAGTGCACAATGCGCATGCGCTAAAAACCGGCTGGAGCTGGACAGATCAGGAGCGAGGACATTATTTGTACGAGTAAATTTGCAATATTTACGCAGACAAATGTCCTCAAAAATCTTGCGCCTGTAAAAAGCAGGCGCATAGCCTACTTTTACAGGCACAAGTGATTTAAAAACACACAGAAACATATAAAATTAAAGTTATGAAAACATATTTTATTGTTATAAACCCTCCCCGCGACGGTAAGTTTATTTTAAGGCATAATTAAAAAAACTTTCTTAAAAGTCGGGAAAATATCTATTTTTTTTATAAGATATTAATAACTTTAATTTAAATGAATCTTAAATACGTAGTGTTTATTTTCTATTTTTTAATTAGTGTTTTGGGTGTTTGGGGGGGTTTCTGATTCATAGTAATGGAGTTTCGAACTTACGAAACTCCGATTACTATGAATGAGAATATATTATACCTGATTGGCTGCCCAGAGCCATGTGACTCCAGCTCCAGGCCTGCGCACGTCCCGACGTGTATGCACTGCAATGCGCAGCAAGTGGCATCGGAAAGTCAAGCGGGCGCAGCACCTTCAGGTAGGTGTGTATCTTTTCTCTAAAATCTAGTCGAACGCCCGCGGGAAGGAGAAAGCGGAATTTCTGGGCCATAATTCTTTAAGCATAATTCTTGATGGATCCATCAATTCACTAATAGCCTCTTAATTCACCGCAATGCAGGCTTTATTCTGCCACACTTCGGTCCGCCCTTTTTAAAAGACGTCTAATCAGCTTACACTGAAAACCTCGATCAACATGAATCTATTTCGTGCAAACACTTCCAAGGAGCTTTACGCGCAATAAATTGCTTTGCAGAAGTTGCTGCTCTCCTCGTTGTTATTGAGCAGAGCAAAAAAAAAAACACGACAGCCATTTGGCACACGGCTAAATCCCACAAACAGCAACAGACACGACTATGTAAGCTGTTTTTCCCCCCCCTCTCTCTCTCTCTCTCTCTCTCTAGTGCTAGTTGAGAGAAGGAATGTTGGCCAGGGTGCTGGAAAAAACTTCTTGCTCATCTCTGAATTGTGCCACGGGATCTTTAATATCCGTCTGAATCAGTCGGAGCCTTGCTGTAAACTCCTCCTCTGAAGGATGGCAGTGCAGCACTCTCTCAGCACTGTGCCGAAGCGTCAGCCTGGATTTATGTGCTTGAGTCTGGGAATAGTGCTTGAAGCTTGGTAGCAGAAATCTAGGACTCTCTCTCCCTCAAAAGGGCACGGATGCGTAGATTGGGCCTATACTCTCTGGCGTTTCGAAGAATGGAGGTGATCTCATTGAGGGGGACTGACAGGGTAGATGCCGGAATGATCAGCCATGATCTTATTGAATGGTGGTGCAGGCTCGAAGGGCTGAATGGCCAACTCCTGCACCTATTTTCTATGTTTCTATGTTGTTTACCCTGGCTGGAGAGTCTATAACCAGGGGGGGGGGGGGGGGGGGGTCAGTCTCGGGATAAGGGGTCAGCCATTTAAGACTGAGATGAGGAGGAATTTCTTCACTCAGGTGGTGAATCTTTGGAAATCTCTGACCCAAAAGGCTGTGGATGCTAAATCATTGTGTATTCAAGGCTGTGATAGATTTTTCATTCTAAGGGAATCAAGGGATCTGGAGATCGAGCGGAAATGTGGAGTTGAAGGAATGGCGGAACAGGCTTGAGGGGCCGAACGGCTGGCCTACTCCTTCTCTTAATTCTTATGTTCTTATGCTGGAGCTTTCAAAGCTGAGATCACTAGATTTTTTATCGGGTAAGGGTATCGATGGATAAGGTGCAAAGGCAGATAAATGGAGTTGAGGTTACGGATCATTCACGATCTGATTGAATGGCGGAGCTGGCTCGAGAGGCCTACTCCTGTTCTTAGTGTGCCTAACCCCAAAAATGGTTCGACTCAAGCTGACGTTATTTTACAATATGAATAGCTAACATTCAGAATATGCTTTTTGTTGAAGTAATGATCTTCAAAATAAAATTGTGTGGAATAAAAAGACATTGATGTATTTTTTTTTAAAAAGAGAAGAAAAGGGAGTATTAATTTGAGAAGACAAAGGAAGAATTATTTTCAAATGCAGCTGCACATGGGTTTTCAGATGAAGTAGGTGCTAGGTTGCTGACAGGCTGGCATAGCACAGTTGACTACTTAGTGGATAATTTACTTCCAACAAAAAGCATATTCTGAATGTTAACTATTCATATTGTAAAATGTCAACTTCAGTCGAACCATTTTTGGGGTTAGGCACCTTAGGAACAGGAGTAGGTCCCTCGAGCCTGCTCCGCCTTTCAACCAGATCATGGTTGATCTGTAACCTCAACTCCATTTCTCCGTGAGTTTGGTGGAGGCCTGGGAGTAAATCATCTGCCCTACACAACTTGCATTAGTCCAGTGCCTACCAACGTGGGTTTGTACAGCACTTGCAGCATGGTAAAACCTCCCATAGAGCCGCATGATTGGGTGCTGGTTCTAAGCAGGTGTAGGGAGGGTGGATGGATGGATGGAGGAGGGACCAAAAGAGGTCAGTTTTAAGAGTTGGGGGAGAGTTAACAGCAAGACAATGGGATTTGGGAGGAATGTCCCAGAGTGTAGAAGCAAGACTTCTGAGTGGCAGAGCCTGAGGGGTGGGGAGGGGGGGGAAGGGCGGGGAAGGGCAGGGGTAACGAGCATCCAGCGAGAATTGGAAGAACGGAAGGTGTGAGCGGGGCGGGGGTGTAGGGCTGGTGGAACAGAGGACGAGCACATGAAGGAATTTGAAGATGTGCATTGCAAGATTGATGTGCAGAGGGAACGCGGAACCAAAGGAGGTTATCGAGGCAATATGTGAGCTGGATGTTGTGTGGAATGGCCTGCGGAGGGTAGGGTCATGCAGAAGTCGAAAATGTAGGCCAGAGAAGAGGGCATCAGAAAACAAGGTGACTGGAGATGACAAAGACATGATGGATGAGGGTCTCTGCAGCATTGAGGCTGGGGGCGGAGGAGAGGGCCGGGGGGGTTTTGGAGGTATAAGTTGGCAGGCACATTGAGGAACTGGAAGTAGGGTCGAGCTGATCTCTGAGGTGGTGTTCCGTCAGGTTCAGCTTGAGCTCACATCTGGGGAGACCCATTGGACAGCCCTGCTCGCGGTGGATGGGTGGCTGATGTGCAACGGTCACCACACGCTAAAAGGATCCACACACAGGCATCTTCCACTCTTTCAACTGGACTTCAGGACTGGAATATCGGGTCCTTCATTGAAACATCTGAGAACTCACGTGGAAGCAAGTCATCCTCGTTCGAGGGTCCGCCGATGATGATGATGATGGATGGGTGGGTGGGTCGGGGAGAGCCAACTGGAGACAGAGAATATTCCTAGTTTTATGGAACGCATGGGATCTGTATTGACCTTTGGAAGATGACATACGAGTCTTAGACATCAAATCGGGACGCCATCTCATCCAACAGCCCCATCAGCTGTGGACAGGTGTGTGAAGAGTGGGCAGGCTCAACTGGAGTGAAGGTTTTTTTATGGGACCAAAGAAATCAGTTTCCAGTTTTCCCACCAGTCCTGGGATTACAGAGTAGCAAGACCGAAATACCTGATAATGAAGAGCAGCAGTCAGCAAACTTAAAATCAGAGCCAGGCCATTCTGGGGTGATGCCAGGAGGCACTCCTTCACACAAAGGCTAGTTTTGGAACTCTCGACCCCAAAATGCTGTTGAGGTTGGGGCTCAATTCAAAATGTCAAAACTGAGATTGATAAGGTTTTTATTAGGCAAGGATGTAAAGGGTTATGGAACCAAGGCTGATAGATGGAATTAAGATACAGATCAGCAGTGATCTAATTGAATGGGGGAACAGGCTCGAGGGGCTGAAAGGCCCACTCCTGGTCCTATGACTTTAAGACAACTCAAGCATGGCGATCCGTGCACCATCATCATGACCAGCTGCTTTGAAATGGGGCCGTCCAATTATTCCATCCCCTGTGTGCTTGTAAGCTCTCGATTCAAGATGGCACATCTTCAAAAGAATAGGTTTCTACGAGTGTCAGCCGTGGCTCAGTGGGTAGCACCCTCGCCTCTGAGTCGGAAGGTCGTGGGTTCAAATCCCACTCCAGAGACTTCAGCACAGAAATCTAGGCTGACGCACCAGTGCAATGCTGAGGAGGTGCCGTCTTTCGGATGAGGCGTTAAACTGAGGCCCCCGTCTGCTCTCTCAGGTGGACGTCAAAGATGAGCAGAGGAGTTATCCCCCAGTGTCTTGGCCAATATTTGTTCCTCAATCAACATCACTAAAAACAGATTATCTGATCATTATCACATTGCTGTTTGTGGGCGCTTGCTGTGTGCGAAATGGCTGCTGCATTTGCCTACATTACAACAATGACTACATTTCAAAAAGTAATTTTTTTTGGGCTGTAAAGCGCTTTGGGACGTCTGGTGGTCGTGAAAGTCGCTATGTAAATGCAGGTCTTTCTTTACTTTTGAAAGTGCAACACAACAGGCATCTAGAAATAGCACTTGTTTGGCAAGCACTGAACAGCAGCTTCCCGTCAAACCAGCTCACATGACAAACTCAAAGCTTACCTTTCGTTTTAAACGCAAAATTGCAAAACTTGCACATGAAGGGTCGGAGGTCGGTGTGCGTGCGTATGTGCTTCTTCAGCATGCTGGGTTTTTTACAGCGGATTCCGCATTCCTCGCAGATGTATTTTCCTCGACCCCGCCCCCTCACATACACATAGTCTTCGTTGGATTTGTACCTTCAAGGAAAAAAGGAAATTTTAAAAAGAAAAATTCGAAGTTGCAAAGGACAATTATAAAGGCAGAAATATATACACTGCTAAACGACTCCAGAATCCTAACTGGTCTAACGGAATGCTCTCGCCGTCCATTTCAAGGTGCGTCCATTTCAATCTGTCGACTCTTGTTGCCCCGTGTTCGTAGAAATTTACAGCACGGAAGGAGGCCATATCGGCTCATTGTGTCCGTGCCGGCCGACCAAGAGCTATCCCGCCTAATCCCACTTTCCAGCTCTTGGTCCGTAGCCCTATAGGGTACGGCACTTCAAGTACCCATCTAAGTACTTTTTAAAATGCGGTGAGGGTTTCTGCCTCTACCACCCTTTCAGGCAATGAGTTCCAGACCCCCACCACCCTCTGGGTGAAGAAATTTCCCCTCAGAACCTCCTACCAATTACTTTAAATCTATGTCACCTGGTTGTTGATCCCTCTGCTAAGGGAAATAGGTCCTTCCTAACCACTCTATCCACGCCCCTCATTATTTTACACACGTCAATAAGGTCTTCCCTCAGCTTCCTCTGTTCTAAAGAAAAATAACCCCAGCCTATCCAATCCTTCCTCATAGCTAAAATGCTCCAGTCCAGGTAACATCCTCGTAAATCTCCTCTGCACCCTTTCCAGTGCAGTCACATCTTTCCTGTAATGTGGTGACCAGAACTGCAGGCAGTACTCGAGCTGTGACCTAACCAGTGTTTTTATACAGTTCAAGCATAACCTCACTGCTCGGCTAATAAAGGTAAGTATTCCGTGTGCCTTCTTAACCACCTTATCGACCAGGCCTGCTACCTTCAGGGATCTGTGGACATGCACTCCAAGGTCCCTTTGTTCCTCTACACTTCTCAGTATCCTACCATTTAATGTATGTTCCCTTGCCTTGTTAGCCCTCCCCACATATTTATGCTAGTTTGAGATAGCCTGGGATCAGGCATTTATAGCAGGACTCTTCCCTGCTGCCTTGACGATTGTGTAACCTCATGCTTGATACATCATCCGCGAAGATCTTGCGCTACTTTCGTTGGCTCCCGAAGAGGAGAGGCCGCTCTCCTGCTCCGTGTGTGGGCAGGGATTCGCTAATTCATCTCCCGTTTCTGACACACCAGCAGTATGAGGCTGCAGAGCGACTTGGATAGGTTAGGTGAGTGGGCAAATGCGTGGCAGATGAAGTATAATGTGGATAAATGTGAGGTTATCCACTTTGGTGGTAAAAACAGAGAGACAGACTATTATCTGAATGGTGACAGATTAGGAAAAGGGAAGGTGCAACGAGACCTGGGTGTCATGGTACATCAGTCATTGAAGGTTGGCATGCAGGTACAGCAGGCGGTTAAGAAAGCAAATGGCATGTTGGCCTTCATAGCGAGGGGATTTGAGTACAGGGGCAGGGAGGTGTTGCTACAGTTGTACAGGGCCTTGGTGAGGCCACACCTGGAGTATTGTGTACAGTTTTGGTCTCCTAACTTGAGGAAGGACATTCTTGCTATTGAGGGAGTGCAGCGAAGGTTCACCAGACTGATTCCCGGGATGGCGGGACTGACATATCAAGAAAGACTGGATCAACTGGGCTTGTATTCACTGGAGTTCAGAAGAGTGAGAGGGGACCTCATAGAAACGTTTAAAATTCTGACGGGTTTGGACAGGTTGGATGCAGGAAGAATGTTCCCAATGTTGGGGAAGTCCAGAACCAGGGGTCACAGTCTAAGGATAAGGGGTAAGCCATTTAGGACCGAGATAAGGAGAAACTTCTTCACCCAGAGAGTGGTGAACCTGTGGAATTCTCTACCACAGAAAGTAGTTGAGGCCAATTCACTAAATATATTCAAAAGGGAGTTAGATGAAGTCCTTACTACTCGGGGGATCAAGGGGTATGGCGTGAAAGCAGGAAGTGGGTACTGAAGTTTCATGTTCAGCCATGAACTCATTCAATGGCGGTGCAGGCTAGAAGGGCTGAATGGCCTGCTCCTGCACCTATTTTCTATGTTTCTATGTTTCTATGTTCACACAGGGAAGAGGTCATCCACCTGCTCCATGTGTGGGCAGGGATTCACTAATTTATCCAACCTTCTGACACACCAGCAAGTTAACATGGATTCTGCTGTTATCGTTATTGCTCACATCCAGGACTGAACCGTGTTCATTCTTGCAGTTGGGGGTGGATAACCCCTACAACTAGACCGCGGTTTAATATTCTGGGTAAATGTCAAATAAATCAAAGAGTGAAGGGTAAGACTTAATTTTGTTTCTGAAAAGGGGAGTAAAAATACTCCTGATTGTCACCCGCCTCCCCCTCCCCGATTGGAGTTTATTTTTACTTTTGTCAAAGGGAATTGGATAAATATTTGAAGCAGGAAAATTTGCAGGGCACTGGAGAAAGAGCGGGGCAGTGGGACTAATTGGATAGATCTTTCAAAGAGCCAGCAGCGGCACGATTAGCTAAAATAGCCTCCTATCATGCTGTACAATTCTATCCTGGCTTCCTCTTGGCTGCAGTGGTTCAGCTGGGACATTAGATCACTGCCCTCCTGAGTTTGGCTGGTGTTTTACCAGGTGGGAGTCTGTACAGGCACACCACCTCTAAACACTGTCAGTCAGTCAGTTATCGTGATTTCCAAAGTGTAGTCACCTACTGAGAAATTGCGTCCACTTGCTAAATTTGATCAGTATTTTCATTTGTCTCAGAAAATCATGAAAGTGGTACCAGCCTGCAATAAGACAGTTTAGCCAATCGTTCGTCCTTTTTTGGGGAATGACTATAGCCCAAACATAATTTTCTTTCGATAAAAGATTTTGGGACAAGATAAATGCAGATATAGCAATTTGCTACTCATAGCAACCAGTGCCATTCGCTACCCATAGCAACCAGTGCCATTCGCTACCCATAGCAACCAGTGCCGATCCCTGCCCATAGCAACCAGTTCCATTCACTGCCCATAGCAACCAGTGTCACTCACTGCCCATAGTAACCAGTGCTATTCACTGCCCATAGCAACCAGTGCCATTCATCGCACATAGCAACCAGTGCCACTCACTGCCCATAGCAACCAGTGCCATTCCCTGCCCATAGCAACCAGTGCCATTCGCATCCATAGCAACCAGTGCCACTCACTGCCCATAGCAACCAGTGCCACTCACTGCCCATAGAAACCAGTGCTATTCCCTACCCATAGCAACCAGTGCCATTCACTGCCCATAGCAACCAGAGCCACTCACTGCCCATAGCAACCAGTGCCACTCACTGCCCATAGCAACCAGTGCTATTCCTTACCCATAGCAACCAGTGCCATTCGCTACCCATAGCAACCAGTGCCACTCACTACCCATAGCAATCAGTGTCATTCATTGCCCATAGCAACCAGAGCTATTTGCTGCCGAGAGCAACCAGTGCCATTCACTACCCATAGCAACCAGTGCCACTCACTACCCGTAGGAGACCTAATAGGAAAGGTTTTATTAGAGTAGGCACAGAGCGAGAGTGTTTCCACTTGTGGTTAAAAGCAAAATTGATCCATGCTGGCATTTATGCTCCATAGGAGCCACTTTCCACCTTACTTCATCTAACCCTATCAGGATATCCTTCTGTTCCTTTCTCTCTCTCTCATGTATTTATCTAACTTCCCCTTAAATGCATCTACGCTATTTGCCCCAACTGCTCCCTGTTGGAGCAAGTTCCATATCTTTACCACCCTCTGGGTAAAGAAGTTTCTTCTGAATTCCATATTGGATTTATTAATGAGTATCTTATATTTATGGCCCCGCAGTTTTATTTTATTTGGTTCAACTGGCCCTGGATTGACAAACACTTTTGGGTCGGCAGTGAACCTTGAACTCGACACCAAAATTAAACTTTTGATTTGAGTCATACAAAAGGAAACACAGAAGGCACCACAGCTCCCAGCCCGAGAGGTTAGTGGAGAATACACCATCTGGTTGGCGGACACTCGATCTCTGCTGTGTGATTAGGTTGGCCGGTCACTGTGGAAATACATCTCATCTCAGCAGTCTTAGACAGGGGAAGGAAAAGCACCCAAGCCAGCCATGGCTCCTGCTCTCCATTGGTACCCAAACATCCAGGATTGCCCCTGGAGTCGAAGATTGATCTCCTGGACAGTGTTGAGAACAAAAACCCCCCGGGAGAAAAGCCACAGGGACGTTAAAGGTTGTGTTTCGTTTTTTTTACATTTTCTTTGAACACGTTTGTTTATTAGCTGTGAAATGAGCGGAAAAGGGGGGGAGAGGGGGGGGGGGGGAGAAAGGCTGTTTGGTTGACAGTCAAGAGTTATCCAATCGGGTCATGAGGAAAATCTCAGCGGGTCAGGCGGCATCTGTGGAGAGGAAGCAGAGTTAACGTTTGAAGGTCGATGACCCTTCGCAAGAAACTGGCGCGTGTTCCAGATTCCAGCATCCGCAGGATTTTTGCTTTTGTATTGGGTGATGAAGAACCGGCTCGCTTTCCGATTGGCCGTGGGTAAGCGGGGGGGCGCCATGAGACGGACATGTCGGCCCGACCAATGGCAGGGGGGGCGGGGGGCGGCTGGAGACAGGTCATGTGATGACACACATGACCCTCCGCTGGCAGGCAAGTCTAGGACCCGGGGGACACAACCTTAAAATCAGAGCTGGGCCAGCAGGAGTGGGGTTTGCAAGCACCTCTTCACGCCAAGGGTGGTAGGAGGGTGGATCTCTCTCCCACGTAAAGCTCAATTAATAATGTTAAATCTGAAATCGAGAAAAGATTTTCGCCGGACATAAAAGGATAAGGAGCCAAGAAGGGAGCGGGGAGGAGTTTAAGGTGCGGATCACCCGTGATTTCATTGAAGGGCGAAACAGGCTCGAGGGGGGCCTGAATGACCTCAATCCTGTTCCTGTGGCACCTCCAGCAATATGTCCAAGCAGAGCTGGCAAACGTACGTGATTGTGACGAACTCCCGATGTTTGAGCAATCTGCCGCAACTCACTGTGTGAATCTCTGAGAGGGGAGTGGGCCGCGGGCAATGTAACAGTTCAGGTTTTCATTCACTGAATATGGAACATATCCTCGTTGCTGGAGGGGACCTGCTCACAAGCAGCTCACAAACCAGCCATTAGTCGCACTGAGGCAATTCGGCGTTCGGTCGTCAAACACCGTGCCCTTTTACCTTAACCTTTGCGTGCAGAAAACCTGGCTCCGTTACAGGCGCACGGCACAGCTACTGCTGCCTGTCCCTTGTTCCCTCTTTCCTCATAAACAGTGGCTGATATTATTAAGTGGTTGCAGGCGCCAAGCGCGAACACTTGTGAACATGGTGTGTGCGTGTGTGTGTGTGTGTGTGTGTGTGTGTGCTCTCGTATGTGCGTGTTTGTGTGCGTAAGAGGATCGGAGCCCAGAAGCTGCACACACACACACACAGCGGGCCAAATCACACCCTCAGTCACACCACATTGAAACTGATGAGTCTGCCTCGCAGTGCGATTGCTCCTATATATAGCAGCACACGTGGGCAGATAGAATATCATGATACAACGCTTCATGTATGTCAACTGCCAAGCTGAATGACATCATGAAGACTGTGTTCAACATTCAATCGAGATAGCTGAACCTCACTGTTAAAAGCCGCAAGAGCCTAGATCTGCGCCCGCACCCCCCCCGCACCCCACACAACCATCAATTCTTGTAACTGCACACAAGCTGCCACATCGGCTACAACCTGTTTCACTGCAGTAATGCGGAGAGCTTCATAGGGTTTATACTGAGGACTTAAGATCAATGCAGCTTTTTTTTGTCTTTCTATCACATACAGGATAGCACAGCCAGAGGTGTGTCACAGGGCAGTGTCATTGCAAGAGGTCTAGGAGAATCACTCCCGGTCTTCACTGTGTGTTATCCTGTTCACAATTTAAACCAACTGAGCCCCTCACTGTGACACTGTCCTGTGACACTCCCCTCACTGTGACACTGTCCTGTGACACACCCCTCACTGTGACACTGTCCTGTGACACTCCCCTCACTGTGACACTGTCCTGTGACACTCCCCTCACTGTGACACTGTCCTGTGACACACCCCTCACTGTGACACTGTCCTGTGACACACCCCTCACTGTGGCACTGTCCTGTGACACACCCCTCACTGTGACACTGTCCTGTGACACACCCCTCACTGTGACACTGTCCTGTGATACACGCCTCACTGTGACACTGTCCTGTGACACACCCCTCACTGTGACACTGTCCTGTGACACCCCTTACTGTGACACTGTCCTGTGATACCCCCTCAATGTGACACTGTCCTGGGCACCCCCCTCACTGTGACACTGTCCTGTGACACCCCTCACTGTGACACTGTCATGTGACACCCCTCACTGTGACACTGTCCTGTGACACCACCCTCACTGTGACACTGTCCTGTGACACAGCCCCTCACTGTGACACTATCCTGTGACACCCCTCACTGTGACACTGTCCTGTGACACACCATAAACATAGAAACATAGAAAATAGGTGCAGGAGTAGGCCATTTGTCCCTTCGAGTCTGCACCACCATTCAATAAGATCATGGCTGATCATTCCCTCAGTACCCCTTTCCTGCTTTCTCTCTATACCCCTTGATCCCCTTAACCGTAAGGGCCATATCTAACTCCCTCTTGAATATAACCAATGAACTGGCATCAACAACTCTCTGCGCCAGGGAATTCCACAGGTCAACATTGAAGAAGTTTCTCCTCATCTCAGTCCTAAATGGCCTACCCCTTATCTTTAGACTATGTCCCCTGGTTCTGGACTTCCCCAACATCGAGAACATTCTTCCCGCATCTAACCTGTCCAGTCCCGTCAGGACTGTTTCTATGAGATCCCCTCTCATCCTTCTAAACGCCAGTGAATAAAAGCCCAGGTGATCCAGTCTTTCCTCTTATGACAGCCTAGCCATCCCTGGAATCAGTCTGGTGAACCTTCGCTGCACTCCCTCAAGAACATCCTTCCTCAGACTAGGAGACCAAAACTGAACACAATATTCCAGGTGAGGCCTCACCAAGGCCCTGTACAACTGCAATAAGACCTCCCTGCTCCTATATTCAAATCCCCTAGCTATGAAGGCCAACATACCATTTGCCTTCTTTACCGCCTGCTGTACCTGCGTGCCCACTTTCAGTGACTGATGAACCATGACACCCAGGTCTCATTGCACCTCCCCTTTTTCTAGTCTGCCGCCATCCAGATAATATTCTGCCTTCGTGTTTTTGCCCCTAAAATGGATAACCTCACATTTATCCACATTATACTGCATCTGCCATGTATTTGCCCACTCACCTAATCTGTCCAAGTCACCCTGCATCCTCTTAGCGTCCTCCTCACAGCTCACATCGCCACCCAGTTTAGTGTCATCCGCAAACTTGGAGATATTACGCTCTATTCCTTCATCCAAATCGTTAATATATATTGTAAAGAGCTGGTGTCCCAGCACTGAGCCCTGGCAGCACTCCACTAGTAACTGCCTGCCATTCTGAAAAGGACCCGTTTATCCCGACTCTCTGCTTCCTGTCTGCCAACCAGTTCTCTATCCATGTCAGTACATTACCCCCAACACCATGCGCTTTGATTTTGTACACTAATCTCTTGTGTGGGACCTTGTCAAAAGCCTTTTGAAAGTCCAAATACACCACATCCACTGGTTCTCCCTTGTCCACTCTACTAGTTACATAAACCATCTGAACACCTCATTGTGACACTGCCCTGTGACCCCCCCTCCTCGCTGTGTGTTATCCCTGGACACAATACAAACCACCTGAACCCCTTGCTGCGACAGTGCCCTGTGACACACAGCAAGAAATGAATCAAACCCAACTCCATGAGCTAGCCAGAGATGGAGCTAACCAGGAGGTCCACGAATAGATGGTAATACTGGAGGGAGAGAAAGAGGAAACACAAGGGAAATGTAAAAGGGGTTTCTGTCAGGTTACGGTGCCAAAACTTCTGCGCAGCTGAACTTCACACAACGCAAAACCAAGTGATTCAAAAAGTATTGAAAAATTCAAAATGTGAGAAGTTGGCATCCAAGACATTAAAAATCTTACGAATGATAAACAGATATAGATTAACAATATATGTTTTATAGTGCATGGGATGTTTACCCTCCATCGAAGATTTTGATCCTCGTGGGCTCAATTAGCTTGGTTTGATGGTCTTTATTGACACACATCTCCATCTTTTCCCTTTCCTTTTCAAAACTTCCTGCTGATTTCCTTCCAGCCCCATCACCATCACGCTGCGAAGATTCGTACCATTTAATCTGCAAAAGACAGATGGCATTTTGTTATTTTTTTTCTCTCTCTCGCCGGAGCTCAGATATAAACTTTTAACCCTTGCTTTCTCCACAGACAGTGAGGGGTAAAATCCAGGGAGAGAATGCAAATTCTCCAAGTCAGGATCAGAGAAGCCTACAGCACAGAAGGAGGCCGCTCGGCCCATCTTGTCTATGCTGGCTCTTTGAAAGAGCCGTTAGATAAATCCCTCCATTTTGTTTCCCCCCTTAAAATATTTATCCAATTCCCTCTTCAATTATATTTTTGAATATGATTCCAGATTTAATTTAATTCCAGATCATAACAACTTGCTCAGTAAAAAATCTCCCCTCGGATTTTTTTTCCAATTATATCTGTGTCCTTTCTGCCACTGAAAACAGGTTCATAGAATCATAGAAGCACGGAAGGAGGCCATTTCAGCCGATGATGGCCAACAAGAGGCTATCCAGCCGAATCCCACTTTCCAGCTCAAGCTCCGTAACCCTGCAGGTTACGGCACTTCAGGTGCATATCCATGTACTTTTTAAATGTGGTGAGGGTTTCTGCCTCTACCACCCTTTCAGGCCGTGAGTTCCAGACCCCCACCACCTTTTGCATGAAGAAATTTCCCCTCAAATCCCCTCTAAACCTTCTACCAATTACTTTACAGTTATTCTCCCTGGTTATTGACTCCTCTGCTAAGGGAAATAGGCCCTTTCTATCCACTATATCTAGGTCCCTCATAATTTTATACACCTCAATGCGGTCTCCCCTCAGCCTCCTCCATTCCAAGGAAAACAAACCCAGCCTATCCAATCTGTCCTCATAGCTTAGATTCTCCACTCCCGGCAACATCTTTGTAAATCTCCTCTGTACCCTCTCCAGTGCAATCACATCCTTTCTGTAATGTGGTGACCAGAACTGCGCGCAGTACTCCAGCTGTGACCTAACCAGTGTTTTATACAGTTCAAGCATAATCCCACTGCTCTTGCGTTCTATGCTTTGGCTAATAAAGGCAAGCATTCCATATGCCGTCTTAACCATCTTATCTATCTGGCCTGCTACTTTCAGTGATCTGTAGACATGCACTCCAAGGTCCCTTTGTTCCTCTATACTTCTCAGTGTCCTACCATTTAATGTGGATTACCTTTACTTGTTAGCCCTCCCCAAATGCAGTACCTCACACTTCTCTGGATTAAATTCCATTTGCCACTGTTCTGCCCATCTGACCAGTTAATTGATATCTTCCTGCAGTCTACAGCTTTCTTCTTCATTATCAACCACACAGCCGATTTTAGTGTCATCTGCAAACTTCTTAATCATACCCCCTATATTCAAGTCTAGATCATTGATGTGTATCACAAAAAGCAAGGGACCCAGTACTGAGCCCTGTGAAACCCAACTGGAAACATCCTTCTGGTCGCAAAACACCATCAACCATTACCCTTTGCTTCCTGCCTCTGAGCCAATTTTGGATCCCACTTGCCACTTTGCCCTGGATCCCATGGGCTTTTACTTTCCTGACCAGTCTGCCATGTGGGACCTAATCAAAAGCTTTGCTAAAATCCATATACACGACATCATTCGCTTTGCCCTCATTGACCCTCCTGGTTATCTCCTCGAAAAATTCAATCGTTAGTCAGACATGACCTTCCCTTAACAAATCCACGCTGACTGTTCTTGATTAATCCGTGTCTTTCTAAGTGAAGATTTATCCTGTCCTTCAGGAGTTTTTCCAATAATTTTCCCACCACCGAGGTTAGGCTGACTGGCCTGTAATTACTCGGTCTATCCCTTTCTCCCTTCTTAAACAAAGGTACCACATTAGCAGCCCTTCAGTCCTCTAGCACCACACCTGAAGCCAGAGAGAATTGGACAATGATGGTCAAAGCCTCTGCTATTTCCTCTTTTGCTTCGCTTAACAGCCTGAGATAAATTTCATCCAGGCCTGGAGACTTAACCACTTTCAAAGCTGCCAAACCTCTTAATACCTCCTCTCTCACTATGCTATTCCATCTAATATTTCACACTCCTCCTCCTTGATAGTAGTATCTGCATCGCCCCTCTCTTTTGTGAAAACAGAGGCAAAGTATTACTAAGAACCATACCCACATCTTCCGCCTCAACACACAGATTACCCTCATGGTCTCTAATAGGTCCTATCCCTTTCTTTAGTTATCCTCTTGCTCTCAATATATTTATAAAACATCTTTGGGTTTTCCTTGATTTTACTTGCCAAGAATTTTTCATGCTCTCTCTTTGATTTCCTAATATCCTTTTTAATTTCACCCTGGACTTTCTATACCCCTCCAGAGATTCTGCACTATTTAGCTCTCAGTATCTTTCATACGCTTCCTTTTTTCCTTTATCCTACCCTGTATGTCCCTCGACATCCAGGGGGCTCTAGATTTGTTAGTCCCTCCCTTTTTACCCAACTATTTACAATCTATATTAACAACTTGGAAGAAGGGACTGAGTGTAATGTAGCCAAGTTTGCTGACGATACAAAAATGGGAGGAAAAGCAATGTGTGAGGAGGACACAAAAAATCTGCAAAAGGACATAGACAGGATAAGTGAGTGGGCAAAAATTTGGCAAATGGAGTATAATGTTGGAAAGTGTGAGGTCATGCACTTTGGCAGAAAAAATCAAAGAGCAAGTTATTATTTAAATGGGGAAAGATTGCAAAGTGCCGCAGTACAAGCCAATTTATAACTCACCATTTTTTTTCTTTAAAATTATCTCCTTTGGAGATATTATTCAATTTTACCAAACCTATAGTCTTCAATTGGTGAATTCAGAAAAATTATTAAATATTTAAAAAAATCAATTTCTTCTACAATTAAATAAAAACACAATAAAAATATTTATCAAACACAGCACTTGTTATTTGAAAGGCACTCGTACATTTGCATGTGCATGAAACATAAAAGGATATTATGCAGGTACAGCAGGAAGGTCAATGATATCTTGGCCTTTATTGCAAAGGGGATGGAGTATAAAAGCAGGGAAGTCTTGCTAAAGCTATACAAGGTATTGGTGAGGCCACACCTGGAATACTTTGTGCAGTTTTGGTTTCCATATTTACGAAAGGATATGCTTTCTTTGGAGGCAGTTCAGAGAAGGTTCACTAGGTTGATTCTAGGGATGAGGGGGTTGACTTTTGAAGAAAGGTTGAGTAGGTTGGGCCTCTACTCATTGGAATTCAGAAGAATGAGAGGTGATCTTATCAAAATGTATAAGATTATGAGGGGGCTTGACAAGTTGGATGCAGAGAGGATGTTTCCACTGATGGGGGAGACTAGAACTAGGGGGGATGATCTTAGAATAAGGGGCTGCCAATTTAAAATAGAGATGAGGAGGAATTTCTTCTCTCAGAGGGTTGTAAAACTGTGGAATTCGCTGCCTCAGAGAGCTGTTGAAGCTGAGACATTGAATAAATTTAAGACAGAAATAGACAGTTTCTTAAACGATAAGGGGATAAGGGGTTATGGAGAACAGGCGGGGAAGTGGAGCTGAGTCCATGATCAGATCAGCCATGATCTTATTGAATGGCGGAGCAGGCTCGAGGGGCCGTATGGCCTACTCCTGTTCCTATTTCTTATGGTCTTATGTTTTCTTTAAGGGCACATATTTGCCTGAACCCTACGGACCTCCTCCTTGACTGCCTCCCATTGCTCTGACACTGATTTACCTTACAGCAGCTGATTCCAGTCCACTATGGCCAACTCACCTCTCAGCTTAACAAAGTTGGCTTTCCCCAATTTAGAACTTTTATTCCTATTCTATCCTTGTCCTTTTCCATAACTACCTTAAATCTAACTGAATTATGGTCACCAGCACCTAAATGCTCTCCCACTGATACCCCTTCCACCTGCCCAGTTTCATTCACTAAAACTAAATCCAGAATCGCCCCCTCCCGTGTTGGGCTTGCTGCATATTGGCTAAAAAAGTTCTCTTGAATGCATTTTAGGAATTCCGCACCCTCTATATCCTTCACATTAATTCTATCCCAGTTAATATTAGGGTAGTTGAAATCCCCTACTATTACTGTCCTATAGATTTTGCACTTCTTATTTACTCGATCAAAACCCTTCATGATTTTGAACACCTCTATTGAGTCTCCCCTTAACTTTCTCTGCTCAAAGGAGAACAACATAGGTTTGTCCAGTTTCTCCACGTAACTGAAGTCCCTCATCCCTGGTATTATTCTACCAGATCTACTCTGCAACTTCTCCAAGGCTGTGACTTGCTTCCTAAGTGTGGTGCACAGAATTGGATACAGTACTTTAGCTGGGAACCAACCAATTATTTTAATAAAGGTTCAGCATAACTTCCTTGCTTTTGTACTCTATGCCTCAATTTATAAAGCCCAGGACCCCCTGTGCCTTTTTTAAGGGCCTTCTCGCCTCAGCTTATCCGCTGCTGAAGCCCTCATCCATGCCTTTGTTACCTCTAGACTTGACTATTCCAATGCACTCCTGGTCGGCCTCCCACATTCTACCCAACATAAACTAGTGGTGATCCAAAGCTTGGCTGCCCGTGTCCCATCTCACACCGAGTCCCGCTCGCCCATCACCCCTGTGCTTGCTGACTTCCATTGGCTCCCGGGTAAGCAATGCCTAGATTTCAAAATTCTCACCCTTATTTACAAATCTCTTCATGGCCTTGCCCCTCCCTATCTCTGTAATCGCCCCACAGCCCCCCCACCGAGATGTCTGCACTCCTCTAATTCTGCCCTCTTGAGCATCCCCCGATTATAATCGATCAACCATCGGCGGCTGTTGCCTGGGCCCCAAGCTCTGGAACTCCCTGCCTTAAACCTCTCCGCCTCTCTTTTCTCCTTCAAGACGCTCCTTAAAACCTTTTGGCCATCTGCGCTAATTTCTACTTATGCGGCTCGGTGTCAAGTTTCTCTCTCATGATACTGCTGTGAAGCCCCTTGGGACGTTTCACTACATTAAAGGCGCGATATAAATACAAGTTTGTCCAGTTTCTCCACGTAGCTAAAGTCCCTCATCCCTGGTATTATTCTAGTACACCTCCTCTGTAACCTCGCCAGGGCTGTGACTCGCTTTGTAAAGTGTGGTGACCAGAACTGGACACAGTACAGCAGCTGGGGACCAAGCAGTAATATTAACAAACGGTTTAGCACAACTTCCTTGCTGTTGTACTCTCAATGCATCAAGCCCAGGATCCCCTGTGCCTTTTTTAAGGGCCTTCTCAAGCTGTCCTGCCACCTTCAATGGTGCGTGTATCTCCACACCGCACGCCCCCACCCCCTACCCCAGATCGCTTTGATCCTGCACCCTCCGCCCAGCCCACCCCCCTTCTTTTTTACGATAGTTATAAAAAAATAATTCTTACCTGAGCTAGTCTCTGCTTCCAACTGCTGGAAGCCACGAGCCTCCCGGAACTGGGCCAGCTGAGCGCAGACATGATGTAAAGCTCCCTGCTCGCCTTCTGCTTGGATCGTAGGAGGGCCAAGGCGACTTTGGTGGGGGTCCCGGGCGGGTTGGGGTTGTACGAGCTGATGCACCAGGTGGTGTACAGGGAGGACTTGGCGACCGTCTGGCGGGCGTGGTTGGGCTTGGTGTAGTTGAGAAAGCACCAGCTGACGCTGGTGGAGGTGCGGAGGCTGGGGAACTGCAGAAACTGCTGGAGGTCGGCGACGTCGGTCAGCAGGATGGTGCCGCCCGCCACCGTCCCGCCCTGGCTGGCCGGCACCTGGACCAGCATGCTGATGGGGAAGCGCTGGGCCTGCGGGTCAGAGGCGGCCTCAGCCGGCGAGGCGGGGGCCCGCTGGGGGCTCTCGGCCTCCACGCTGTCCTGCGACTCCATGTCGCTGCACTGGCTGGAAAACGGCCGCTCCTCGGACGGGATGGACTCCAGCGTCGGAAGGCCGTGCCGGGGCCTGAAGTCGTGCAGGGAGGAGGAGGAGGAGGAGGAGGAGGAAGAGGAGGAAGAGGACGGAGATGAGCGGCCTTCTTTCAGCTCGGTCGTGCAGTACTGCCGCACCAGTTGGGGCTTCGGCGGCTTGGGGGCGCCCTGCGCCAAGCTGGCCGTGGGGACGTTCGACTCGTGGAGACTCAACTTCTCCAGCATCTGCCCGCAGATTTTCTCCTCCTTGATGCGCTTCTGCTGCTTGGTCTCCATGAAGAGCTCCAGGCTGCTGGCCGGCGACAGCATGCGCTTGCTGCTGCCGATGGACGCGGGGGCGTCGGCATTGCTGGACAGGTTGAGGCTGAGCGGCACCGTGGCCTCCATGCGGCCCGCCAGCGGGCCGGGCAGCCTCCACTGCGGGTACTGCAGCAGGCCCCGGCGCTGGGCGGCCAGGGCGTGGGCCAGCTGCTGGCCCATCCCCTGCACGGCCGTGGTGCTGACCAGCGTGCCCCTGGGCAAGTAGTCCTCCACCTTGCACATGACGATGGCGCTGCCCCCCGACAGTGCCCGGGCGCCCGGCAGGTGGGAGACGCTGGTGTAGGTCACGCTGCCGTAGGTGGGCACGTGGGCCTGGATCCGGACGGGCACCACCAGTGCGGGCGGACGGTGGGGCGGGGGCGCGCCGCCGCGATCCAGCTGGAGTTTGGCCCGGCGGCTGGGGGAATGCTGCGGGGAGACGCGGGGCGAGGGGTCCGGCTCCCGCGGGCCCGCCCGCCCCTGGGGCCTCCAGTCGGCTGGGGGGCCCTGATGGGCCGCGTGCGGTGCGGGCCCAGCGCCGGCCGGATGCGGGAACGGGGCGCGCTGGGCGGCGTAGAGGTCGGAGGTCGGAAGCTCGACTGGCGGCTGACCCAGGGCGTAGGGCACCTGGCGCTGCGGGTGCGGCGGCTGATGATGGAGGTAGTGGTGCCAGGGCTGGTGGAAGTCCGGGGGCAGCTCGCCATCGCCGGGCGCTGGGCAGGCCTGCTTGAGTCCGTCGTCAGGCGCCGCCGGGGACGGCGAGCGGTGGCGGGGTCCGCGGGCGTGGGGGGGGCCACTCAGGCCCAGCTGCATCTGTTCGGCCGGCTCCAAGCCCGGCTCCGGCTGGGAGTTCTCAGAGTACCCGCTCAGCGAGGCCTGGCGCACCAGGAAGCACCGCCTCCTCTCCTTGGCGACGGGCGAGGGGGCCCGGGGTGGGCCGGGGCCCGCCGACAGGTTGCCGTAGTCGAAGGACTTGCTCCGGGCCTCCGTCATCTCCACGCAGGGCTGGCAGGGGGCCTGCTCGGAGGCCGAGCGTCGCATCTCCTTCTGCTGGTGGCTCATGGGGCTGATGCCGTAGGGCACCGTCAGGTACTCGGCCGGCCGGCCTGGGTCCTCGGCCTTGACGGGGCCGGCCGGCCTGCCCGCCTCCTCCCGCTCCAGTGACAGCGAGAAGCTGGAGCTGTGCGACCAGTTGCTCTCCTGGCTGGGGCTGCGGGACAGGGGGCCCGACTCGAAGCTGGACTCCCCCGACGAGCACTCCAGGTCGGCCAGCCGCAGGCGTTTCTTCTTGGGCGGCAGCTTCTCCGCCGGCAGCTGGGACAGCGTCTCACTGCGCTGCGGCCACTGGAACTCCTCGGCCATCTTCTCCGACTCCTTGGCCATTGCCGTAGCCGCCGTCGGCGTCGGATCCGGCTCCCGCTCGGGCTTGTCGGGCTCCTCGGTCACGCGGATCTCAGGCACCTGGATGTTGTGCTGACGCACCAGCTTGGGCGGCGGCGGCGGCAAGGGCGCAGACTGCCGCTCGGCCGCCTCCTGGCCCGGCGCGGGTTCGGCGGCCGGGGCCTCGCACGGCGCGGGATGCTGCTGTGCCGGGAGCAGCTCCATCGACTCCGCCCGCTCGAAGGAGCTGGGCCTGCTCAGGGAGTTGGTGTGCTGGATGACGGAGATCTCGTTGCCCGCCGCCCGCCGGCCACCATCCGCCGCCGGCAAACTGGCCCAGGCCTCGGCCGGGGCCGGCGCGTCCTCCGGCCCCGGCGCCTCTCGGTCTTCCGTGGTGCCCCTTGGAGAGCCGAGCAGGCCGGCGGCGATCACGGTGGCCACGGAGGCGGTCCGGGAGACGGGCTCCTGGTCGAGGGATGCGCACTCGCTTTTGGCATCACCCATCGAGGCCAGCGACGTGGTGGAGCCGCCGTACGGGCTGCCGTAGTCACCGGCAACATCGTCCTCGTCCCCCACGCTCTTTTCTTTCCTCCGTTTCCTGAAGGGCAGGTTCTCCAGCCCCGGGCCGGACTTGTAGTGCACAATCTGCGGGTGGGCCCCGTACTCTGGGCACCCCTCGCCGGCTGATTTGAGGACGATGGTCTTCGCCCTGGGCGCGTGAGCCTGGGCGCAGTAGAACTTCCGGTGGGCCTCGAAGTTGTCCCAGATTTGGTACTTGATGCCGCAGATTTCGCACTCGTACACCGCGCCTTTGCCCTTGGGCGCTTTCCTCACCAGGGCCGAGTGGTCGCCCTCGCCGCTCTCCCCCGCCCCCTCCTCCTCCGGCTTGGCGCAGGGCGCCGCATGGGCGCTCTTCGGGGGGCCGTAGGCCGGCTCCAGGTCATCGGAGGAGGAGGAGCAGCAGCCCGCCAGTGGGTGGCCCTCGATCCCGGGGAACAGCTCGATGGCGGTCTGCCTCTTCAACATGCGCTGATGCGGCAGGGCCCCGGAGCCGCCGTGGAAGACGTCCTCGGAGGCGCTCATCCGCTCGTCGAAGGAGTGGCTGCCCCTCAGCACCTGCGGGAGGCCCAGCCCGTTGCCCGACGATATCGGCATCGAGTTGCTCCTGGTCAGCGGCGCGCTGTCGGACAGGTCGGACGGGACGGCCAGGAGGGCCTTCTCGGCGCGCCGGGAGCCGAGGCAGCACGGTTTGGCCTCCCCCACGAGAGGTTCCATCAGCACTTGGTGCTTCTGGAACTCGTTGCTGTCGCCCCGGCACAGGGAGAACTTCCTGGGCTTGACGGTGTTGAGTTGGCTGGGGTCGACCATGACTTCGTTGTGCGTGATCAGCTGAATGATGTGTTCCTCGATGAGCTTCTCGAAGTCCGGCTTCACGCCGGGGTTGGGGAGCAGGCTGGTCTTGTCGGCGAAGCCCATCAGGTGAGGCTCCTGGGCCGCCATGTTGGCGGCCAGCGACCGCGGGGCGAGCCGGGCGAATTTCCCAAATATGATTTCCGCGTAGGACTTGGCGTTGGTGTTGGGCGGGCTGATCTGTTGCTCGGCGCTCTCGGAGCGGGAGAAGTAGCCCGAGTCGGTGCTGCCCTTACTGTGAGGGCTCAGGAGGTTGAGGGATTGCTCACTGTCCTGCCCCCGCTTCTCGCTCAGCCTCAGCGCGAGTCTTTGCTTGATGGTGTGCGGCCCGCCGTATTTGCGGGCCAGGCCCGGGCTCTGGGCGGGCTCGCTTTTGATGAACGGCGGGCTCTCGGTCTGAGTCGTGACTCCGCCTTTGGGGACGATGAGAATGGGCACTTTGATCGGCCCGGCGGCAGGCTCCTCGCCAAAGACGTCAGAGTCCGAGCTGTGCTTCTGGCCGCAGGCGCTCATCATCGGAGCCCTCTCGGCTTTGGGCGAGCGGCAGGGGGCGAACTTCACGTCCTCGGCGCTGTCCGCGTCCGCCTCGGCCGGCGACCCCCGGTCCACGCAGATCTCCTCGTCCGTGTCGGTGCTCTCGTCGCCCTCGGAGGGGAGCTCGGGCCCCTCGCCGGCTGCCCCCGGCCCGAGCTCGGTCTCCGACCGGCCCGCCACCTCCGCCACCGACACCAGCCCCGCCTTGATCGCGTGGGCGTGGGACTTGCGGTGCTTGTACAGGTTGCTCTTGGTCTTGAAGGAGAAGCCGCAGGGGGCGCAGGGATAGGGCCGCTCGCCGGTGTGCGAACGGATGTGCTTCTTCAGCACGCTGGGCTTGGCGCACGCCCGTCCACAGTACTGGCAGATGTGCTTGCCCGGTTTCTTGGGCTTCTTGTCCTTGCGCGGCGCCTCGTCCCGCGGGCCCAGCAGCGCCGGGGGGTAGTGGCGGTAGCCAGGCGGCAGGGGAGGGGCGGCGGTGGCGGCTGAGGAGGGCTTGCTGGCCAGGGGGTGGGGGCGGGGCTGGAGGGGGAGGAAGGCCTCGGGCGGCCCCGGCTCCGTCGGGCCGGCAAAGGGCCAGGGGCGGCCGTCCGGGCCCGGCTCGGGGGCCGGCTGCGGGTAGCCGGGCTGGCGGGCAAAGTGCGGGAAGGAGGGGGCGTAGCGATAGGGGCCGCCCAGCAGGTGGTGGTGGTGGTGCTGGTGCTGGTGGTGGTGGGGCTGGTGGTGGTGCCGGGGGTCCTCGGCGGGGGGCGGAAGCTTTGGCGGGTAGTAGGGCGGCGCGGGCCCCCCGGCGCCCGCCTGGCCGGGGTCCGCCGCCCGTCTCTGCCCCGCCGGGTCGGCAAACGTGCCGGGCTGCATGAGGGCAGGAGCTCCTCGCTCCCTGCCATCGGGACCCGCGGGGCCGGCGTCCTTGGCTGCGCTCAGCATCGTGCATTTGGGCTCCATCTCGACCAGGAGGGCGGCAAGTGCCAGATTGCCAGGAGATGCGCCAACTGCATCTAGAGCCGGGCGCGCTGGAGCCCGGACGCTGCCATTGGTCACGAGGCGCGGGCGTGGGCACAAACTGTCTCCGGGTCTGCTCGGTGAAGTCGCTGCAGGAGGTCGTCAATGAACATCAAACTAAAGTGCAATCAGAGGGGCTCGCCTGTTCACAAAGTTCCCTTCACCGGACACCCGTGTGCAGTCTGTTCTCTCCAACCAAAGTGCGTGGCAAGGTTACGCGGACAACTTTTCAAACACTATTTTCCTCGCTGCGTGCGCAGCATCTTCACTGTGAATTGTTCCGTCTTTTCCATGATTAAGAACCCGCGTTCTTTTCAGTAGGCACGGGGGAATGCAAGCGACGCTCCCTTTTTTCGCCGTTCCCGTAACATCACTAAATCTGCCCCGAGTAGATGAATTCCCGCCCCTGGCGGTATTCCGGCGAACGAGGCCTTTTCTCTGAAGCTTCCTTCCCAGGTGTCAGGAGAGGGTTTTTATTTTAATGGCTTCCTGCAAAGGGGAAAAGAAACACAGGCGTCAGCTGGTACAATAACTGCCATAATAATTCCTCAGAATTGTTTTAACACAGGCGCCAACTGGTAGCACTCTCGCCTCCGAGTCAGAAGGTCAAAGCAAAGCCTCCTTGGTAAAGTGCAACATTCCCACCGACAGCTGGGAGTCCCTGGCCAAAGACCGCCCTAAGTGGAGGAAGAGCATCCGGGAGGGGCGCTGAGCACCTCGAGTCTCGTCGCCGAGAGCATGCAGAAAGCAAGCGCAGGCAGCGGCAGGAGCGTGCGGCAAACCAGACTCCCCACCCACCCTTTCCTTCAACCACTGACTGCCCCACCTGTGACAGAGACTGTAATTCCCGAATTGGACTGTTCAGTCACCTGAGAACTCACTTTTGGAGTGGAAGCAAGTCTTCCTCGATTTCGAGGGACTGTCTATGATGATGATGGGTTTGAGTCCCACGCCAGACACTTTAGCACAAAATCTAGGCTGACACTCCAGTTTAGTGATGTTGGCTGAGGGATAAATAGTTATTTTTTTTTTTACTTTTAAAATAATTTTGTTTCTCGGTTCGCTGGGTGTGTGATATATGCAGCAATCAACATGGGCGTCACATTATAGTCAAGAGCACAAGAACATAAGTATTAGGAGCAGGAGTCGGCCATATAGACCCTCGAGCCTGCTCCACCATTCAATAAGATCACGGATCATTGAAACATATAAGATTCTGAGGGGGATTGACAGGACAGGGCTGAGAGGTTGTTTCCAACGTAGGCTGGGGAGTCTATAACTAGGGGGCATAGGCTCAGGATCAGGGGTCGATTATTTAAGACTGAGATGAGGAGGAATTTCTTGACTCAGAGGGTTGTGAATCTTTGGAAGTCTCTACCCTAGAAGGCATTTGTTAGCCTTTATTGCAAGGGGGATAGAGTATAAAAGCAGAGAAGTCCTGCTACAACTGTACAGGGTATTGGTGAGGCCACACCTGGAGTACTGCGTACAGTTTTGGTCTCCGTATTTAAGGAAGGATATACTTGCATTGGAGGCTGTTCATAGAAGGTTCACTAAGTTGATTCCGGAGATGAGGGGGTTGACTTATGAGGATAGGTTGAGGAGGTTGGGCCTATACACATTGGAGTTCAGAAGAATGAGAGGTGATCTTATCGAAACATATAAGATGAGGGGGCTCGACATGATGGATGCAGAGAGGATATTTCCACTCATAGGGGAAATTAAAACTAGGGGACATAGTCTTAGAATAAGAGGCTGCCCATTTAAAACTGAGATGAGGAGAAATTTCTTCTCTCAGAGGGTTGTAAATCTATGGAATTCTCTGCCCCAGAGAGCTGTGGAGGCTGGGTCATTGAATATATTTAAAGCGGCGATAGACAGATTTTTGAGCGCTAAGGGTTATGGGGAGCGGGCAGGGAAGTGGAGCTGAGTCCATGATCAGATCAGCCATGATCTTATTGAATGGTGGAGCAGGCTCGAGGCCTACTCCTGCTCCTATTTCTTATGTTCTCATGTTCTTATGGCTGATCTTCTACCTCAACTCCACTTTCCCGCCTGATCTCCATAACCCTTGATACGGAAGAGTCACACTAGTGGGATAAAAGGTGCTGTACAGAGATTGGTCCAAGGATGGGATAGGCGCTTTTATTGTGCATCTAATCGCACAGCCCTGGAACGAACACTGTCCCAATCCCTGCAGTTAGCATCCCTCACTTCCACAAGTCACAAGCAAATTGCGGTAATCTGTTACCTGTTGATCCTTCGAGTTCCACTTCAGTTTTGTAATCCCAACACTCCCTTATCGTGCCATCAGATTTATCTGAAAAAGATTAAACAGAGAGCCTGTAAGAATAAGCTTTACAATTGAGACCAGCTTTGTGAGATTTAACACAAACAATTAGACAGAGGGGCACCTATCACCAATTGTTGGATGGCGAGTGATTAGATCGCAGGTTCCTGTGTAAACACTAAACAAAATCTCACACACGCTCGGACATTCTCAAATAAACTTCTCTTGTGTAACAACCTGCTTCATTGAAAGTAGTACAAGTTCAAATAACAGTTCATAATATATAACACACACCAGTTTATTACAGGTTGAACCTCTCAAATGGTTCTATAATTGGTCAACCTCCGCAGCCTCCAGGCCAGATCAAAGGCCTTCCCATCCTCTGTCATTGAACTCCAGTACGTGGACGACGCTGGCTTCTGCGCACACTCAGAGGCTGAACTCAAAGCCATCGTCAACATCTTCACCGAGACGTACGAGAGCAAGGGCCTTACGCTAAACCTCCACCAACCTGACCCCGCCACACAGCACTGCCTGACCCTGCCACACACAGCACTGCCCCCAGGTGATCAAAATCCACAACGTCGTTGTCAGCAGCGTTGTCAGCAGTGGGTGAATCGGGACTAAATGCTGTGCAGTAGCCTTCCGTGCAGCAACATGCGCAAACCCAGTCTCGGGGCCGGGACGCCATATTGTGAGGCAACGTTCAATAAAGCAAAGCGGAGAAGGAGCGTGGCGGGAGTTCTGGAGCCGGAGAGTGGTGGAGGCAGTCAGGGGCATGAACTGTCATCGAGACCCGGTAAGTCGAAGGTCGGCGTGACCTCCCGTCATCCGGCAAATTCTCTTGTCCGGCACAGGCCAGGTTCCGAGGGTGCTGGATAAAGGAGGTACTTTGGCTTTGGAGACTTTTACCAATGGTAGAAGCACTGATATCTTCAGCACTGAAGAGTGGATACAGAGAGAGTGTTTCCACTTGTGGAGAAGAGCATAACTAGAGGCCATCAATATAAGATCGTCACTAATAAATCCAATAGGGAATTCAGAAGAAACCGCTTTACCCAGAGAATGTGGAACTCGCTACCATAGGGAGTGGTTGAGGCAAATGGTGTAGATGCATTTAAGGGGAGGCTGGACAAGCGTATGAGGGAGAGGGGAATAGAGGACCAAAAGCTTTGTCAAAGAGCTAGCTTTTAAGGAGAATCTTAAAAGAGGAGAGAGGTGGAGAGATTTAGGGAAAGAATTCCAGAGCTTGGGGCCCAGGCAGCTGAAAGCACGGCCACCGATGGTGGAGTAATTATAATAGGGGGTGTGCAAGAGTCCATAATTGGAGGAGTGCAGAGATCTCGGAGGGTTGGAGGGCAGCAGGAAGTTACAGAGATACGGTTCCATGTTTCTCTCTCCTGCGGCTGCTGAATATTATCTCCTCTTACGTCATGCAGTACTTATTCTGGCTAGATCCCTTTCTGTTCCATTTCTAGAGATCCAGTAGTTTACGGTCACCCTAGACAGCATTTGATAAGCTCTCTCTCTGTCCTTATCCAAAGGTCAACAGTATCTCTACTGTAGTAGGTTGGGTGTGATAGAAATACCCATAATAGATCTGATCCCCTTCAGCATCAGGCCCCAAAAGACAATCCTTTTTTGATAGGTCAACCCCACTTCCCTGCCTTCTCAACCCATTCCCCAATCCCTTTCTCTCTCCAGAAACATACCTAGAATTATACAAGGACATCTCTCTGCAGCAATCTGAATTAGAGGCAGAAGGTCGTGTGAAGAAACCTCCAGGACTCTGTCCATCTGATTTCCCATTCTACTCCTAACTTCCTTTAAATTTGCTATTTGAACCCTTCATCACTTTAAACATTCGCTTTAAAATCTTCAATTAAGCCGCCTCAAAGTCTCTAAAGTATGGATGGTAAGTCTACTCCATGGACTAGAGCACAAAAATATAGGCTGACACTCCAATGCAGTGCTGTGGGAGTGCTGCACTGTCAGAGGTGCCAACTTTCGGAGGAGAAGTTAAACCGAGGCCCCGCCTGCTCTCTGAGGAGGATGTAAAAGATCCTGCGGCACTATTTCGAAGAAGAGCAGGGGAGTTATCCCCGGTGTCCTGGCAAATATTTATCTCTCAATCAACATCACTTTAAAAAAAAAGGATTATTGGGTCATTATCACATTGCTGTTTGTGGGAGCTTGCTGTGCGCAAATTGGCTGCTTTGTTTCCTATATTACTACAGTGACTACACTTCAAAAAGTGCTTCATTGGCTGTAAAGCGCTTTGTGACATCCTGAGGTCATGGAAGGCACTATATAAAGGGACATCATTCTCTTCTTTCTACACCTGAAATGTCCATCGGTGCAGGCTCGAAGGGCCGAATGGCCTACTCCTGCACCTATTTTCTATGTTTCTATGTCTTTTCCCTTTGCAAGTGCTGGTAGACCTGCTGTATATACCCAGTATTTGCTGTTTTTGTTTCATATACTCAGTGTTTGCAGTTTTGTATACAGATATATCTCTGAGGAAGTGAGGGGAAATCACCAGAGATGAAACAGCAGTGTTCAAGGAATTCCACAACAAAGGAAGTGTTTAATAGGCGTTCATTGGAATTTGAGGAACTGCCTAACAAAGGAAGCATTTAACCGAGGTCAAAGTTAAACCCAGAAACCCTTCAGGCAACAGCTCAACATGTCCCTACCAAAACAAGTCATCAGATTGTTTGACTTAAAAGTCTCCTTTGCACTTTATCCCTGCCTTTGGAAAGACAGGGCTGCACCAGAAAAAGACTTGCATTTATGTTTATGCAGCACCTTCCACGACCACCAGACGTCTCAAAGCGCTTTACAGCCAATGAAGTACTTTTGGAGTGCAGTCACTGTTGTAGATCTAATGAAAGAGATAGTGTACTGGACATGGGAACACAGGAACAGGATTAAGCCGCTCAACCCGCGAGCCCGTTCCACCACTCAATTAGTTTCTGTCTGATCTGTATCTTAACTCCATCTACCCGCCTTCGTTCTGTGTCCATTAATACCCTTCCTAACATTCATCTTTCAATAGGACAGACGCACCAACGTTAGCGTCCTCGACCAAGCCAACAGCCCCAGCATCGAAGCACTGACCACACTCGACCAGCTCCGTTGGGCGGGCCACATTGTTCGCATGCCTGACACAAGACTCCCAAAGCAAACGCTCTACTCGGAACTCCTACACGGCAAGCGAGCCCCAGGTGGGCAGAGGAAACGTTTCAAGGGCGCCCTCAAAGCCTCCTTGATAAAATGCAACATCCCCATCAACACCTGGGAGTCCCTGGCCAAAGACCACCCTAAGTGGAGGAAGTGCATCCGGGAGGGCCCTGAGCACCTCGGGTCTCGTCGCCGAGAGCATGCAGAAAGCAAGCGCAGGCAGCGGAAGGAGCGTGCGGCAAACCAGACTCCCCACCCACCCTTTCCTCCAACCACTGTCTGTCCCACTTGTGACAGAGACTGTGTTGGACTGTTCAGTCACCTGAGAACTCATTTTGAGAGTGGAAGCAAGTCTTGATGATGATCAATTTTAGCTTTGAAATGTTTTAATTGACCCCCGACCTCAACAGCTTTTTGGGGAAGAGGGTTCCAGATTTGCACTAACCTTTGTGTGAAGAAGTGCTTCCTGACATCACTCCTGGTTCTGGACTCCTCCCACCAGAGGAAATAATTTTTCTCCACCTATCCCATCAAATCCTTGAAACACCTCAATTAGATCACCCCTAAATCTTCCATTGTCGAGGAATATAAGCCTAGTCTATGCAACCTGCCTTCATAACATTACCCTTTAAGCCCTGTAGTCCCCGGGATGCCAGAATTGATGGTCGCCTCCAGATAGAGGGAGATGCATCTTACCCTGTGTCAGTACCAAAGCACTCGTCATTCAGCCCTGCTCATTACAACCACAAAAAAGGCCTGTGCCCTGAATGGAACAAGAAGTGGTGAGATCATGGTGATCATCATCATCATAGGCAGTCCCTCAAAATCGAGGAAGACTTGCTTCCACTCTAAAAGTGAGTTCTCAGGTTGACTGAACAGTCCAATACAGGAATTACAGTCTCCGTCACAGGTGGGGCAGACAGTGGTTGGAGGAAAGGGTGGGTGGGGAGTCTGGTTTGCCGCACGCTCCTTCTGCTGCCTGCGCTTTGATATCTGCATGCTCTCGGCGACGTGGCCTTAATCTCCTTAAGCGAGACTCTGCCTTTGAAACGAATGTCCTCGACTCCATCCCGCAGCATGCTACCCGCCACCACCTCAGCAAAACCGCAGCCCTGCACGAGGTAGAAAAGGCCATCCGTCAGCTCAAGAACAACAAGGCACGGGGGCGGATGGAATCCCCGCTGAGGTGCTAAAGTATGGCGGAGAGGCACAATTGACGCGAATGCAGGACCTCTTCTCTCTCGTCTGGAAGGAGGAGTGCATGCCTTGAGATGCCGTAATAGTGACCGTCTTTAAAAAAAGGGGACAAGTCCGACTGCGGTAACTACAGAGAAATCTCCCCTGTTGTTGTGGTATGGACCAACCCAGTGATATTAGACTGGGCTCAGAGCAGCTGGTTCCTGGCCAATATTTATCCCTCCGTCAACATAACAAAAACTCATTATCTGCTCATTATCATATTGCTGTTTATGGGAGCTTGCTGAGCGCAAATTGGTTGCTGCGTTTACGACATTACAACAGTGACTACACTGCAAAAGTATTTCATTGGGTATAAAGTGCTTTGGGACATTCGGTGATCATCGAAGGCGCGATAGAAATGCACGTTTTTCTTCTTTCTTATGTTAGAAGCATATTGTTCTCTAACTTCCCAGTATAAATTGAAAACAATTTGTAATGAAAAAGCAGTATTAATATTTCCCCAATTGTTAAGTCTCAGAATTTTAGCATGAAAGGCTAAAGAGTTGCATATATTCTATTAAGTCTTGGAATGCCTTAAAATAAATCACACAATTATTTTTTTTTCCGATGCGGTGACATTAATGTATACACCTGTATGCTCACCGGGTTGTTGAGCTGTTGCATTGTGGGTGGCTTAGCCCGTTACGTGATGTTCACAAGACTCAATAAAACCCCAGTCAGTTGGGTCTAGATTTTCCATGATGAGGCATGCAGTTGTGAGCCTGGTGGATGAACTGGTAATGTGCCGTGTGATTGTTAAACCTTTGTTAATAAACCAACTAGTTCTCAATAGTAATGTGTTGCTATGAATTCTTAAGCAAAGAACCCATGAAGCAAATGCATTACAGTGACCACTGTGGTGTCCACAACAGCCTTAAAATGAGAGCTAGGCCATTCAGTCGTGATGTCAAGAAGTACTTCTTCACACAAAGGCTGGTGGAAATCTGGCTGGGTAGTTCAGCATTTCCACATTACACTTCAAAAGCACTTCATTGGCTGTAAAGCGCTTTGGGTCACGGAAGGCGCTATATAAATGCACGTCTTTTTAAAATTCTATTGGCATTGTTGGTTACCCTCCAGGATTTCCTCCAATTCTGGCCGCTTGAGCATCCTCAATTTTAATCGCTCCACCATTGGCGGCCGTGCCTTCAACTGCCTGGGCCCTAAGCTCTGGAATTCCCTCCCTAAACCTGTCTACCCCTTTAAGACGCTCCTTTAGACGTTTCATAAGAACATAAGAAATAGGAGCAGGAGTAGGCCATTTGGCCCCTCGAGCCTGCTCCGCCATTCAATAAGATCGTGGCTGATCTGATCATGGACTCAGCTCCACTTCCCTGCCCCCTTCCCATAACCCTTTACTCCCTTATTGCTCAAAAATCTGTCTACCTCAGCCTTAAATATATTCAATGACCCAGCCTCCACAGCTCTCTGGGGCAGAGAATTCCATAGATTTACAACCCTCGGAGAGAAGAAATTCCTCATCTCAGTTTTAAATGGGGGGCCCCTTATTCTGAGACGATGTCCCCTTGTTTTAGTTTCCCCTATGAGTGGAAATATCCTCTCTGCATCCACCTTGTCGAGCCCCCTCATTATCACCTCTCATTTTTCTGAATTCTAATAAGTATAATCCCAACCTACTCAATATATCTTCAGAAGTCAACCCCCTCATCTCCGGAATCAACCTAGTGAACCTTCTCTGAACAGCCTCCAATGCAAGTATATCCCTCCTTAAATATGGAGACCAAAACTGTACGCAGTACTTCAGGTGAGTCCCACATTACAACAGTCCACTCCAAAAAAGTACTTCATTGGCTGTAAAGCGCTTTGAGACGTCCGGTGGTCGTGAAAGGCGTTATATAAATGCAAGTCTTTCTTTTCTTTTTCAAATCTACCTCTGACCAAGCATTTGGCCATCTGTCCTTATAACTCCAACTAGTCCCACTCCCCCGCTCTTTCCCCAGAGCCCTGCATTTGTTTTACATTCAAGTATTCACCCAATTCCTTTTTGGAAGTGGCTATTGAATCTGCTTCCAATACCATTACAGGCAGCGCAATCACGATCATCATAACTCGCTGTGTAAAAAAAAATTTTTCCTCATGTCGCCTCTGGTTCTGTTGCCAATCGCCTTAAATCTGTGTTCTCTGGTTACCGACCCTTCTATCACTAGAAACAGTCTCTCCTTATTTACTCCAGCAAAACCGGTCACGATTTAGAGCACCTCTATCAATTCTCCACTTAACTGTCTCTGCTCGAAGGAGAACAACCCCAGTTTGTTCACGTAACTTGAAGTCCCTTGTGCCTGATGCCATTCTAGTAATTCTCCTCTGCACCCTCTCCAAGGCCTTGACATCCTCCCTAAAGTGTGATGCCCAGAATTGAACACAATTGGCCAGCTGAGGTTCAATTAGTGATTTATAATGTCTCTAGTTCTAACTTGTTATGCATGATTATAAATTGTTCGGCCTGTTTAATGTCTTTGCTTAATGCTATCATCAGGCCAGTTGGAGTACTGTACGAGCTCGCAGTGCAGCGTACAGCTATGTCTGATTGCAAATTTAGGTTTTATCCTGTTAATGACTGATAATTATTTTCTAATTTCACTAATATTTCCTGCTGTGGACCATCTGCTCTGTGCATGACTTCATTCACAGAGCGTCACACAAGTGTGAAACTTTCTATCCAAATCCAAAAATAAATACGAAAGATGGCACTTCAGAGCAGAATCTAGGTTAATGTCATACGGGGCCCGGTTTTGCTCAGGTCAAAAGAAACGGTTTCAAAAAGCAGAAGGTTTTTATGATTAAGGCTTCCTCCTCAACTGCTGAACTGAAGAGAAAATCAAAGCATTGCAATTGAGACAAGTGGCACTGTGGAATAATTTCAATTTAGTCAACATTCCAACTGTATGGCTCTGGGACAGAAGGTCGTGGGTTCAATTCCCTTTCCAGAGCCTTGAGCATATAATCTAGGCTGATGCTCCTAATGCAGTACTAAGGTTGTGAGTTCATAGTCTCATTCCAGAGACTTGAGCACAATAATCTAGGCTGACATTCCCAGTGCAGTACCAAGGGAGTGCTGCACTGTCGGAGGTGCCGTCTTTCGGATGAGACGTTAAATTGAGGCTCCGTCTGCCCTCTCAGGTGGATGTAAAAGATCCCATGGCACTATTTTGAAGAGGAGCAGGGGAGTTCTCCCCGGTGGCCTGACTAATACTTATCCCTCAATCAACATAATAAAAGCAGATTTTCTGGTCATTATCACATTGCTGTTTGTAGAATCTTGCTGTGCTGGGGAGCAGGCAGGCAAGTGGAGTTGAGTACATCATCGGATCAGCCATGATCTTATTGAATAGCGGAGCAGGCTCGAGGGACCGTATGAGAACATAAGAAGTAGGAGCAGGAGTAGGCCATACGGCCCCTCGAGCCTGCTCCGCCATTCAATAAGATCATGGCTGATCCGATCATGGACTCAGCTCCACTTCCTCGCCCGCTCCCCCATAACCCCTTATCGTTCAAGAAACTGTCTATTTCTGTCTTAAATTTATTCAATATCCCAGCTTCCACAGCTCTCTGAGGCAGCAAATTCCACAGATGTACAACCCTCAGAGAAGAAATTTCTCCATCTCTGTTTTAAATGGGCGGCTCCTTATTCTAAGATCGTGCCCTCTAGTTCTAGCCTCCCCCATCAGTGGAAACATTCTCTCTGCTTCCACCTTGTCAAGCCCCCTCATAATCTTATACTTTTCGATAAGATCACCTCTCTGATCTTCTGAACTCCAATGAGTAGAGGCCCAACCTACTCAACCTTTCCTCATAAGTCAACCCCCTCAACCCGGAATCAACCTAGTGAACCTTCTCTGAACTGTCTCCAAAGCAAGTATATCCTTTTGTAAATATGGAAACCAAAACTGCATATGGAAACCAAAACTGCACGCAGTATTCCAGGTGTGGCCTCACCAATACCTTATATAGCTGTAGCAAGACTTCCTGCTTTTATACTCCATCCGCTTTGCAATAAAGGCCAAGATACCATTGGCCTTCCTGATCACTTGCTGTACCTGCATACTATCCTTTTGTGTTTCATGCACAAGTATCCCCAGCTCCCGCTGTAGCGCCTCCTATTTCTTATGTGCGCATATTAGCTGTATCGTTTCCTACACTTCAACAGTTGACATTGAGTTCACCTTCTCCCACCCTGGTAGTCACATGACAACGATAATGGAGTTGTTGTCCAATCACAGCCACCAATCTCGATCAATGAGTCTACAACAGACCCAGACAGGTGAAGAAAACTCCCAGTGGTAGAGAACTTTGGGAACCACAGGTCCACAGTCATCTGTTCTTCCCAAGCATACTACACTAACCACATCTCATGTCCAAAATTACTCATATATTGTATCCCCAAATATTATTTTCTTGACGAAATCTAACCAATTTGCATTTTAGCAAATCAATACCGACTACTCCCAACGTCTGCCTAGGGAGCCTGTTCCATAGATTAACCAATCGCTAACTGAAATATAGCTTCCACAGATTAGTTCTCAATTTAGCCCCCTTCAGGGAGTTTTGTTCTCCTTATTTAAGGAGGGATATACTTGCATTGGAGGCAGTTCAAAGAAGGTTCATTCTGTTGATTCCGGAGATGAAGGGGTTGACTTCTGAAGAAAGGTTGAGCAGGTTGGGCCTACACTCAATGGAGTTTAGAAGAATGAGAGTTGATCTTATTGAAACATACAAGATACTGAGGGGGCTCGACAGGGTGGATGCTTCCACTCGTGGGGGAATCTAGAACTAGGGGACACAGTTTCAGAATAAGGGGCTGCCCATTTAGAACGGAAATGGGGAGAAATTTCTTCTCAGAGGTTTCTAAATCTATGGAATTCTCTGCCCCAGAGAGTTGTGGAGGCTGGATCATTGAATATATTTAAGGTGGAGATCGACAGATCTTTGAGTGATAAGGGAGTAAAGCGCTATGCGGGCAGGGAAGTGGAGCTGAGTCCATGATCAGATAAGCCCTCCTGCGCTCCACTAATTCTGCCCTCCTGAGCATCCCGGATTATAATCGCTCCACCATTGGTGGCCGTGCCTTCTTTGCCTGAGCCCCAAGCTCTGGAACTCACTGCCTAAACCTCTCCGCCTCTTTCCTCCTTTAAGACGCTCCTTAAAACCTACCTCTTGTCACCTGCCCTAATTTCTTCTTTTGTGGCTCGGTGTCAAATGTATACGTTTTGTCTTATAACACTGCTGTGATGCGCCTTGGGACATTTTACTACATTAAATACAAGTTGCTGCTGGTGGTTCAGGTAGGTGCTTTCTAAATTGCAGAGCCTGCAGTGATGGGCCTTCCCTTCAAGGGAAGGAAGGAGCCATTGAACGTGGGCGGCCCTGTGTGCAGCACTGCTGAATTCTCCGCCCCGCCTGCTTCTGTTAGCGCTCCACGAAGGGTTTGGAGTGCTGCTCCACTTCCTTCTTGGAGCGCAAACGCCAAATATTTTAAAAGTTTGAAAGCGTTAAGCGCCTGGCACTAACTTTAAAACTAGCACCCCAAAGAGTGCGAGGGAATTTCTCCCCCTAAGTACATTCAACTTTTAAGTAAACTTTCCATCATTTATGAAGTGAAATATACGGTTCATCTTCGGAAACGAAGAATGCAATTAGTTGCACATGGCAAGATGCCAGGCGCTGTAATCAAATTCTTCCTTTCAACAAAAATAATTGAATTGGATGCTCCTTGGCAAGGTGCCTAAACTGACAAATCAAATTCTCTATTTCCTGCTGCAGTACGATATATTAAATTCAGGACACTCAGTCATACCGTCAAACTTCCTGCTTTCTTGGTACGTTTCGTATGAAAGAAGAGCAGAGAGGTCCTCGCTGCGGGAACTCGGGTCAGAAACCAATTGCTGCAGATAACCATATCTGAGCTTGTCTAATCAACCAAGAAATGAGGCACTGGAGGCTGTTCAGAGAAGGTTCACGAGATTCCGTAGATGAGGGGGTTGACTTATGAAGAAAGGTTGAGTAAGTTGGGCCTGTACTCATTGGAGTTCAGAAGAATAAGAGGTGATCTTATTGAAACATATAAGATAATGAGGGGGCTCAACAAGTTGGGTGCAGAGAGGATATTTCCACTCATAGGGGAAACTAAAACTAGGGGACATAGTCTCAGAATAAGGGGCCACCCATTTAAAACTGAAATGAGGAGGAATTTCTTCTCTCAGCGGGTTGTAAATCTGTGGAATTCTCTGCCCCAGAGAGCTGTGGAGGCTGGGTCATTGAACATATTTAAGGCGGAGATAGATAGATGTTAGAGCGATAAGGGAATAAAGGGTTATGGGGAGCGGGCAGAGAAGTGGAGCTGAGTCCATGATCAGATCAGCCACGATCTTATTGAATGGCGGAGCAGGCTCGAGGAGCCAAATGGCTTACTCCTGCTCCTATTTCTTATGTTCTCATGTAGGACTGCTCCATTGAATGACAGCAGAACATTTCCTGTGGAATCATTTATGAAAAGCATTTAGGAGAGCTGTGTGGAAATGATTGGTTCCCTAGCTGCGGAAATCATGGCTAATGTTAGGCTAAGTGATCAAGGATGAACAGCGTGTGTGTGGAAGCTCCGATAGATGTTCTCCAGTTTTTGTATTACTTCGCGTTTCTTTGAAGGGGAGCGGCAGGGGAGACCTGGCGGGACCTAACGGAGTGGTTATACCCATCAGGAAATATTGAATGGGCTGGGGCTCGTTTCACTCGAAAAGAGAAGGCTGAGAGGGTGACCTGATCAAGGTCTTCAAAGACTGCGAAAAGTTTTGACGGGGTAGACGTAGAGAAGATGTTTCCACTTGTTGGGCAAGACCAGGCCTCGGGGCCATCAATGTAAGATAGTCACCAATAAATCCAAGCGGGAAGTCAGAAGAAATCTCTTTAACCAGAGAGTGGTGAGAATGTGGAACTCGCTACCACAGGTGGTGGTTGAGGCGAATAGTATCGATACATTTAAGGGGAATCTGGATAAATACATGAGGGAGAAAGGAATGGACTGTGCTTACGGTGGGGTGGGGGGTGTGATAGGGGCGGTGGGATGGGGAGGCAGTAGGGGACTGGTGGTGGTGGTGGGGGGGGGGTGTAGGGGGTGGTGGGGAGGGCGTGACCGGTGTAGGGGATGGGGGGGGGGGCGGGTGGTGTGGGGGAGGGGGGCGTGGGGGCATGAGCGATGTTGGGGGTGTGGGGGGCAGGCGATGAGGTGAGGGAGGGGCGGTAGAGGGGGTGGGGAGGGGCGGTTATGGGGGTGGGGTGGGGCCTGTCTGTGCTGTAAATTCTATGCAATTCTCGGAACCTTTGCCTTGGAGGTGAAGCATCCACTCACAACCACAACTTGCATTTATATAGTGCCTTTAACGTAGTAAAGCACCCCAAAGTGCTTCACAGGAGCATTGTCAGCCCGAGCTGCATAAGGAGATATTAGGATGGGTGATTAAATGCTTGAACAAAGAGGTAGGTTTATAGCAGCGTTTTAAAGGGGGAGAGAGAGGTGGAGGCGGAGAGGTTTAGGGAGGGAGTTCCAGAGCTTTGGGCCCAGCAGATGAAGGCAGGGCCACCAATGTTGGAGCGAAGGAAGTTGGGGATGTACAAGAGGCCAGAATTAGAGGAGGACGGTATCTAGGTAAACCCAATAAAACCATAAACCATAAGTCTATGTTTTAAATCTACATCAGCCCTCACAGAAAAAAGAAATCTGTGTTATTTGAAGCTAAAAGTTCTCCGATAACTTGTGCCCTAAAGCAGGGCAGTGTGTGGTATGCTGGAAGATTTATGGCACTTTACAGCTGTAATAAGCTGCGAGCGTTGCAGGATGTGATGAGTTATGGAGTGTGGGTTCCCAGTGAAGGTAAACGTCAGACTCTCCACTAGGGTGGGGAACCCTTCAGGATCGACGCTGACTCATTACCTGCAAAAGTACTCCTTTGTGGTCAAACTGGTTACTCTCAACTGAAAGGGCATCTCCCTCAGGCCACACCCATCCCGGGCCTACATAGCCAATAGTGACAAGGGGGCAGCCTCGGCCTGTGGGGGAGGGCAGCGTCATGGGCTAGTAACCCGGTTCGAATCCCACCACAGCGCTTTTGAGAATGTGAATTCAGTTTTTTTTTTAAATATCTGGGAAATAAAAAGATGGAATCGGTAAAATTGCCCTTTAGGGTAGGAAAACCTGATGCCCTTTCCCAGTTGGGCCTACACGTGACTCCAGTCACCCCCCCCCCCCGCCAAAGTGGTTGACTCGTTGACAGTGTCAGCTGGTCAGCTCAGTGGGTAGCACTCTCGCCTCTGAGTCAGAAAGGTTGTGAGTTTGTGTCCCACTCCAGAGACTTGAGCACATAAATCCAGGCTGACACTCCAGTGCAGTGCTGAGGGAGCACTGGAGGTGCTGTCTTTCGGATGAGACGTTAAACTGATGCCCCCAGCTGCTCTCTCAGGTGGACGTAAAAGATGCCATGGTACTATTTCGAAGAAGAGCAGGAGGGATCATCCTGGCAATATTTATCCTTCAATCAATATAACAAAAGCACAGATTATCTGGTCATTATTGCTGTTTGTGGGAGCTTGCTGTGCGCAAATTGGCTGGCAGGTTCCCCCAGTACAACAGTGACTGCACTTCAAAAGTACTCCATTGGCTGTAAAGCACTTTGCGACGTCCGGTGGTCGTGAAAGGCGCTACATATATCCAAGTCTTTTTTTCTTAACTGCCGCTTAGCAGTGGTGCAGGAAGCCACGATTATATCAAGAATAACTACACGGAATAACAAGACCTTCGAGTATGTTTCGTATGCTGCAACAATGCTGGCTGAATGAAAAAGCAGAGAGCGTAGATGTCAGTTTTGGCCCCTAGACATTCCGCAATGACCAAGCTCACTCAGTGGGTTGGTAGTTTGAGGTCTGGGGGGAGAGCAGCTGCCTGTATTTCTGATCGTCACCCTGACCCTTGCAGTCGAGCATGTCGAGATATCGCGGACTGACGGAAAAAAAAAGAGAACCACAGAGCACAGCCTCTGAAAGATCACAAGTCTTTCAACACCCGTGATGACTTTCCATCGGTGCATCATTTACATATTTCCACAGACATGACATCACACATGACAGCAGTAACATAGCACAGCTGCTCCCAAGGAAATTCGCTCAGGTACAATGATACCTTTGTTAGCGCTGGGAGGGGGTGGAGCCTCTTGCCACTTCTGATACGATTTGAACCCAAGTGAAGGGATCGGGTGCAATCAGTTGGGTTTTTATGACAGTCGGCAGAATCAACGCACTTTAACCAGTTCCTTATTTTCTCAACTTAATTGAAAACTCATGGTGAGATTTGAAACTCACATTCACTACATTATTGGTCCACACCACACAGTAAGAAAGAGTGTCCAGTTATCAACAAACCACATCCCAGCACCCCCGAACAGTCGGTGAGCCAAACCGGACAAGCACCATCCAAATGTCCGGACATGGAACCGGAAGAGCTGAGAAGTAGCATTATAGAGTCACACAGCAACGAAGGAGGCCATTCGGCCCATCGTTCCTGTGCTGGCTCTTTGAAAGAGCTGTCCAATTAGTCCCACTCCTCTCTGTGGCGATCTCTGTTAGCTGCAGGCAAGGCAAACATGTACGGGGGGGGGCGATTTTAACCCCACTCGCTTAGCAGAAACCTGGCGGACGAACAGTTAGGATCGCCCTGGCTCTTCCCCCGGCCAAAAGCTGCCATAACCGCCACATCTACAATTTTAACCTGCTCACCCTGAACAGGCAGCAAGGACACCCGCCCGGAGCCAACGGGGTCCTTCTTTACCCTGAGAAGAGCAGGAGAGGGAGAAGGGGAGAAAGAGAAAGGGAGGAGAAGAGAGAGAGAGAAGGAGAGCGAGAAGGAGGGGAAGAACAGAAGAAGAGGAAGAAGGGGAGGAGAGGGAGAGGAGGGAAGGAGAGGGAGAGGAGGGGAGGAGAGGGAGAGGAGGGAAGGAGAGGGAGAGGAGGGAAGGAGAGGGAGAGGAGGGAAGGAGAGGGAGAGGAGGGAAGGAGAGGGAGAGGAGGGAAGGAGAGGAAGAATGAGAGAAGGGAAGAGAGAAAGAGAGAGGAGAGGGAAGGAAAGGAGTGAGAAGGGAAGGAGAGTGCGAGATAGAGAGTGAGAGAGTAGGAGAGAGCGGGAGAGAGGAGAGAGAGATGAGAGATGTTACCCAGAGGCTGGATGTTTCATTGGGAGCAGGGAGTGAACATTAAGAAGCATCACTACTCCAGAACTGCCTTGCAATCTGCTAATTGCTCTGTGACAAAGAAGCAGTGAGAGACTTGGGAACATGTCACGCGCCCTCAGCTGGGGTGTGACGGATGTAAACCCTGGAGTTGGGGGAAGGTTGAAGATTGTACGCAACCATGGTCCTACCCTTCTTGAGCTTTTGATGCCAGCTGTCATCAAAAGAGCCCCCGCAGGTAAGGAACAACTGAGTTCCCCTCGCTGTACGCCTTACTGCAGCTGGATTTGCTGCAGAATTGGGTAAAGCCAGTGGCAACTGCTCACTCATCTTTCTCCCTCCTCCCCCTCTCCTCCTCCTTCCCTTTCGCCTCGACATTTCAGCCGACCACACTGTGTGGCACTGGGAGTCTCGGGAAGGAGGTGACAACACTGTTCAAAAATATAAGAGCCCGCCTTTAAAACCAACTTACAGATGTTTGGGTGTCAGGCATGGCTCAGTGGGTAGAATTCTCGCCTTAGCATCAGTACGTTGTGGGTTCAAGTCCCACTCCAGAGACTTGAGCACAATAATCTCGGCTGACACTCCAGTGCAGTGCTGAGGGAGTGCTGCACTGTCGGAGGTGCCGTCTTTCGGATGAGATCTTCAGCCGAGACCCCCTATGCTCCCTCAGGTGGATGTAAAAAGATCCCGATATTTAGGAGCAGGGCGTTATCTCCGGTGTCCTGGCCATTCTTTATCCTCCCAAGCAACATCACTAAAAAGAGATTACTGTTTGTGGGAGCTAGCTGTGTGTAAATTGGCTGCCGCGTTTTCCTGCATTACAAGTGACTACGCTTCAAAAAAATACTTCATTGGCTGTGAAGCACTTTAGGATGTTCCGAGGTCATGAACGGTGCTGTATTAATTCTTTCTTTAGTATATATTTTTTTTAAATCCCAACTGTGGGAGGTTCTGAAATAACTCAAATCCAAATGAACAGGTCACTCGCCGTCAGGAAGAGATTAACGTCAGTCAATTGAAATATTTCCTTTCAGATGCAGATCAACCTGCCGTGATAGTTTCTCTCGCTCACACACACACACACACATTAAAACAAATGCGTTTTGCACTTAATGCAGCCCAACAAGGTTGCCGAGTCGCATGAATCTGTCAGTGCAAACATTCTACCTTTTGCACAAATTTGTACGCTTTTCATTACATAGTATCTGGCAAGGAGGATTTCTGCAAGGTTTCTGATGGCCAACGAAAGAAATAGGAGCAGGAGTGGGCCATTTGGCCCCTCGAGCCAGTTCCGCCATTCAATACGATCATGGCTGTTCCGATCCTGGACTCAGATCCACTTCCCTGCCCTCTCCCTATAACCCTCGACTCCCCTATAGTTCAAAAATCTGTCCATCTCCACCTTCAATATATTAAAAGACCCAGCCTCCACAGCTCTCTGGGGCAGAGAATTCCAAAAGATTCACGACCCTCTGAGAGAAGAAATTACTCCTCATCTCCGTCTTAAATGGGCGATCCCTTATTCTGAAACTGTGCACCCTAGTTCTACATTCCCCCACGAGGGGAAACATCTTCGACATAAGAACATAAGAATTAGGAACAGGAGTAGGCCATCTAGCCCCTCGAGCCTGCTCCGCCATTTAACAAGATCATGGCTGATCTGGCCGTGGACTCAGCTCCACTTACCAGCCCGCTCCCCGTAACCCTTAATTCCCTTATTGGTTAAAAATCTATCTATCTGTTATTTGAATACATTCAATGAGCTGGTCTCAACTGCTTCCTTGGGCAGAGAATTCCACAGATTCACAACCCTCTGGGAGAAGAAATTCCTTCTCAACTCGGTTTTAAATTGGCTCCCCCGTATTTTGAGGCTGTGCCCCCTAGTTCTAGTCTCCCCGACCAGTGGAAACAACCTCTCTGCCTCTATCTTGTCTATCCATTTCATTATTTTAAATGTTTCTATAAGATCACCCCTCATCCTTCTGAACTCCAACGAGTAAAGACCCAGTCTACTCAATCTATCATCATAAGGTAACCCCCTCATCTCCGGAATCAGCCTAGTGAATCGTCTCTGTACCCCCTCCAAGGCTAGTATATCCTTCCTTAAGTAAGGTGACCAAAACTGCACGCAGTACTCCAGGTGCGGCCTCACCAATACCCTGTACAGTTGCAGCAGGACCTCCCTGCTTTTGTACTCCATCCCTCTCGCAATGAAGGCCAACATTCCATTCGCCTTCCTGATTACCTGCTGCACCTGCAAACTAACTTTTTGGGATTCAAGGACCCCCAAAAACAAAAAAAAAGGGGGGGAAAAAAAAGGGCCTTGTAAATGTCTGGAGTGTCACCCAGGTCGGGTGGCACCGTTTAATGTTTTATGTTTTGCAGGTGAACTCCAAAAAGAGTTTCAAGGACCCCCAGGTCCCTCTGCACCTCAGCATGTTGTAATTTCTCCCCATTCAAATAATATTCCCTTTTACTGTTTTTTTTATCCAAGGTTTCCGACATTGTTTTCCATCTGCCAAACCTTAGCCCATTCGCTTAACCTATCTAAATCTCTGCATCTACCCTGTCCAGCCCCCTCAGAATCTTGTACATTTCAATAAGATCACCACTCATTCTTCTAAACACCAATGAGTATCGGCTCAACCTGCTCAATCTTTCTTAACATTCGCTCAGAGGAACCTACTGAACCACGCCGCCAACAAAATTTATGTTGTTCTGCTTTTCTGCAATATATATATATATATATATTGTAATATACAAGTGCTGCCTCTCAGAAGGGTTAAGCGTCGAGTTGAATATATACTGAAAGCAATGTTGCTGGAAAACAATTACATATTCCTTTTAAGTCGGCCATTCAGCCAGTTCCGAATGTACTGTAGTCAGGATTCCCAACCTCCCAACCTGAAAGCGTGCCAGTTTCACCCTGCGTGACACAGGTCCGACACGTTGTCAAATGCAAATGGCTTTTATTTCGTCAAAAGGCTCTGTGATCGTGATCACCGTCTCTGAAGTTTTATTGGGCAGGGGTATGGTGTGGGGAGGGGGAAGGGTGGGGGAAGGAGGGGTGGTTGATGTAAAGGCTTATTTTCTCTCTTAAAAATAGCCTGTGCAAATTAAGCGCTCAAGTAGCACGTCAGCAAGGCAGATGAACGTGGGTGGCAGATAAGGCACTGCTCACTGCGAAAGGGCACACCTGGCCAGGAACAATCCATTTTCCAGTGTGTGACAGATGACATCTGACAAGATTTATCCATTCCTATAATTGCAAGTTTCACAAAAACCCAGGGAGCCTCAGCTAACGAGGAGATAACAGGGCATGCCTGAGCCCAAAGGCTGACGCCTTCAGTAAATGAAATGGGACATAAATTCTTTTTAAAAAGCACACACAAACGCACAATGTTGTATTGCCTGCGACGTTGGTCACGGTACAGCTGTTTTATCAGACCAGGCGTTTTATAGTGTGCGGTGCACAATGGAGTGTCCGCTGTGGCTCAGTGGGCAGCACTCTCGCCTCTGGGTCAGATAGGTCGTGCTTTCAAGTCCCACTCCAGGGACTCAGGCACAAAAATCTAGGCTGACGCTCCCAGTGCAGTGCTGAGGGAGAGCTGCTGCACTGTCAGAGGGGCAGTACTGAGGGAGTGCTGCACTGTCGGAGGAGCAGTACTGAGGGAGCGCTGCGCTGTCGGAGGGACAGGATTGAGGGAGTGCCGCACTGTCGGAGGGGCAGTACTGAGGGAGCGCTGCACTGTCGGAGGGACAGGATTAAGGGAGCGCCGCACTGTCGGAGGGGCAGTACTGAGGGAGCGCTGCACTGTCGGAGGGACAGGATTGAGGGAGTGCTGCACTGTCGGAGGGACAGGATTGAGGGAGTGCCGCACTGTCGGAGGGGCAGTACTGAGGGAGTGCCGCACTGTCGGAGGGGCAGTACTGAGGGAGTGCCGCACTGTCGGAGGTGCAGTACCGAGGGATTCAAGTCCCACTCCAGGACATGAGCACAAAAATCTAGGCTGACACTCCAGTGCAGTGCCGAGGGAGCGCTGCACTGTCGGAGGTGCCGTTTTTCGGATGAAATGTTAAACCAAGGCCCCGTCTGCCTTCTCGGGTGGATGTAAAAGATCTCATGGCACTATTTCGAAAAAGAGCAGGAGCGTTATCACCGGTGTCCTGGCCAATATTTATCCCTCAATCAACATCACTAAACAGATTATCTGGTCATTATCACATTGCTGTTTGTGGGAGCTTGCTGTGTGCAAATTGGCTGCTGTGTTTCCCACATTACAACAATGACCACACTACTAAAAGTACTTCATTGGCTGTAAAGCGCTTTGGGACGTCCGCTGGCAATGCTTGCGGGAGTGTCGGCAGGGGCATGTCCGGCTGATGTTAATGGCCGGGCCTCATTCTGGCGCATGCCGATTTCTCACCCAAGGTGGTTGGTGGGAAGCAGCTGCCCGGGGTGGGGGGTCCGGTCCCCAGCACACGGCGAGTGCTGCGGGAACGGAAACCCACTCAGGCAAAGGGGGGATTGAATATGCCCAAGATTGTCTTGTAGGGACGGTAAGAAATCGTGCATTGGAAGAAAAAACTTGAGGCCAAAAAGTCTCTTCAGACTGGTGTTAGAATTGAAGATTCATTCCCTGGTACAACAGCTAAAGCGACTTGAACAGCGTGAACATAAATAATTGATAACAGGCAGCTCCAAACCTGTGTTATCTGTCATCCTAATCTTACAGGATAAACATTGTTTTAAAACGTACTTTGCTTCTCGGACTGGCTGCTCTTTCCAGCTGGTTTGCCCTACCGGGGAGGCCAAAACTGCCCCACCAACCCCTCCACCCCCCCCCCATCCTCGCTCAGGCCTCAGGCTAAAATGGCAGATCAGCCCTGATGACATCGTCAATGTGCGATTTGCATATTTAAGGCCGGTTCCACACAGGAGACTGGTGGGTGGGTAAGGCAGGGTGATTGAATGGTGGCGGAGTGCCGAATGGAACCTCGGCTCATGGCTGGGGACGGGTTGGGCAGTGTTTCGTAACTTGTAAAGAAACGTAAATGTATTCTCGTCCGTTCCGCGTACTGCTTTCATCTGCATCGTGCTACATGTAACGTGATTTGTGATCGGTATTGAAATGTATCCTGGAATGTAATGTCATGTTCTTATCTGCTCCATGAAATACCCTTATTTGCACAGTACTACATGTAACGTGATTTACGGATTGTACTAAACTGTACCTTGAAATGAAATGTATCGAACTGCTGTCAGCATCCAAACGAATTGTATGGAATTGCTGACCACAAGGTACTGAACTATTTTGTGAAAATTTTATATGAATAAAGTATATCTTTGAAAAAAAAATCAATGGCGATCTTCTGCGCTCACAAGGGGTTACTAACTGAGCTCTCTTAATGTGCCCTCGCTACTCATCAATCTTCATAGATGAAGCATGTGAATCAAGTTCTCCAAATTTGCTAAGGAACACCAAATGTGACCATATTTGGTCCCAACGACCATTAGGCACATACGATCCTCACTAATGAGGCTGTTTGACAGCAGGAAGCATCACGACCTCTCTCACTCCTCCCTCCCCGTCTACTCTTCCCCACATTCATGTGGGACGTTGCTGTGTTTCCTACATTACATCAGTGACTACACTTCGAAAGTACTCCATCGTTGTAACACCAACAACTTGCATTTATATAGTGACTTTAATGTAGTAAAACGTCCCAAGGCGCTTCACAGAAGCGTTTGTCAAACAAAATTTGACACCGAGCCACATAAGGAGATATTGAGACAGGTGACCCAAAGCTTGGTTAAAGAGGTAGGTTTTAAGGAACACCTAAACCGAGGAGAGAGAGAGAGAGGTAGAGAGGTTTCGGGAGGGGGTTCCAGAGCTTGGGGCTTAGGCAACAGGAGGCACGGCCACCGATGGTTGAGCGATTATAATCAGGGATGCTCAAGAGGCCAGGATTGGAGGTGCGCAGAGATCTCGGCAGGGGGTTTGTGGGGCTGGAGGAGATTACAGGGATAGGGAGGGGCGAGGCCATGGAGGGATTTGAAAACAGGGATGAGAATTTTTTTAATCAAGCTGTTGCCGGACTGGGAGCCAATGTAGGTCAGCGAGCACAGGGGTGATGGGTGAGCGGGACTTGGTGCGAGTTAGGATACGAGTTGCCGAGTTTTGGATAAAGCACATTGGGTCGAGATCGACACTGTAAAAATGAAAGTCTTTCTTTTTTTTCCCCTTTCTTTCGAGGTGACGGAGGTAGTGAAGGAAAGACTGAACTGGTACGACGTCGTTAAGTATTCCCATGGCAACACAGACAACATCATCATCATCATCATCATCATAGGCAGTTCCTCGGAATCGAGGAAGATGTGCTTCCACTCCTGAAGTGAGTTCTTTGGTGGCTGAACAGTCCAATACGAGAGCCACAGACTCTGTCATAGGTGGGACAGATAGTCGTTGAGGGTGGGACTGGTTTGCCGCACGCTCTTTCCGCTGCCTGCGCTTGATTTCTGCATGCTCTCAGCGATGAGACTCGAGGTGCTCAGCGCCCTCCCAGATGCACTACCTCCACTTAGGGCGGTCTTTGGCCGGGGACTCCCAGGTGTCGGTGGGGATGTCACACTTTATCAGGGATGCTTTGAGGGTGTCCTTGTAACATTTCCACTGCCCACCTTTGGCTCGTTTGCCGTGAAGGAGTTCCGAGTAGAGCGCTCGCTTTGGGGAGTCTCGTGTCTGGCATGCGGACAATGTGGCCTGCCCAGCGGAGCTGATCGAGTGTGGTCAGTGCTTCAATGCTGGGGACGTTGGCCTGGACGAGGACACCAACGTTGGTGCGTCTGACCTCCCAGGGGATTTGTCGGATCTTGCAGAGACATCGTTGGTGGTATTTTTCCAGCGACTGGTCTGCTGGAGGCCTGGTCTGCTCGGTGATGCACGGCCTCAGTTGCAACACACTGAGCGCCCTCCCAATGCGTTGATGCAGTCGCCAATTGGGAGCGAGGGTCTTATCTTTGCCTCCTCCTCCACCATTGGCTTTTGAATGCATTTCCGTCTTCAATCTCCCCAGTTACCAAGGCTGTGAAATCGGGTGTACAAATTCTGCCCAAGTGATCAGCCTGTGCTGCCATGGACGCGTATTCGATCCGTGCATGCATGCCGTTTCTAAAACACAACCACGTAGGTTTGTTTTTTTTAAGCTAATTTGCATTCGATTTCTGCTTCAAGAAACGGTGCTGTACCACTGTCTAGGTGGGCTGTGCGCTATTATTTTACAACGTTTTACTATTTTGCTGCTATTTTTAAATGCATTTACTTTAGAAACCTGTTTTTCTTCCCTCCTTTGAGCAAGCTTGAAATCGATGTGTGAGTCGTAGCTCAGTGGGTAAGCACTCTCGCCGCGGAGTCAGAAGGTTTCCAATCCTTCCGTGGCCTCGCCCCTCTCTATCTCTGTCACCTCTTCCAGCCCTTCAGTACTCTGCCATCTTTGCCCCTCTCCAATTCTGCCCTCTTGTGCATCCCCCATTGAAACTTTTAATTAAGGCCTGGAATTCCCTCACTAAACCTGTCCGCCCCTCTCTCCTACTTTAGGAGGTTCCTTAAAACCTACCTCTTCGCTCAAGCTTTTGGTCACCTGCCCTCATTTCTCCTTGTGTGGCTCCTGTGAAACACCTTGGGATGTCTAACTTTTCCCTTCAGGTACTTATCCAATTCCCTTTTGAAAGCCACAATTGAGTCTGCCTCCACCACCTTTTCCCAGATCATAACCACTCGCTGCGTAAAAACTTTTTTCCTCAGGTCGATTTTGGTTCTTTTGCCAAGCACCTTAAATCTGTGTCCTCTGGTTCTCGACCCTTCCGCCAATGGGAACAGTTTCTCTCTATCAGCTCTGTCCAGACCCCTCATGATTTTGAACACCTCCAGCAGATCTCCTCTCCACCTTCTCTGCTCCAAGGAGAACAAACCCAGCTTCTCCAGTCTATTCACGTAACTGAAGTCCCTCATCCCTGGAACCATTCTCGTAAATCCTTTCTGCACCCTCTCCAAGGCCTTCACATCCTTCCTAAAATTGCGGTGCCCAGAATTGGACACAGTACTCCAGTTGAGGCCACATTGTTCGCATGCCCGACACAAGACTCCCAAAGCAAACGCGCTACTCGGAAACTCTTACACGGCAAGTGAGCCCCAGATGGGAAGAGGAAACATTTCAAGGACACCCTCAAAGCCTCCTTGATAAAGTGCAACATCCCTACCGACACCTGGGGGTCCCTGGCCCAAGACCGCCCTAAGTGGAGGAAGAGCATCCGGGAGGGTGCTGAGCACCTCGAGTCTCGTCGTCGCGAGCATGCAGAAACCAAGCGAAGGCGCGTGCGGCAAACCAGACTCCCCACCTACCCTTTTGCTCAACGACTGTCTGTCCCGCCTGTGACAGAGACTGCAATTCCCATATTGGACTGTTCAGTCACCTGCGAACTCGCTTTTAGAGTGGAAGCAAGGCTTCCTCGATTTGGAGGGACTGCCCATGATGAGGCCGAACCAGCGGTTTATAAAGGTGTATCATAACTTCCTTGCTTTTGCACTCTTATGCCTATTTATAAAGCCCAGGATTCCGTACTCTTTTTTTAGCTGAATTCTCTGAGATTATTAGTCCAGACCTTTGGTTCACTAGTCCAGCAACATAACCACGACACTACTGTACCCTAACGACGCAGAGCGCCCACCCCCTAACGTTTGCTTCCAAGGCTGACCCGGGAAGGAAGTTCTGTGTTGACAAGATACGAGAGGGGATGGGGGAAGGCAGCTGGTTCCTGTGGTACCAAAGCCTGAAAAGGAGTCAACACCTTCGGAGGAGAAGTGGAAAGGGAAAAGAAAAACCGGCAAGGAGAGAAAAACAGGCAACTAGACTGACTGTGCCACACAAATAGCACCGACGTCAGTCGGGTACCAGGGGTTCGAGGAGATTAAGCCACTTGCTCCACGTCCAACGTCGGTCAGTGACTTCGTTATCCATTGACCAGCTGTCTCCAACCTGTCCTCTCTGCCAGCTCCAGCAATGATGCTCAAGGCCCAAAACCCTTCTCTTACTCTCTCTCTCCCCGCCCGCAGAGGCCTTGTCACCTCGGTCAAGTGTCGACGAGGGTTCGACTCTCCATTGGGTTATATTTGTCACTGCCCGCATCAAATCCCAGGGTGGGAGCTGAGCGACAAGCGTTCAGAGGGTGGATCAGTATGGTTGTCAACACTGCACATCACCACACGCCCGAAATAGCAGAACTGTTTATGTAGAATGCACACAGGCCACGTTGCGCTAATTTGTTCATTTGCTTCAGTTTCAGGGATCATTCTTTACCTGCAGCAATTTACGTTTTGTAGGGGGATGAAAAAATGAAGTAATTACAGATCAGAACCAAAGGACATGATTTATTGGCTGATCCAATAGTTAGTAAAATAAAGACTTGTCTTTATATAGCGCCTTTCACAACCTCAAGGCATCCCAGAGGGCTTTACAGCCAATGCAGTCTTCATTAAAGTGTAATCACTGTTGTAATGTGGGAAACACGGCAGCCAATTTGCGCTCAGCAAGATCCCACAAACAGCAATGTGATAATGACCAGATAATCTGTTTTTAGTGATGTTGATTGGGGGATAAATATTGGCCAGGACACCGGGGATCACTCCCCTGCGCAACAGTGCCATGGGATCTCTTACATTCAGCTCAGGGGTAAGGGCATGGAGAGATGGGGGAGAGGAGAGGTGGTGGAGAGATGGGGAGAGGGTGTGGAAAGAGGGGGAGAGGGTGTGGAGAGATGGGGAGTGGGGGTGGGGAGAGGGGATGGAGAGATGGGGAGTGAGGGTGGAGAGATGGGGAGAGGGGGTGGAGAGATGAGGAGAGGGGGTGGAGAGATGGGGAGAGGGGGTGGAGAGATGAGGAGAGGGGGTGGAGAGATGGGGAGAGGGGGTGGAGAGATGGGGAGAGGGGGTGGAGAGATGGGGAGAGGGGGTGGAGAGATGGGGAGAGGGGGTGGAGAGATGTGGAGAGATGGGGAGAGGGGGTGGAGAGATGGGGAGAGGGGGTGGAGAGATGGGGAGAGGGGGTGGAGAGATGGGGAGAGGGGGTGGAGAGATGGGGAGAGGGGGTGGAGAGATGGGGAGAGGGGGTGGAGAGATGGGGAGAGGGGGTGGAGAGATGGGGAGAGGGGGTGGAGAGATGGGGAGAGGGGTGGAGAGATGGGGAGAGGGGGTGGAGAGATGGGGAGAGGGGGTGGAGAGATGGGGAGAGGGGGTGGAGAGATGGGGAGAGGGGGTGGAGAGATGGGGAGAGGGGGTGGAGAGATGGAGAGAGGGGGTGGAGAGATGGGGAGAGGGGGGGAGAGATGGGGAGGGGGGTGGAGAGATGGGGAGAGGGGGTGGAGAGATGGGGAGAGGGGTGAGAGATGGGGAGAGGGGGTGGAGCGATGGCGAGAGGGGGTGAGAGATGGCGAGAGGGGGTGGAGAGAAGGCGGAGGGGGTGGAGAGATGGCGAGAGGGGTGGAGAGATGGCGAGAGGGGGTGGAGAGATGGGGAGAGGGGGTGGAGAGATGGGGAGAGGGGGTGGAGAGATGGGGAGAGGGGTGGAGAGATGGGGAGAGGGGGTGGAGAGATGGGGAGAGGGGGTGGAGAGATGGGGAGAGGGGGTGGAGAGATGGGGAGAGGGGGTGGAGAGATGGGGAGAGGGGGTGGGAGAGATGGGAGAGGGGTGGAAAGATGGGGAGAGGGGGTGGAGAGATGGCGAGAGGGGGTGGAGAGATGGCGAGAGGAGGTGGAGAGATGGGGAGAGGGGGTGGAGAGATGGGGAGAGGGGGTGGAGAGATGGGGAGAGGGGGTGGAGAGATGGCGAGAGGGGGTGGAGAGATGGCGAGAGGGGTGGAGAGATGGCGAGAGGGGGTGGAGAGATGGCGAGAGGGGGTGGAGAGATGGCGAGAGGGGTGGAGAGATGGCGAGAGGGGGTGGAGAGAGATGGCGAGAGGGGGTGGAGAGATGGCGGAGGGGGTGGAGAGATGGGGAGAGGGGGTGGAGAGATGGGGAGAGGGGGTGGAGAGATGGGGAGAGGGGGTGGAGAGATGGGGAGAGGGGGTGGAGAGATGGGAGAGGGGGTGGAGAGATGGGGAGAGGGGGGAAGGGGAGGGGTGGAGAGATGGGGAGAGGGGGGTGGAGAGATGGGGAGAGGGGGTGGAGAGATGGGGAGAGGGGGTGGAGAGATGGGGAGAGGGGGTGGAGAGATGGGGAGAGGGGGTGGAGAGATGGGAGAGGGGAGAGATGGCGAGAGGGGGTGGAGAGATGGCAGAGAGGGGGTGGAGAGATGGGGAGAGGGGGTGGAGAGATGGAGGAGAGGGGGTGGAGAGATGGGGAGAGGGGGTGGAGAGATGGGGAGAGGGGGTGGAGAGATGGGGAGAGGGGGTGGAGAGATGGCGAGAGGGGGTGGAGAGATGGCGAGAGGGGGTGGAGAGATGGCGAGAGAGGGGTGGAGAGATGGCGAGAGGGGGTGGAGAGCTGGCGAGAGGGGGGGAGAGATGGGGAGAGGGGTGAGAGATGGGGAGAGGGGGTGGAGAGATGGCGAGGGGGGGTGGAGAGATGGCGAGGGGGTGGGGAGAGTGGGTGGAGACAAATTACAAGGAGAGACGGGGTTTCAAGTCTAAAAGGTGGTCAGCCATGAGAGGGAGAGAGGGGAGGGAGAGAGAGAGAGAGGGGGAGGGAGAGGGAGGGGAAAAGAGAGGGGAAGGGAGAGACGGGGGTAGAGCAAGGGAGAAAGAGAGAGGGGGAAGGAGAGAAGAGAGAGGGAGAGAAGTAGGGAACGGATGAGAGAGGTAGAGAGTGGGAGGGAGGAAGAGAGGGAGGGATCCAGAGAGACAAAGAGGGAGAGGAGAGAGAGAGAGAGACGCGGTTTCAAGTCTAAAAAGGTGTCTCTCATGAAAATACAGCACTCCCTCAATACATTAAATAGAATGTACAGCACAGGAACAGGTCACTGGCCTGTGCCAGTGTTTATGCTCCACATGAGCCAATACTGAAAGAAAAGGAAGACTTGCATTTATATAGCGCCTTTCACGACCACTGGATGTCGCAAAGTGCTTTACAGTCAATGAAGTACGTTTTGAAGTGTCGTCACTGTTGTAATGTGGGAAACGAGGCAGCCAACTTGCACACAGCAAGCTCCCACAAACAGTAACGTGATAACGATGTTTTAGTGATGTTGATTGAGGGATAAACAATGGCCCCAGGGACACTGGGGAAGGGACACTGGGGATAAATAACTCCCCTGCTCTTCTTCGACATGCTGACATGGGATCTGTTACATCCAGCTGAGAGAGCAGACTGAGCTTCAGTTTAACGTCTCATCTGAAAAACAGGCTCTCCGGCAGTGCAGCCCCAGCACTGCACTGGGTGTGTCAGCCTAGATTTTTGTGCTCAAGTCTCTGGAGGGGGACTTTGAACCCACGACCTTCTGACTCGGAGACGAGTGTGCTACCCACTGAGCCACGGCTGACACTGAGGTTCCGTGCTCTCGTCTCTGCAAGTGAGGTGTGAAGCCTCAGCGTGCTGACTCAGAGCTGATAATGTGACAAGCTCAGTGAGTATGCAGGGTGGGGGGGGGGGGGCAGGGGGAGGGGGAAGAGACAGAGGTCTGAAAACATTGAAATGCCTTACATTTACGGCAAACACCCTTCGACATCCCGTCCTTGATTATTATCGAGCCACTGGGGTTGACAATTCATGTTTAAAGTGGTGAATGGGCTGATCATGATCGGGTATTACAGTAAGTGCACAGAGTGGATTTGCTGTCGGCCAGGGTTAGGCCACCAGCAGATGCTTCTCTCAACACGATCCCCAGCAACTGATAGCAACACCATCCAGGAGGTCATGTCGAGAGCATCTGCTCCAAGATAAATAACTCATCGAGCAACGGCAGTATACATCTTGTGGAGAGGCAGGAAGAGAGGGGGGGGGGGGAGGAGGGGGGAGAGAAAGCGGGGGAGGGAGGGAGGCAGAGAGAGAAAGGGAGGGGTGGGAGAGAGAGGGGGGGGAGAGATAGGGAGGCAGAGAGAGGGAGGGATTGAGAGAGAGAGAGAGAAAGGGAGGGAGGGAGAGAAAGGGAGGGAATGAGGGAGAGATTGAGGCAGAGAGAGTGGAAGGGAGAGGGAGAGGGAGAAAGAGGGAGGGAGGGAGGAAGAGGGAGGGAGGGAGGAAGAGGGGCAGAGTGAGGGAGAGAGAGCAAGAGAGAGAGAATGAGAGAGGGAGTGGGAGAAAGAAAGGGAGAGGGAGGGAGAGAGAGAGAAAGTAGAAGAGAGAGGGAGAGAAAGAGGGAGATAGAGAAACAGACATAGAGAGCGAGACAGAGAGAAGAGAGTTGCGAGACAAAATACAAGGAGACACACAAGGAGACAGATAGTGGGAGACACGGCCACTTGCAAATGGGGAAAGGGAGAGAGAGAGAGAGAAAGAGAGAAAAATAAAGAAAGAAAGAGGAAAGGAGAAAGAGAGATAAACCAGAAGAGACACAGAAAGACTCATGCACCCCGCCCCAACACACACACACTCCCCCACACACACCCCCACGATACACACGCACACACACCCCCATCCGACAAACACAAACACACCACCCCCCCCAAATACACACACACACCCCCACACCCCCCACCTGACACACACACTCCACAAACACACAACACCCCCCCGACACACACACACCCGACACACACATACCCCCGACACACACACACAACCGACACACACACACACACACACACACACCCAGCCCCGACACACACACACACACACACAGCTCCCGACACACACACACACACCCCCAACACACTCATACACCCGCCCCCCCCCCCCGAGACACACATACACACCCCCCCGACACACACATACACACCCCCCCGACACACACACAAACACCCCCCCGACACACACACACACACACACACACACAGGTAATGT